>NC_025999.2:45850782-45885712 GCF_000442705.2 Elaeis guineensis
TGTGATGTTCCTGGAGGAGTCCATTGGGAGAGAATCCCATTCTCTCCTAGATATGTGAGAAACTCACCAGAAAGGTATTCCCCTCCTCGATTAGACCGAAGAGTTTTAATACTCTTCTCAATTTATTTTTCTACTTCACTTCGGAATCGTTTGAACATTTCAAATGAATCCGACTTATGTTTCATCAGATAGACATATTCATATCTGGATAGATCATCCGTGAAAGTGATGAAGTAGAAATATCCACCTCTAGCACTTATGCTCATGGGCCCGCATACATCAGTATGTACTAGGCCCAAGAGCTCAGTAGCTCTCTCATCTTTTTCAGTAAAAGGTGACTTGATCATTTTACCAAGAAGACATGACTCACAGGTTGGAAGTGATTCATAATCACTAACTTCGAGGATTCCCTCTTGAGTCAACCTATTTATCCTGTTCTTGTTTATATGACCTAGCCTATAGTGCCATAAGTAGATATCTGATACACTATCTAATCTAGGATGCTTGCCAGTAGAATAGATTACGTTAACAGGTTGTGATAACATATACACACCATTGTTCAAATGTCCACAAAAAATAGTAACACCATTCATAATGATATTACAAACTTGTTTCTTTATTGAAATTTCATAATCATTTTTGGTCAGAAGGCCTACAGAAATAACATTTAAAAAAAAACTGCGACAGAAATAACAATCATTAAGAATAATAGTATGGAACTCAAATACAAGTTTCAAGATTTCTAATGCTAGAACTGGAACTGGACTTCCATCTCCAACATTCAGAAACCTCTCGCCTTGCTCGAATCTCCTACTAACCTGCAACCTCTGTAACGAATTGTAAATATGGTAAGGGCTACCGATATCCAATACCCATTCAGTTATATCACAAATAGAGAAATTACAAGGAGTTATCATATAAATACCTTGCCCAGCAACAGCTTGCTTCTTTCTCTGCCTGTTCGGGTCCAAGGAGGCAATGTACTGAGGACAGTTCCTCTTCTAGTGCCCCCGCTTCTTGCAAAAGAAGCATTCAGTTTGACTCTTATCGGGCTTGATCTTTCTGGTCTGACCCTGCACTGATGTCCCAGCCTGAACTTGTATCTTCTTCATTTTCTTCTTCTTCTTATTCTTCTTTTTTTTCTTTGAAGGATCGAGAACCAGAAGACGAACCTCCCACTAAGTTCACGACTCCTTGTGGAGTTGGTGATCTTTCTCAAAGTTTTGAAGCAACCCCAGTAACCCATGATAGTTTACTTCAGGCTTTGTCATTCTATAATGAGTGAGGAATGGGAGATAAGACTTGGGCAGTGAGTTCAGTATTGCATCTTTCTCAAGCTGCTCATGCAAGGAAAAGCCGAGCTTGCTCAAATGCTCCATCAGCTCGATCATGTACAATACATGGTCAGTGACAGAGGCACCATCCCGCATTTTAGCATTGAAGATGGCACAACTAGTCTTGTGCCTCTCCACGTCATCGGGTGTGCCAAAGACATCCTCCAACACTTGAAGCATGTCCTTTGGCTAAGCCATCTCAAATCTGCTATTGAACTCATTACTCATGGCAGCCAGCATGATGCAGCGCACCGTGATCCGATCATTGAGCCACTTCTGATAAGTATCTCTAACTGTTCCACATGAATTGACAGCTAGCTCCTCGGTGTAGGATCCGTTATCAGATATAGGATCCGTTCATGCTCCAGAACTATCTTCAACTTTCGGTACCAGCTACCGAAGTTGGATCCACCAACTTATCATTGTCCACAATGATGGAGTGATAGGGAAGTGGCCATATTGCAAAAGAAAAAACCTCATAACCTAATTAGTAATTGATTCATTAAACCTAAAGATTTGGACTTTAATCAAAAGGTTTCTTTCACTATTTTATTTGAATTGGTAGCCTCTACCTCCAATTCGAAGAATTATCCTAATTCCTTAGTGGGTACTAGAATCCATTTAGACCGCACACAAGTCCAACTTTGGTTGCCAAACCCATGTACATCTAAGGGTAGGTTCATAACCAATTATTTTTCTAAATAATTTTTAGTAATTTTAATTTTGTCCTAGTCCCTAATCAGTAGGCTTTGGCCTCCACTGAAAAGGTTTAGTTAGGTCCAACCATTAACATGACCATACTTGACCCATCTAGCCAATGAATGATTAGGCCCAACTTTGGTTGGCTAACCTAACCACCATTTAGAAAGATGCAGTCAAAAAATCATATTATGAATGACAATTCCATCAGCCCATAAGCATCAGGCCTTTGGGCCTCCAATGATTATCCAACTGATGGATCCATTATCATCCATTTAATGGGAGGCTATGATCTAGTTATCACCATAACTATTTTATTTTAAGGACCTAATAATTTTAGAGGATTTAATTAATTTAGAGAAAGAGGTCAGATAAACTAGTTTATCATGATCCTCCCACTGGCTTCACCAAGTCAGCTTAAGGGAGACCATTAAAAGGGCCAGTTTAGGAGCACCTAAATTAGTCACACTGATTTACCTAGCTGATATGGGTCAGCTCGAATAGTCAAGTGATCCGATCAAAATATAATTTCACCAAGAGGCCAGGTAAGTTCGATCGGTGAGAGGGTCTGCCAAAGCTTGCCTTAGACATCATCAGAAATGGCTAGATAAGCGGGCTGCCAATTAAAAATCACCGGTCTGGTTTACCTTAGACACCAACTGATTTAATTAGTTTTGATTAGATCAACCTAACAGTTCGTGCTAGACCGTTTAGCCAAGAATCAAGTCCATTTGAGACTTGGTTCTTGTTAAAGACATGGACTTGACCAACTACAACTATTATAATTGATCTAGAGAATCCTTGACCTAATCTAAGACAACAATTGATTAGATTTAGTCAATTCTCTAATTAAGTCCATCTTGAATCTAACCTTAGGTCTAACCCAATTAATGAACCTATTCTTACTAACCCATTAACCCAATGTGTTATAGTTTGTATCTTAGGTTCTTCAATTCACAATCTTAGAACCTAATCAAACAACTTCTTAATTCTCAATTAAGTTTTGGGCTAAAGGTTGGGGTTCGACTTTTTGAAAATAATTTTCATATTTGTAAAATATTTTTACAACATGGTTCTACCAACCAAGTTGCATGTTTGATTCATAATCAAAATGCAAGTGAAATAAGCATGAAACTACTTTAAATCTAATTCAAACAGGTTCATGTAATTGAAACAATTTCAACTTTAAACTGTGTAAATTTTCTAGACAAATAAATGATGATCGAGCCGGCTCTTCATTGAAGTCGAGCTGGCTCGACGATATTTCACCTGAGCATCAGTTCTGTCTGCCTGAGAGAGTAGGCTCGAATCAACACTGAGCCGACTCGATTAATCCCCGAGCCGGCTCAGCTGTGTGCCTGAGCCAGCCCAGCTGGTTTCAACAGAACTGCCAATGATCTTTGCACGGAAATTATTAACAAATAGATTTTATTTTAGATTTAAACATCTTTTAAATCTAATAAATTATAAATTTAATCTAGATCATATCTAACAAATTTATGATTAAAGATAGATCTACACGAACTAGGACAACCTTTGCACTGTGAGGGATAAACCTTACAGTAGGACAACCTACAGTTCGTGATTGATCTAAAAATTTTAATTTCAGATTTAATAATCAGATTATAAATTAGATCTAATCTAAAAAATAATCTAAGTATGTATAAATAATCATATAATAAACAACCTAGACTCTGATACCAATTGAAGGAACCAGATCTAGGGTTTCAGGGTCAGATCTTGAAATTTTTTCAAAATCAGGTGGTGGAAGACTAAATATAATCAAAATTTATCTTATAAAATTAGAGAATTTCTAGATCTAAGATCTTATTATATGATTATTACATGATATTAAATCAAAAATTAAAATATAAAGAGCAAGAACTACATGTTGAACATATCAACATGTTTCTATACTACATCTAATGTATGTAAAATATAATAGATCAGATCTATTACCTTACAAGTTAGATGTTTTAACTTTGCTGATTCGGACTTGAGGATGATGTTGTGAGCCACACACACGTCCAGCCTCTAGGAGTCATCCACATGAGCCCACGAATCACGATCAGAAGTCCTAGTCCAGAAAATCAGCACAGTATGCTAGTACTGTGTTGATCCTTCTTCGATGGTCGATCAGATGCTTCTATCTTGATTTGGACTCTTTCAAAGATGAGAAGTAGGAGAAAAAATTTTAGATGTAAGATACTCTCAGAAACTCATAGATGGAGGAAGGAAAGAGGTGAACTCAGCAACCCTAGAAGAAGACCCTCTTCTTCTTCTTTTTGCTCTAACCCAGACACTTAGTTTTGTGTCTATTATATCTCCATGCCCCAACACTTTTCTCTCTGATTTTCACATGCCCCAAAAGTCTCTCAATGCTCTATAATTCATAAAAATTTCAAAAAAAAAATTCATCTTAAATCAAGAGATACAAAGAATCATTGTCTAGATCAAATACCTAGTCAAGAAAAATCCAAACAGGGCAAGACAAGAGGTGCCCAACTCTTGGGCGCCCCCTCCTTCTTTTTCTACCATGAACCACCAGCAAAGGGTGCACAATATGTGCCATAAAACCCACAAAAATCTCAAAAAAAATTTGAGTAAAATCAGTGCCATAAGGAAAGAGTTTTGGTTTCCTAAAATTCTATCTCATAGAATTTGAAATCTAAACTAATTCCTACTTTGACTTGGTCCACAACCACATTCCATATAAGAGAGAAAGAGTGAAAAGCTTTGGACATACGTGAAGGCCTAGGAGAGAAGGTTTTGTTGCACAAAATAAGAGAGAGTGGGTGTGGGGGGCTAAGGTGGCGCAAGGTAGAATCCTAGTCTTACTAGGGTTCAATCTATAACTTGTTCAAATTTGATTTCTCAAACCGAATCAAACCAAAATTAGATCAACCCAATTAAAATAGATCTTAATTCAATTAAAAATTTAATTTAATCAAATTAAATTAAATTTAAATTTAATTTAATTTTTTAATCGAATTAGAAATTAGGTTGATCCAAGTCCTAATTAAACTAGGACTAGTTTTTCTTTGCACTTGGCTTATCCAATAAATCAATTGGACTTGATCCAATCAAATCCAAATTAAATCTAATTAAATTATATTAAATTAAACTTAATCTCAGCCCATTGGCTTAATCAAATTAAGTCAATTAGCAATCAAATTACTAATCGATCCTCTTGTAACACTTGTACTAGGTTAAATGTCAATCGTATTAATTGTTTAATCTTAGAATGATTTTTAATCATTGATCAACCATCCGATCGGATCGTCAACTCTAATGTATATGATCTCATAGGTCCGAACCTAAGTCGGTAGTATAAGAATTAATTTTGTACTAATCGAAGTGGCCATCTAGCAATGGTACCTGACGGTCGGATAGGTCGAATGTGTAGAACAACATCCTTAAAACCCATACGGATATAGTTTTCATATAATTCATTTCCTTGACCAAAATACTCATAGGACACCTCAAAGTTCAACTATCAACTCTGATCAAGTTGTCCACATTGTATTTTAAAATATCAAATCCATCTGATGGATTATCCTGGTCAAGATTTTGGTAAATTGAAATACAGCGACTCATTCTTCTCCAACTCTTGGAGTGGTCAATCCCATCTTGATCACACTCCGACTTCGTAAGTACTTGACTATGCCCAGAAGCCTTCCGTTACTGAATTAAAAATTTAGTTAGTCCAGTACTAAAGTACAGTGAGTTGCTTGCAAGTCACTCAGACGATCTCAGGTCTAAGAGGCACTTATACCTATATCCCATCAGACACATTCTCGACAGCAGAATACTTTGGAGTTGATCATGTTCAATGATGATGTATCCTTACATCTCACCTGTATATCATACGAGTGTCTCCACACTCCTTGGTTAGGAGGACAACCAACCCATATGGCCTACAGCGACCTATGCTCGAGAAAAGCTGTCGTCCTTATTAACAACCTATCATTTGATCATGAACAGTTTTAAGGACTAATCGATAAATCTTCTCTTTATCGAACCTAAATAGTTCTAAGAATTTCATCACAACAACGGAGTTCATTAGAAGTTAAAAACTTATGATGAAAATATCAAAAATATATTTTATTTATTAACAAATCAATTATAATACAAGGTTGCTCAACCATTAACAGATTGACGATTGGCTTTTGGGATATATTTCTCAATAAATTTTCTCTGATTTGAAAATGTCAAGAAGATGGCCTCTACAACTCACTCTAAACTCTCTCTCCGACTACAAGATTTGATTGGCTTCCTTCTTACAATCTATAACTCGAATTGGATTCAGCAGCTTAGTCTTCTCAACTCTCACGAAAGTATGGATCTCTACAGCTATATTAAGAGGAGCCGAAGATGATCAAGCCTTGATGACCACCTCATTGATGCCTTCAAAGCTAAGCCAACTTTGGTCAAATCCAAAGGCGGCCCCATTTTGTTTCTAAGCATCTAAAAAGATAGCTAAAAAGCCACATGATCAGTGTAAGGGTTAGAAAGGGCTTCTTGGTTGGAGTTAGGAGATAGGTCATTCATCTTGTTAGGGAAAAGAAATCTATCCAACTTTGCCAATATTGGGCAATCTCTTTGGCTACTCCATGCAAAACATTGGCCTTTGAGAGGAAGGTCTATCATCTGAGTAGCCCAAATGAAGGAAAAAAAAAGCCATTGAAACCTTTTCCAATGGTGCAACACTATCTCTCATGGACCCTATTGGTAGCATTGAAATCCCTCTTAACTATTCATAGTCCAGGAAAGGTAGAATGAACATGTCTCAACTCCCTTCAAAATTAGGAGCCTTTTGACATTTCTTTCAGTTGGGCCACAGACACAGATGAAGGTCCACTTGGTGTTGAGGATATGGTCCCTCAATAGAATTGGCAAAAATGATCTTCCAATATCACTTCTGCCTATGAGAATTCTACCTACTGATCCAACTGTATTGTGCGACATCCATTTACTAATTTTTCCCCCTGATAAGAATCTGAGAAGTGATTAGGAATAACTCTCAATCTTAACACAGCAACCATTCTCACCCGAGAAGTCCCTGACAATTTACCTTCTCAAAGAGTCTCCTAAACGTCTGATATTCTAACTGATTATAGCCATGTAAGAAATTCAATTTCACAACCAAGAACCATCATAGAAGTGGAAATAAGAGTATTCCAAGAGGAAAGTTCATTGCCATTAACACTAAATACAATGCATACTAACAGTACATTGTTACTGATCAGGTTAATCATTAGGAACAATAAAACACGAAGACAACTCTATCAAACCATTCAAACAGGAGTGCCAAACCAACGAAAAAGATCCTAACATACGAGATCATGAAACTCATTCAAACCAAGCAGAGACTTGCCTTGGTTCCCTCTAATCCAAGGAGGGTATTGACAAACTGTCCGCCTCTCCTTTGGAGTACTTGATTTTCAATTTATGTGCCCATTTAAGGATCTGCTTTGGGTCAAGGGACTTGAGCAGCAAATCTTGGTCCTTGAGTATAGCTCCTACCTTCTTCCTCAAGTCCTGCAGTGCATGGTTGATAGGGTCAGCAAGAGCCTTCTTCTTCCTTGTAGATAGAACCTTAGAGGTGGCCACCTGTACTTCTTGTAGAATTTTGATTCTTTGGCCCCTCCAAGCACCACCAGCAGTGAAGGGCCACTCTCTTTATATAGGAGAATAGCCAATGGAAGCTATGAGATAGCACCAGTAGTGAGGGGCAACTCTCTTTATGTCGGAGAATAGCCAATAGAAGCTATGAGATGCCCACCTTGTGAAGGAAAAACATGAATACTCTCCTCGTCCAAAACCTTACTCTCCTCACTCGAAACTTTAGTTTCAGAGGATATGGAGATCTGGGATAGGGGAGGTTTCCAGGTTTTGAGAACTCGGTAGAGCGTATTAGCTCAAAAATAAAGATGAGGCCACGTCCCTCTGGATTTCCTCATTCCATAAGGATGGGACCAGGCAAGGACCAATGACGCCATAAAGATACACCAAGCTCGAAGATATAGAACATTTTTCTCCTATGTCTAAGTCCAGGTGGCATTGAGAACTCTGATTGATGAGCTCTACAGCAGGGCTAAAAGGATCTGGACACGATATAGGCAAAGAGGCATTAGGTCTAGACAAACCATTGAACTCATCCACTATAGATCTGCTTAAATGTGATGGAGTTGAATTCAAATTATCCTCATTTAAAATCTCATCAATTATATGACTCTACAAAGCTCCAAATGATAACTGTCTACACCAGTTGTAATAGGCCAGGGTCACCTCCATTGCTCTATTTCTGTCAAGAGGGATAAGATGTATTAATGATGGATACTCAAATGCAGCCACGCGGCTTGACTCACAATTCTCCTAGCACCACTCTTGAATGGACAATGCGGTGAATTGAGTTGTCTCCTCCTCTTCAACCACCACGATCATAGGCACCATGGAGGAGGACATAAATAGGCAATGCATAGGGCTTTCAGCGACTACTATTAAAAGGCAAGAAAAATATTTTTGTGTCTATCTGCAACTCCTCACTAGATAACAAAATTTCTTACAAGTGAAGTACTTTAAAGGATTACAACAATCTGACTTATGGTGCCCCACCTCGCCACACCTAAAGTATATATCCTATTTAAACATCTATCAATGGAAGATAAGTGGAGGGCGATTAAGGCCCTGTGATGGTTGGTGCCCCTTATTCAGACTATTATCAATGCTCCTTGAAAGGTTGCGATTAGCTCCTCTATCCTCATAACCCAGTCGAGAACAATCCACCATTAACATAAATGTGTAGGATGGTCTATCAACACAGTAATTTTTTTAGATGATTAGTTCTAGAGTTAACTCTATTAGAAGAGTGGTGATTATGCACATCCCTATGGCTCCTTAAAAAGATAGTATTTGCCCTCAATGCCATCGAACCTAGCTTACAGAAGCTTGCAGGACCAGGTTGCATTGACGAATCTATGGAAAAGGGGTCACTACCTGAGCCAGCAGTACCATGACGAAGGTGTTCATCGAAAAAAATATAGAACTGACCTCTCTAGATGAGCGGCCTTCTTCCAGCGGGATCCAACGGTTGATCTAATTAAGAAGGACACCCTATGAAGATTACTGGTTGTTGTCCCCTGGATCCCAAGTTTATCATTGCCATCACCTCATCATCATTGCCCTTGTTGTTGCCCTCACCATCATCAAATTCTTAATGGATACGGTAAAGATTAGCTATCTCATTGGAACTCCAGATAGGTATTTGCATTCTTTAGTTCACAATGCTACTTAGTTACATGATTAGTTTAAATCATACTATGGAATGCCCATAGTTGAAAGAATTAGTTAGATGGTTTTCTCTCAAAAAAATTCAATTATTTTGGCTCTTCGGTATATTAAAATCATTTTGAGTAACTCTTGAATGCAGCTTGTTGATAGATAGAGTAATGACTCATGAAAATTTTTATTAAAATAATTAACATGTCTTTCTTTGAGGAGAATGCTCAAACATTGATCTTAAGGTAAAGATGTATAATTATCTCATGCTATCAATAGTGGGCCATGTGAAGGTAGTAGATGTTCATAAGCAAATAATGAGCAATTTGTGGAAGCAACCACATAGCCTAGCCTCTAACATGCTTATATGTGGATTTTACAAAACAAGTATGAAGAAGAACCACCAAAGGCATCGATACTGTTCTAATGAAAATTTAAAATTATCCCAAAGGTTCTAGCTAACCCTTCATGAACTCCTTAGTTGATCTTACTCAAGCTACCTAAATTAAAGGCAGATCAATTTTAGACAATATTCTTTGGGCACATGAGATTCTTTACCATGCTAGGCATATTGACACCAAGGGGATTCTTTGCAAATTTGACTTTAGTAAGGCCTTTGATAGACTCAATCTTAGCTTTTGCTTAAGCTTCCTAAGCATAGAGGCTTTTCTATTAGATAGCTTGGCTGGATGGAAAGCATTCTTTGCTCCTCTAAAGCTATTATTTGCATTGATGATGAAATTAGTAAATGAATCAATTATAGATGTGGCATCTGTTAGGGAGATCCCCTTTCCCCTTCATCTTTATGCTTGCAACTGCTGTCTGGGTTAAGCTCCTCAATAAAGCTGCTTCACAAAATCTTTTTCATGGCTTTGGAAACTCATGGATTGAGAAAATACTCTGATTTGTAGATGATACCCTAATCTTCTCAACTGCTGTCAAAAATTCTATTTTAGCCTTAAACTTATTCTTTATTGTTTTGTACTCATTTATGGGTTTTCACTTAATTTCCAAAAAGCTCTATTACACCTATGGGTGGTCTTGTAGAGGAAGATCTTCAACTTTGTGCTGCTTAGCTAAATTACAATGCTACTTCTTTACCAATTAATTATCCTAGTCTCTCTCTCAAAGATTTTAAGCTCTCAAAATCTAATTGAATGCCCCTTCTTCTAAAATTGAAAGAAGACTTGCCGCATGGATCGAAAAATTTGTTTTCTTTGTTGATGATCATCTGGTTCTACTGAATTAAGTATTTTCTTCCATTCTTCCTTATCACATATCTCTTTTTAAGCTACCTTCTTAGCTTATTAAAAAGATTGATGGATTTTGCCCATCCTTCCTTTGGAATGGTAGCGATAAAGCTGATGGCTATCTAGTAAGGTTAATTGGGCAAAAATCTACTTGAGTAAGGAGGAGGATGACTTTGGAGTCAAAGACTTGAACTCCTTTAACAAAGCACTTTTTGCTAAGTGGGGGTGGAGATTAGGGGTGGTATTTTTTCCTAACTCACTAGGTACCCAATCTGACCTAATCTGATGAAGAGGCTGGATGAGTATGGATTCTAAAAAAATATCCAAAGCTGTTTCAAATCGGATATGAATAATAGTATGCCCCACCTTAATTATATATATATATAGATAGTTTAAATAGAATATTTCTCTCTCTTTTAAATAAAATATCGAAATATACCCGATCCCCCCTACCTCGACACCCAAATCCTGATGGCGGCCTAGTAGGGCTTGGTGATGGATGAGAAGGGTGTTGGCTGTGGAAAGAAAATGGCGAGATCATGCTAATGCCGGTAGAGGCTTGGTGGTGAGAAGAAGGGTGTCAGTAGCATAGAGAAAGTGGAATCGGGACCTTTCACCTAGAAGAGGGGGCAGCTAGGGTTCAGTTCATTAGATCAAGCATCGTTCGCCTGTTCGTCAACTAAATCTACCTAATCAGGGGTGTATTCGGTTACTGCAAAGCCTCCCACCCGATCGAGATTCTTGAGGATGTGAAAAATAGAAAAAAATCAATGAAAACAAATGAAAGACTGAAAAATTAAAAGGTAGACCATTTCCTATTGTTGGGTATAAAATATCCTCAGCCGAAGTTCTTGACAGGATTGACCCTCCCAGGACTCCTCCGGCTTTCGACCGCAGATGGTATCTCTCCGGACTTCTCCAACAGTCGGATTCCCACAGTGCTGACTGAATTCTCCCGACGGACGAACTCCCACTGCACCACCCGGCACTTTCAACATGAGTTCCCCCAGTCATCTATTAAGCCGCCCCAAGTGCTCACTGAGCTCCGTCGCCAGCCGACTTTCTACGACTATCAGCTGTTCCCCAAATCCCTTCCAGACTTCTTCCAGCCAGGTTCAACCTCCAATCCGAACTACCCCGAACTTCGTCAACGGCTGAACTTCTCCAACGGTAGATTCCTACAACACCAGATTTCATCCGGACTCCTACGGGAGCCGGACCTCGTTCCTGACTCCGGCTGCAGGCGGACTTCGCTCGGACTCCTACGGGAGCTGGGCTCCACCCACGACTTCACTTATAAGTAAACTTCATCCGGACTCCTACGGGAGCCGGACTTCACCCACAACTTCAATTGCAGGAAGACTCAGCCCGGACTCCTACGGGAGCCGGACCTCGTTCCCGACTCCGGCTGCAGGCGGACTTCGCCCGGACTCCTACGGGAGTCAGGCTCCGCCCACGACTTCACTTACAGGTAAACTTCGTCCGGACTCCTACGGGAGCCGAACTTCACCCACAACTCCAATTGCAGGAAGACTCAGCCCGGACTCCTACGGGAGCCGGATCTCGTCTCCAGCTCCAACTGCGGGAAGACTTCGTCTGGACTCCTACGGGAGCCGGACCTCGTTCCCAACTCCGATTGTAGGTGGACTTCGCCCGACTCCTATGGAGCCGGGCTCCACCCATGACTTCACTTACAGGTAAACTTCGTCCGGACTCCTGCAGGAGCCGGACTTCACCCACAACTCCAATTGCAGGAAGACTCAGCCCGGACTCCTACGGGAGCTGGATCTCGTCTCTGACTCCGGCCGAAGAAAGACTCCGTCTGGACTTCATCCCCGACCTCGACTGCTGGAAGGCTTCGCCCGGACTCCTACGGGAGCGGGCTCCATCCTCGACTCTGACTGCTGGTAAACTTCGTCCGGACTCCTAAGGGAGCCGGGCTTCGCCCCTGACTTTGATTGCAGGTAGACTTCGCCCGGCTCCTACGGGAGCCAGATCTGTCTCCGACTCAGCCGTGGGAAGACCCGTCCGGACTCCCGCGGAGCCGGACCTCTCCCCGACTTCAACTGAAGGAAGACTTCGTTCGAACTCCCACGAGAGCCGGACTCCGAGCTCCTCTCAGACGGGCAACTAGCCACCCCTCTCCGCCAGACACTCCAGCTGGACTTCGGCCGACAGGCCTGGACCCTCTAGCAGGCCACAGCAACGGCCATGACTCTGCTCCACTTCCTGCGATGGATTTCGCGGCTCCATCACTCCCTGCAGACCGCAATAATGGCCACGATCCTCTCCACTTCCTGCGATGGATACCACGCGATTCCTCCATCCTCTGGCAAGTCGCGACAACGGACGCCGCTCCACCCCCGCGACAGACTCCACGTGGCATGTCTCGGTGATAGCCACGATTCCACTCCACTACTCTTCTCAACAAACTCCTCCTGACCGTGGGCAGCCCACTGCGGATGGTTACAAACATCGCTATCAGTCTGTTGCTCCCTCCGCCTATAAAAGGGGGACCCCAGATACGTTATTCTCTAAGCTCTCATTTTTACCTAGAAACTCTGCTAAAATTTTCGTTCGAGCACTCCATTCTTGTTGAGGCAGAGAACTGACTTGAGCATCGGAGGATCTTGCCGGAGCAACCCCACCTCCGGTTTAGACTTCTTTTGCAGGTCCCGAGGCGACCGCGACTCCCTCGACTCCAGCTTCTCCGACGCAGGCGGATTTTTTCACCAACAGATTGGCGCTAGAGGAAGGGGCCTTGTCTTCGCAGTACCCTTGTTCTTAAAGGAGCGCTCAATGGACCACCCCCGGGCATCTTTTCCGACGTCCTCTCCTCCTTCCTCCACCAGGTCTTTGCCCGATGCCTCCCCGCAAGGCATCCACCGACGATCCATGGCCTCCGCGGCCAGATCTCAGGCTCCGGCCTCACCTCTAGTTTTTCAGCCTCCTCCTCCTCCTCCGGCAATGGTGGTTGGCACGGAGCAATTTGACCTGCTGGCGCAGCAGGTCAGAGGCCTCACTGAAACTTGTAGGCCATACAGTAGCAACAGCTGCCGTAGGCATCAGTGAGCCTAGAAAGAGCATCACCGGAACATCAGAATCAGTGGTAGGGGAGCCACTTGGGCCAGCCGCCCCGTCTTTCCCGAAAAGATGAATCGAGGGTGGAGACCCTCAGTCGGATCACATTCCACCCCTGAAAGATCTCTACCCCATTCTGCCAGAGGACCCTCGAGACCCGTAGTCGAGAGGATTTCCTAGATCGGAGGCTCCAGGAGATGAACCGGTGGATCGAAGAACTCCGTCACGCACCCCCCGCTTATGGTGAGGATATTTGTACGGACCCTCCCTTTTCCCAAATGATCATGAAGGAACCGATCCCGCCAAACTTCAAACTCCCCCAATTTGAAAGCTACGACGGGACTTCGGACTCGGTTGACCACCTGGAGGCCTTCCGGATGATGATGCTGCTTCATGGGCACCCCGATGCCATTCTATGCCGAGCCTTCCCATCCACCTTGAAGGGAGCGGCGAGAAATTGGTACTCGCCTGAAGTCGGGTACCATCTTTTCTTTCGATCAAATGAGCCACCAATTTGTGGCCATTTTGTCAGCAGCCGGCGACCCCGGAAGGGTTCGGGGTCCCTCATCAATATCAAGCAGAGGGAGGGGGAGTCCATTTGGGCCTACATCAACCGTTTTAGTGTCGCCACACTGGAGGTCCGGAACTTGGACCAGTCGGTAGCGATGGCCGCTCTGAAGGGCGGCCTTCAGAAGAATGACCTTTTGTTTTCCCTGGAGAAGAAGTACCCAAGGATTTTGCTGATCTGTTGGCTCGGGCGAAGGGTACGCTCGAGCAGAAGAAGCCTTCAGAATGAAGGATGAGGAGACTGTGAGAGAGCGGTAGGTGGGAGACTCGAGTAAGCCCGCAGTTGAAAAAGGGTCGAGAGAAGCTCGGCCACGTTCTCGAACTCCTTCTGGGCACAAGCATGTCCATACTCCTCCCTGGTACGCAGGCAGAGAAGTTCGGACCACGGAGTTCAGTGAAGTTCTCCACCAGGAAGATTCTGCAACTATGCCCCCCTCAATGCCTCGAAAACTCAAGTGCTGATGGAGGTCAGGGAGCAGTTGCCAAGGCCGGAAAGGATGTGCACACACCCTGGGAAGCACAATCCTAACAAGTTCTGCCTCTACCATCGTGACCATGGCCACGATACAGAGGAGTGCATTTAGCTCCGGGATGAGATCGAGGAGCTCATCAGATGAGGTCGGCTCGACAGGTTCATTCGACACCGACCTGAAGGCAGAGAGGATCGACCAAGGGCCCTGCCGCAACCTGAACCGCCAAGAAGGGAAGAGCAGCCCGGAGATCAGCCTCCAATCGGGACCATCAACTCCATCACCGGAGGACCTCAAGGAGGAGCAGACCTTCCACGACCATGGGACTCGAGGAACCCGTAAATATACTACTAACGACTTTTGCTTTGAATCAAAATTCCTTTCGACTTTGCATGTCTTTCTCTTTTGGTATGGACTTGTTACGACTGGGGATAACCCCTTCAAACAATCAAAACAAGATCATTTAGGAACAGGAGGAGAACCTCATCCTAACATGAGCAAAATGAAAGTCCGATTATTTTAAGATCGGATCGGGGGAGAGGCCCATATAACAGCCCTTAAGTGCCCTCATGGTCATGTTAGGAACGGGAAGAGAATCTCATCCTAACATGAGCAAAATAAAAGTCCGATTATTTTAAGATCGGATCGGGGGAGAGGCCCATATAACGACCCTTAAGTGCCCCCATGGCCATGTTAGGGACAGGAGGAGAACCTCGCCCTAACGTAGGCAAAGTCAAAGGCCCGGTTCTTTTAGATCAGATGGGGGGAGAGGCCCTACAACGCCCTTATGCACCCCCACAGCCATGTTAGGGACAGGAGGAGAACCTCGCCCTAACATGAGCAAAGTCAAAGGCCTGGTTCTTTTAGACCGGATGGGGGGAGAGGCCCTACAATGCCCTTATGCGCCCCCACAGCCATGTTAGGGACAGGAGGAGAACCTCGCCCTAACATGAGCAAAGTCAAAGGCTCGATTCTTTTAGACTGGATGGGGGGAGAGGCCCTACAACGCCCTTATGTGCCCCCACAGCCATGTTAGGAACAGGAGGAAAATCTCGTCCTGACATGAGCAAAGTCGAAGACCCGGTTCTTTTAGACCGGATGGGGGGAGAGGCCCTTGCAATGACCTTTATGTGCCTTTACAACCCCATTGGGAACATAAAGAGAACCTCATCCTAACCTGAGCTGAGATCGACTACGTCAAGAATAGAAGGAGAACCTCGTCCTACGATGATAAAAATCCGATCGCCCAACATGATCGGATAAAGGGAAAAGTCTCCTCAACGGCACCTCTACACCTCTACGCGATCCCGCAAAAAGTAAGGGGAGGACCCTCACTCAGAAAAGAGGAGAAAAATTAAAAAGGAAAGCAACGAACTACATCGGCAACAGATGAAAAACAAACTACACCAAAAACATAGGGAACTTCATCTCAACAAAGATGGGAGCTCCTACTGAACATCTCCGGTCTCTAAGAAGGCTCTCGACACGGGCCAAAAAATAATGACTCCTCCAAGGTAATGCGAAGTTCAGACCACGAGCTCGAGCCTACGGCCATGGACGACAAGAAAAGCAAATCAACATGGCAATGACTGGGCACCTCCGAACGACACCGACGTCGAACAAGTCAAGAGACAAAAGAAGTTCGACGAATGACGATTTAATGCAATACGTGGATGAGGTAACACAAAATCTCTTTTTCATTTCATTCACAAAATATACACTACAAAGCCCAGCAGGCTAAAGGAAGAAAAGCAAAACAACAAGAACAAGACAAAACAACAAAAGAAAAAAAATATACATGGGAAGACGGAAGGCAAAAAGAGCCCTAAGGGGGCCCGGCTTCCTCCGATCTCGAACTCTCGGCTTCGACCCTCGCCAGGGAGCACCTTAAACTTTTGACTTCTGCTTCCAATTCCCTCTCTCTCATTAATATCTCCATGTATCTACAGTGAAATCGCCAGCTTTCATTCTCTGCCTCTCGACGCCTTTTTCTTAGGACATCGGATTCCGCCTCTGCATCCTTGACAGCCTGCTGCTCGCATGCCAGCTGGATCTTCACTTGATGCAGCTCGGCCTTCCCCTCCCCAAGGGCGACAGATAGCTCTTCTGTGGTTCTTCTCAGGGACTGGAGTTCACTGGAATCCTGAGCAGAAGCAAGCTGAGCCCCTCCAGCTAGCTGCCCTTGAAGGTGGGCAACTTCGTCGGTCGCCATCCTGAGCCTCCCTTTGTATTCGTCCACCTGCTTGCGCCAGCTGGCCCGGTACGCATCATAGCTCGTCTTGACATTCTGGAGCTGTTGCTGGGGAGCGGAGACCTTCTTCGACCATTCCCGATTGCTGTCGGCCCGAGTCAAAAGCCAGGATGAGCTTCCATCCAACTAGCTAATCCTCTTCTGAGCGGCCGACAGCTCCACTCGGAGGGAACTGATCTTGGCAGCTTGAGCCCAAATTCGATCGCTGGCGCACTTCCTGTGTTCCTCGAGCTCCCTCGCGAAGTTCGCCTTTCTCTGGTTGTACTCCATGATCCCCTTCACGTGGAGGTTTCGGAAGTGGGCGGCCTCTGTGGTGGCTTCGGAGTGACCCTCCCTCAACATGCGAAGCTCGCCTTCCATCTTCTTCGACCTTTTCGTCAAATGAAGAACCTCCTTCTTCAGGCACTGGATCATGGACTTCAGCGGAATTCCCTGGGGCAAGGGAAGCGCTTCGACAGGGCACTGTCATCGGGAGGTCAACACATTAAGATGCAGCTCATTACAAAGAAGAAGAAAGAAAGAAAGAAAAAGAAGAGAAGAAAAGTCCCCACAAGGAGGAGACCAATTTTATTGACTGAACATTTTTTCAAGACAAAAGAAAGAAGAAAAATTGCAATAAAGGAAGAATACAAGGTTAGAGGTCTCGGACCTCTGGATCAACGGGGGACTCGGCACCTCTGGGGGGTGGTCCGCGGTGGCTGTGACGGTGGTGGAGGGTTCGGCTTCATCCTCGGATGCCTCGTCCAAGAAGCTGAGGTCGAGCTCGGGGAATTTTGCGACCATCTTCTCTTGGCAGAGCTCGAACCCTTTGTTGAATGCGGCTTGGCCGAACTCAACCTTCAACTTCTTCATTTCGGTGGAAGCCTTGAAATCCTCCACCACTTGACCCCTGGCCTCCGAGACTAGGGTCGGGATCTGTTCTGTCATGTTGGCAACCTTGGCCTACGCCCTCCTCACCATCTCCTCCAAGGTGGCCTTCTGTTCCGCTGAGGTCTGCCTCTCTTTCTCGAGCGCTTCTTGGAGATCGGCCACCTCGAGGGTCATTTCCTTGAGGTGGGCAGCCTCGGCCTGCTGACCTTCCACCGTCTTGTTTATCATCTCGATGTTAGCGAGGAGTTGGTGTCTGAGCTGCAAGGATGACTGGAGGGTCGAGATGAGAGCTGAAAAGTTAATTAAATGAAGAAGCGAAAGGAAGAAAGGAAGATGAATCTACTTACCTCAAGGAAGGCCCCCAGCGAGTCCCAGACTCGTTGTGCAGGAGCGACGCAGACAATCCTTTGGACGACTTCGGACAGTGAGCACCCGTCTACCAACTTTTTTATTAGGTCCCTATCACTAAAGGGATCATCCCCCTGCTCCTCTTCAGAGCTGCAGGATTCTTCGGTGGCAGCCCGGTGACTGTCGACCCTACGGGCCAAGGTCTTCCTTCTCTTTCTCCTCTCACCCCCTGGTACCTCCTCAGGACGGGTCTCCAAAGTGGGGACCTCGGTAGGAGAACTCAAACCCCTCAGGGAAGCCCGGGCGGCTGGAAGCTCAGTGTCTGCAAGGACGTCGGTGGCTGAGGTCGCTTGGGCGAGCGCGGCCGAACTCATCCCCTCTACTCTGGTCTTCTTCGCTAGCCCGGAGGCTGCGGCGCCCTTTCTTTTGAGAGCCTTCAGGCCCCTGGCAAGCATCTGTGCTTCTTCGGCATCCATGCCTAAAAAAAAAAAAAAAAGAGAAGAAGAAGAAAGAGGGCATGAAAAAGAAGAAAAGAAGAGAAATAGGGGAGAGAGAGAGGAAAGGAAAGGAAAAGAAGAAAAGAAAAGGAGAGATGAAATACTGGCGGGATCCAGGGGGCTCAAGCCGATGTTGAACAGAAACTGCTCCTTCAGGAGGTTGGGGAGGAAATAGTTGGATATTGGAGGAGTTTCTGGGAGGCCTGATGATCATCCCCCCAGGCTGGGCGCCCGACAGACGGAGTCCCTCGGGGAGCCCCAAGAGGGCAACCCTAGCCTCAAGGTCGGGCATCGAACATAAAAAAACTTCCCCTTCCAGTTATGGATAGAAGAGGGGGCACCTTTCAGCAACCCCTTTCTATCGAACTGTGTGGAGAAGTACCACCAGTCCTTCGCCGTGGGATGACGCTTGAAGGTGTAGAAGTATCTAAACAAGGAAAGGGTGGGCTGGACTTCGACTATTTGACAAAGAGAGAGGAACCCTATCAAAAACCTAAAGGAGTTTGGTGCAACTGAAGCCAGAGAAATGTTCAGAAACTGAAAAAGGGCAATAACAAAAGGCGGAAGAGGAAGCCAAAGTCCGATGCGGAAGGCCTCCTGGTACAGGCAGAAGCAGCCGGGGGGAGGGGCACTAGCCCGGTCGGACGGGCCGGAAAGTTCTAGTTCGTACTCCAGAGGAACCCCATACTAAACTCTTATCAGTTGGAGTTCATCCGGAGTCAGAGAACAAGGAATGGCTTCCAGTGCAAAAATCGGATGAGGTTCAGCTCTAGCTACCGGTTCATCTACTGCCTGAGGACTCTGGGAGACCGAGACAGACGAACTCCTAGAGCCGCTAGAAGAAGAAGCCCTGGAAGATATCTAGAATTACACGAAGGCCACTTACAGAGGTGAAATCCCTAAAAATCGAGGAAAATCGCGGACAAGGTCTCGGGGGACTGATGTGCAGAGCAAGAGGAAGAAAGATCAAACGGCAAAAGGAAGAACAAAAAGAGGAAGGAGTTCTGAGACTAACCTAAGCAATTCGGAGAGGCGCGAAGGTGCGGAAATGGGGATGGCTCGAGGAACACCTAAGGCTAGAAAGGGCACTGAGAAAAATCGGGGTTCTCAGGGAGAAGAAGGGCGCCAGAATGAGACCGTCGGATAGAGCGGGACTCTTGGAGGAGGAGTGCGGGTTTAAATAGGCCCCGAGATCCGACATAATGACGGTTGCGAATCCCCTCTGACCGATCTCTTTTCGTCGCGTGTCCCACTTACCACGACGGGCGGTTAAAAAGTGACAGACGGCTGACAGAGCCTTTATTGCACCACGCCTTGAGCACCATTTCGCTGCAGGTTCCAAAAGAGCTTCTTCGGATCGCCTCAATTTGAAAAGACTCCAGCACATGCGCATTGAATGCCAAAATATCTGAGGACGATTGCGTGCGGACATCAAGGGAGCAACTTCGACTGTGGCAATCTCTCTATACTTCCTTCATTCGAAATTCAAACTCGAAAGTAGGAGAACTGGTGTTGGGTATAAAATACCCTCAGTCGAAGTTCTTGACAGGATTGACCCTCCCAGAACTCCTCTGGCTTTCGACTGCAGATGGTATCTCTCTAGACTTCTCCAACAGTCGAATTTCCACAGTGCTGACTGAATTCCCCCGACGGACGAGCTCCCACTGCACCACCCGAGCTCCTTCAACATGAGTTCCCCCAGTCATCTATTAAGCCACCCCAAGTGCTCGCTGAGCTCCACCGCCAGCCAACCTTTTACGACTATCAATTGTTCCCCGAATCCCTTCCAGGCTTCTTCCAACCAGGTTCAATTCCAATCCGAACTGCCCCAGACTTCGTCAATGGTTGAACTTCTCCAACGATAGATTCTTACAACTAGCAAATTTTCTTCGGACTCCTACGGGAGCTGGGCCTCATCCTCGATCTTGACTGCTGGAAGGCTTCGCCCGGCCTGGACTCCTGTGGGAGCCGGGCCCCATCCTCGACCCTAACTGCTGGTAAACTTCGTCCGGACTCCTAAAGGAGCCGGACTTCGCCCCTGACTTTGATTGCAGGTGGACTTCGCCCAGGCTCCTAAGGGAGCCAAATCTCATCTCCGACTCTAGCTACGGGAAGACTCCGCCCGGACTCCTACGGGAGCCGGACCTCGTTCCCGACTCCGGCTGCGGGCGGACTTCGCGCGGACTCCTACGGGAGCTGGGCTCCGCCCATGACTTCACCTACAGGTAAACTTTGTTCAGACTCTTACGGGAGCCAGACTTCACTCATAACCCCAATTGCAGGAGGACTTCACCCGGGCTCCTACTGGAGCCAGATTTCATCTCCGACCCCAGCAACGGGAAGACTCCGCCCAGACTTCATCCCCGACCTCGACTACTGGAAGGCTTCGCCCAGACTCCTATGGGAGCTGGGCTCCGTCCTCGACCCCGACTGCTGGAGTTGGGCTTCGCCCCTGACTTTGATTGCAGGTGGACTTCGCCTGGGCTCCTACGGGAGCCAGATCTCATCTCCAGCTCCAGCTGCGGGAAGACTCCGCCTGGGCTCCTACGAGAGCCAGACCTCGTTCCCGACTCCGACTGCGGACGGACGTCGCCCGGACTCCTATGGGAGCCGGGCTTTGCCCACAACTTCACTTACAGGTAAACTTCGTCCGGACTCCTACGGGAGCCGGACTTCACTCACAACTCCAATTGCAGGAGGACTTCGCCCGGGCTCCTATGGGAGCCAGATTTCGTCTCGACTCCAGCTGCGGGAAGACTCCGCCCGGACTTCGTCCCCGACCTTGACTGCTGGAAGGCTTCCCAAGGACTCCTATGGGAGCCGGGCTCCGTCCTCGACCCTAACTGCTGGTAAACTTCATCCGGACTCCTAAAGAAGCCGGACTTCGCCCCTGACTTTGATTGCAGGTGGACTTCGCCCGGGCTCCAATGGGAGCCAGATCTCATCTTCAACTCCAGCTACTGGAAGACCCCATCCGGACTCCCGCGGAAGCCGGACCTCATCCCCGACTTCAACTGAAGGAAGATTTCGTCCGAACTCCCATGAGAGCTGGACTCCGAGCTCCTCTCAGACAGGCAACTAGCCACCCCTCTCCACCAAACACTCTAGCCGGACTTCGGCCGACAGGCCTGGACCCTCTAGCAGGCCACAGCAACGGCCACGACTCTGCTCCACTTCCTACGATGGATTTCGCATGGCTCCATCACTCCCTGGCAGACCGCAATAATGGCCACGATCCTACTCCACTTTTTGCGACGGATACCACACGATTCCTCCATCCTCTGGCAAGTCACGACAACGGACGCCGCTCCACCCCTCGCGACAGACTCCACGTGGCACATCCCGGTGATAGCCACGATTCCACTCCACTACCCTTCGCAACAAACTCCTCCTGACTGTGGGCAGCCCACTGTCGGATGGTTACAAATTTCGCTATCAGTCTGTTGCTCCCTTCGCCTATAAAAGGGGGACCCCAGATACGTTATTCTCTAAGATCTCATTTTTTACCTAGAAACTCTACTAAAATTTTCGTTCGAGCACTCCATTCTTGTTGAGACAGAGAACTGACTTGAGCATCGGAGGGTCTTGCTGGAGCAACTCCACCTCCGGTTTAGACTTCTTTTGCAGGTCCCAGCGGCGACCGCGACTCCCTCAACTCCAGCTTCTCCAACGCAGGCAGATTTTTGCACCAACAGGCACTATAGGCTAGGTCATATAAACAAGAACAGAATAAACAAGTTGACTGAAGAGGAAATCTTCGAAGTTAGTGGTTGTGAATCACTTCCAACCTATGAGTTCTGTCTTCTTGGTAAAATGACAAGTCACCTTTTACTGAAAAAGGTGAGAGAGCTACTAAGCTCTTGGGCCTAGTACATACTGATGTATACGGGCCCATGAGCACCAGTGCTAGAGGTGGATATTTCTACTTCATAACTTTCACGGATGACCTATCCCGATATGGATATGTCTATCTGATGAAACATAAGTCGGATTCATTTGAAATGTTCAAATGATTCCTAAGTGAAGTAGAAAAATAAACTGGGAAGAGTATTAAAACTCTTCGATCTGATCGAGGAGGAGAATACCTTTCTAGTGAGTTTCTCACATATCTAGGAGAGAATGGGATTCTCTCCCAATGGACTCCTCCAGGAACACCACAGTATAATGGTGTATCTGAAAGGAGGAATCAGACTCTGTTAGATATGGTTCGATCCATGATGGGTTTTGCTAGCTTGCCGATATCCTTCTGGGGATATGCACTCGAATTGGCCTATTATCTGTTAAATAGAGTTCCAAGTAAGTCTGTAATTAAGACTCCATATGAGATATGGACAGAACGTAAGCCAGCACTTTCACACCTTAGAGTCTGGGGGTGCCCGACCTATGTCAAATAATTAGTCACAGACAAACTTGGACCTAGGTCTGACAAATGCTCATTCATAGGGTACCCCAAAGAGACAAAAGGATATTTTTTCTACCATGCTGATGAACAAAAGGTGTTCGTCAGCCTTAAGGTAATTTTTTTAGAAAAAGAGTTCCTTGGTGAAGGAACCGTTGCCTCTAAGGTTGAATTTGATGAAGTTCAATAGGTAGAAGGAACCGTTGCCTCAAGAGTTGGGCGCCCCTTATATTACCATGTTTGGATAAACCTTGACTAGGTTTTGACCTAGACAATGACTCTATCATATCTCTCTGTATAAAATAAGTTTCTTTATGAAATTTTTGGTGAAGATAGAGACTTGAGAGACCTTTGGGCCATCCAAAAATTAGAAAGAAAAATCTTTGGGTCATGGAGATATAAAAGACACAATATAGGGTGTCTAGAGAGAGAAACGAGAAGAAGAAGAGGGTCTTCTTTTAGGGTTGATTGTTTTCATATCTTTTCTCCCTCCATCTTGAGTTTTCTGAGAGCGTCTCAGATTTGAAACTCCTTCTCCTACTTTTCATCTTTGGAAGAGTCCAAATCAAGAAGAAGGAGCCACCTAATCAACCATCAAAGAAGGATCAGCGCAGTACTAGCATATTGTGCTGATTTCCTGAAGCAGGACTTCTGATCGAGATTCATGGGCTAGTCTGGAGGACTCCTAGAGGCCGGATACGTGTGCAGCTTGCAACATCATCCTCAAGCCCGGATCAGCGAGGTTGGAATGTCTAACTTGCAAGGTGATAGATCTGATCTATTGTTTAATACATACATTAGATGTAGTATAGAAACATGTTGATATGATCAACATGTAGTTCATGCTGTATATATATGTTTTAATTTCTGATTTAATGCTATGTAATAATCATGTAATAGGATCTTAGATCTAAGAATTCTCTGATTTTAGAAAATAAATTTTGATTTATTTTAGTCTTCCGCTATATGATTTGAAAAAGTTTCAAGATCTAACCCTGAAACCCTAGATCTAGTTCCTACAATACACACTTCTTCGATCAACTTTCCATTCAGGAAAGCTGTCTTTACATCCATCTGTCAGATCTCATAATCCAGATGGGTAGCTATTGCAAGCATTATCTGAATGGATTTGAGCATTGTCACAGGGGAGAACATCTTGTTATGGTCAATACCATAATGTTAACGATACCCCTTGGCAACCAGACGGGCTTTATAGGTCTCCACCTTTTCGTCTGTGCGCCTCTTCCTTTTGAAGACCCATTTATGCCCAATGGGTTTAATCCCTTTAGGTGGGTCAACCAATATCCATATATCATTGATCTTCATGGACTCCATTTTGGATTTCATGGCTTCAAGCCATTTCTCGAAATCAGGTCTCTGCATTGCATCCATATAGGTGATCGGATCCTCATCGTTCTCATCGAGTTCGATGGGATCACCATCCCAGGCTAAAAAATTATAGTATCTGTCTGGCTGACGCGGTACTCTACTGGATCACCTTAATGGTGCAGGTACATTGAGCTTCGGATCTGATCTAATCAAATCCGACTCAGGTTTAGCTATTGGTGTCGGTCCTTCTACCTGTTGAACTTCATCAAGTTCAACCTTAGAGGCAACAATTTCTTCACCAAGAAATTTCTTTTCTAAAAAGGTTGCCTTAAGGCTGACGAACATCTTTTGTTCATCAGCATGGTAGAAAAATATCCTTTGGTCTCTTTGGGGTACCCTATGAATGTGCATTTGTCGGACCTAGGTCCAAGTTTATCTATAACTAATCGTTTGACATAGGTCGGGCAGCCCCAGACCCTAAGGTGTGAAAGTGCTGGCTTACGCCTTGTCCATATCTCATATGGAGTCTTAATTAAAGACTTACTTGGAACCCTATTTAATAGATAACAGGTCAATTCGAGTGCATATTGTTGGGAATAGTATCTCAAAGCCAATCATCAGTCTGTTGATGGTTGTGCTCTTTCTTGTATTAGTATATGAATTATAAATAAATAAAAATTATTTTGATATTTTTCATCATAAATTATTTCATCTTCTAATAAACTCCTGTGTTGTGGTGAAGTCCTTAGGACTATTTAGACTCGACAAAGGAGGATTTGTCATTTAGTCCTTAAACAAGTTCACGACCAAATGATACATTGTTACCAAGGACAACAATGTTTATCAAGCATAAGTCATTGTGTGTCATATGGGTTGGTTGTCCTCTTAATTAAGGAGTGTAAAGACACTGGTATGGCATACAGGTGAGATGTAAGGGTACATCTGCACTGAATGTGATTGACTTTGGAGCTTTTTCTGCTATCAAGATTTTCTCCGATGGGATATGGATATAACTATCCCTCCAACCTGAGACCACCACGATGACTTGCAAGCAACTCACTGCACTTAGGCACTGGATGACCTGAATTTCTACTTTAGTAACAGAAGGCTGTTGAGTGTAGTCAAGTACTTGACTTGTTAGTCGTGTATTAAGATGGGATTGACCACTCCAGTTCAGGAGCTGTGTACAGTCATGTTTCAATTTAGCAAAACCTTGGCCAGGATAGTCTTAGTGAGGAGTCACAGAACTGTTTGAGTTGAGCACGATTCGGATGATCTAATCAGGATTGACAGTTTAACCCTGAGTCATCCTATACACAGGGGTCAAAAGGGATGAATTATACAATAACCATATTTGCGTAGGTTCTGAATGTTGCGATTGCGACTATTCGACCTATCCAGATGTCGGTTACCATTACTAGATGGTCACTTCGATTAGTATAGAAATTGGTTCCTGTGCTATCGGCTTAGGTTCGAACTTGCGGAGTCACACACATTAGAGGTTCTAATCTGATCTGCTGGCTGGTGAAGAGTCTCACTGGATTGAGACTCTTCGATCAAGAGTCCTAATGCTCGGAGACTCTGAGTCCTACATGTCTGAGACTCTGTGATCGAGAATCAGGATTCTCTGATCATGAGTTTCATATATTTTGGGTACCGGGGTCAAGAGTCCCACTGGTTTGGGACTCTTCGATCATGGTTTCATATCGATGGACTTTGATGCCCGATTGCCCATTGAATTTGGACTCAGTATTTATAAGAGATTTAATTAATGATTTGATCACTAATTAACTCAATTTGATTGAATAATTATTTTTGGATCAAGTCCAATTGAAATAGATTCAGTTGGGTTTGACCCAATTAGGTTAAGAGTTGACCTAATCGCTAAGGTGGTTTGGTCCCTGATCTGATCAAGGGTTGGGCTTGGTCAATTCCTAATCTGATTAGAATTTTATTGAGCCTAATTAAGCCTAATTATGTTGGGTTTAATTTAGTCTAATTGTGCCTAACCTATTTTAATAAGGTTGGTTCAATTAGGTTTGAAACCACCTTTGACTTATCTCCCTGCGCCACCTCACCCACCTGCGCCCATTTGAATTCATGAGAAACAAGTTCTCGTGAATTTTCTCCCATGCAGAAGCCTTCCCATGCCCCTCCCTTGTGCACCATTTGAGTAGATAAAGATTGATTAGTTGGCCATTCAAATTCAAATGATGTTTGAATTTGAATGAGCAACTAATCCCATGCACCACCTTATCCACTTGTGCGCCACTTGCTCTACACGAGAAAAAGTTTCTCGTGTAAACTCTCCACGCACAAAGAAGCCCACGCCCCTCTCTTCTCACACCTTGAGTGGATAAAGATTGGTTGGTTGGCATTTGAATTCAAATTCGATTTGAATTCAAGTGAGCAACCACCTAGCTTTATCCTCTCATGCGGTGAAAATGCGGTAAAGACGCAGTCTTGCACTATTTTAAAAAGGAAAAGAAGGTGGGGCATGTGAAGATCTGATCTGAGAAAGAAAGGGTGGCATGAAAAAGGGTCTGTGCATGAGAAAAGAAAAGAAAAGAAGAGAAAAGAAAAGAAACAGAAAGGATGCAGGGTTTTTCTGTGAGTACCCTAGGGTTTCTGTCTAGGGTTCGGGAAGTGAGAAGGTGAGCTACGACTGTTGTGAGCCCACCAGACTTCAGGGAGAGCTTCATCAACCTCTCAAGTTCCTTTGCTGATGATCTGGAGCATCCGAGGAATCAGCAAACACCAATCGAAGGAGTTCGATCAGCATCGACCGTTGAAAGGGTTCTGCAACGAACTAGCATTCAGGAGGAGCCGATCAGACAGGAAGCTTCATGTGGATGATCCACAGAGGCCAGACATATTGTGTGGCTACATTATAATGATCAGACCTTTTCGACGGTGATCAGACTGTGGCGATCGACTACCTACACGAAGGTAATGTGTTCTGAACACATAACAGTAAAATATTTACTGTAGAAGTTTAAATTTCAAATTTAAATGCATGCTATATATATATATCATATTTAGATCTTTGTGTAGGATTAATACATGTTAATTAATTATATTAATTAATAATTTTTATTGTAAAATTATAATTTTGAAAAAGTTTTAAAATTATCATTTTACTCCTATACTAAAATTCACCACAAATGGTATCAGAGCGAGGTTCTAAAATATGATATACATTTGCATGCATAGATTAAGTAGTAATCTAAAAGTTTAAATTTAAAATTTAAATTTATAATTTAAAATTTAAATTTTAAAATTTAAAATTTGAAATTCAAAATTTAAAAATTTGAAATTCAAAAATTGAAATTTGGAATTTGAAATTTGTTTCAAATTTCAAATTTGAAATTCAAAAATTAAAATTTAAAATCTGAAATTCAAAATTTAAAATTTGAAATTTGTTTGAAATTTAAAATTTAAAATTTGAAATTTAAAATTTAAAATTTAAAATTTAAATTTTAAAATTGGTATATTTAGATATACTTGATCCAAGTAGCAAGTAGTCTAATTGGGTTGGTTGCCATGGTCATTCGGTCATAGGAGAAAAGTAGGGTTTAAAGGCCCTTTCCTCCCATTCGATGGGGTTCTCCTATGACAGTAAGGGTGCAGAGCTATTATATCCCATGCAGACGAAGTAGCGAAAGGACTTAATTGTAAAGGTTCCATTGTAAAATTTATCATGAATGTGTTAGATTAGATCTAAAGAAATATTCATGATTTATTTTGATTGAGTTATTTTTTGTTATGTAATTAGCAATAGGATTGCTATTTATGAAATGTACTGATCCGTTTGTGAAATGAGTCAACACATTTGGTGAACAGAAAATAAAACCTTTCAAATTTGAAAATTATTTTCGAAATACCAAACCCTAACCCATCAGTCCAAATACTTAATTAAAAGAATTAAGTATTGTCTAGTTGGTCTAGAATTGTGAATTAAGACCTAAGACAATTGCATAAACTTGTGGATTAATGGGTTAGATGGATTAGGTCCATAATTGGGTTAGACCTAAGGTTAGCTTAAAGAAATGGACTAAATTAGAGTAATTGATCAAATTTAATCAAAAATTGAATTAAATTAGGTCAAGGACACTCTAGACTCAACTCCAATAGTTGTAGTTGAATGGGTCCATGTCTTTAACTTGACCAAGGTGGACTTAATTCATGGCTACGCAGTGGAACCCTATTTACTAAGTTGATCAAATTAAAACTAATGAACCAGTTGGTGTCTAAGATAAGTTCGGCAGTATGACCAGTGGTTTTTAAATGGGAGCTACTCGCATTGATTCGATCTCTAACGAGTTAATGGCATATCCCTTCCACTGATCTCACTTACCTGGCCAACCTAGTGAGTTAGGTTTGATTAGATCACTTGGTGATTAGGGCTCATCCATGTCATTAGGTAAATCAATGTGATTGATTTAGGTGCTCCTGATGTCGACTTTAATTAAATCCTTTTTTAATATGACTTGGTGAAGTCAGTGGGGGGATTAAAATTGGCTGGTTAATTTTTTTCCTTCTATCCTTTAATAAAATCCTCAAAAATTATTAGGTCCCTAAAATGATTAAGTTATAGTGATAACTAAGTCATAGCCTCCCATTAAGTGAGTGATAATGAGTCCATTAGTTTAATAATCACTGGATGCCCAAAGGCCTGGTGCTTATTGACTAATGAAATTATCATTCATAATTTGATCATTTGGTTGAGTCTTTCTGATGGTGGTCAGGTTGGCCGGTCAAAGTCAGGCCGATCATTTATTGGTCTGATTCATCAAATCAAGTCATGTTAATGGTTGGACCTAACCAGATCTTTTCAGTGGAGGCCAAAGCCTACTGATTAAGTTCTGGGGCAAAATTAATTACTAGAAGTTGTTCAGAGAAACAACTGGTTATAAACCTACCCATAGATGCACATGGGTTGACCAACCAAAGTTGCACTCGTGTGTGGTCTGTGTGGATTCTAGTACCCACTAAGGAATTAAAGTAATTCCTTGAATTGGAGGTTGAGGCTACCAGTTCGTAAAAATACTGGGAGAAACTTTAGACTAAAGTCTAAGTCTTTAGTATTAATAATTTATATACTAATAAAGGTCTGGTTTTTCTTTATGCAGCTATGGCCACTACCCTGTCGCTCCGGTCATTATTAGATAATGACAGGCTCAAGGGACCTAATTTTGATAGCTGGTATCAAAAATTGAAAATCGTCCTTGAGCATGAACGGATCCTTTATGCAGTAACGGATCCGGCACCTGAGGAGCCAGCCCTGAATGTTAGAGGAACGGTCCGAGACACTTACCAGAAGTGGCTCAACGATCGCACCACCATTTGGTGCATAATGCTTGCGGCAATGAATGATGAGTTCAGCTGCAGGTTCGAGAATGCCCAACCACAGGAGATGCTTCAAATGTTGAATGACTCCTTTGGCATGCCTGACGATGTTGAAAGGTATAAAACTAGTTGTGCCATTTTCAATGCTCGGATGAGAGATGGGGCCTCAGTCACCGATCATGTACTATACATGATTGAAATGATTGAGAACCTAAGTAAACTGGGCTTTCCCTTGCACAAGCAGCTCGGTAAGGATGTGATCCTTAATTCTTTGCCCAAGTCCTTCCTCCCCTTTCTTACTCATTTTCGGATGACAAAGCTTGCAGTGAACTACCACGGCTTGTTGGGGTTGTTGTAGAACTTTGAGAAAGACCACCAGCTCCATAAGGAGTCGGTGAATGTTGTGGGAGGGTCTTCTTCTGATCGTCAACCCTTTAAGAAAGGGAAGAAGAACAAGAAGAAGAAGAATAAGAAGGTGCAGCCGCATGCTGGTGTTGGAGCATGATCCTGGCTCCTCCCACGGACCTCGGGTGCAGCGAAACTAGCAACGAATAAATCTGGAGACTTCTGGACTCAATCGAAGGCCCTTGACGAAATCAGCCAGGTTGCTATCTTCTTCATCAGCCTTTCGTTCCAGATGAAGAACGCCTTTAAGATCACCTCTAAAAAAACCAAGATCTGGTACCCAACCAGATCAGGCCTAGACCAAGGTCTTTCAATTATAGATCTCAAATCGGGATGTTCTAGATAGGGAAGAAGGTAGATGGAACCAGACCTTGCAGATCTATCCTGCTGCAGCCTTTCCTGTAGATTTGTTGATGGAGATCTCACCCGCACCTCAAACGACCTCAGATCAATTTCAGATCTGAGAGAAACTTGTACCAATCTCGTAGAAAAGATTTCAAGTCCTGGACCTGATATTTGGGTGGCTGCAAGAGAGGGAGAGGCAACATGGTTGGCAGCACAAAGGGGGAGGGGCTCAAAATCCTAGCGCCTCCCCTGCTTTTCCTGCCTTCTATGGACCTGGCTGCAAGAAACCCTAAGGTTTCTTGCTCCTGGGGCATGGATAATAGCTGAAGAGAGAGGGGGAAGAGAGAGAGAGACTTGGGAGAAAGGGTTTTCATATTCCTTGGCTTAATCAAACCTATGCAGTGCATGTATATATAAACACAGGGTCGACCCAAACCCAAAACTCCCTTGACCAACTCTATGGGAGATTAGGTTAACCCTAGCCCATGTACACCCATGACTCGACCTAATCTCACCTATCTTGGGCCCAGACCTGGCTCATAAAGAGTGCATCCCTTGAGGCCCACATAACCTAGACCTCAAGAACCCGAAAGGCCCACAGCCTTTCAACCTAGGGCCCAACTAGCCCTAGAGCCTCCATGAAGCCCTCATGAATGATGGACCTTGGCCTTAGCCTTGGTCCCTTGGGCCTTGAGCACACCACTTGGATCACAATAATCTCCACCTTGGTGTCCCAAGGCCTCAACCAGCTCCACTCTGTCCATCAGCCGAATATGCTCAACACATCTCTAAAAGCTGTCCCGTGGAAGTACCTTCGTAAGTGCATCAGCTGGGTTCTCCTTGGTGTGTACCTTTACCAGCTCCACCTCGCCATCCTCCACAAGCTTCCTGATCTGATGATATCGAATGTCGATGTGCTTTGTCCTTGCATGATAGACTGAGTTCTGTGCTAATAGAAGTGCACTCTGGCTATCACAGTGCACTCTAATGGCCTCCTGAGTAAGGCCCATCTCCGTCAACAAACCCTTCAGCCAAATTGCCTCCTTAGCTACTTCTGTTAGCCTGATGTATTCCACCTCTGTAGTGGATAGGGCTGTGATAGGCTGCAGACTCGATCTCCAAGAAATAGGACCTCCATACAGGCTAAAGATGAAGCCTGTCGTAGACCTCCAGGTATCCACATCTCCATCGAAGTCTGTATCTACATAACCGTCAATCAGCCGTTGAGCCTCCCTGGACATGTCAGAGTATCCCACTGCACCTCCTCGCTATTCGTAGCAGATGCCAACTCCAACTGAACCCGCCAGGTATCTGAATATCCACTTCAGAGCTCTCCAGTGCTCCCTGCCAGGCTGCGCCATGAACCTGCTAACCTGACTCACTGCATGAGCGATGTCTGGCCTACAATAGACCATCGCATACATCAAGCTCCCAACTCCTGAAGCATAAGGAACCGTCTCCATCTCCTGAGCCTCCACCTCAGTCTGTGGCACCATGGTCTTCGAGAGTCTGAAGTGACCGACAAGTGGCAGCTCCGTCGGCTTTGCTCCCTTCATCCCGAACCTCTCTAAGACCTTCTGTATGTAGCCCCCTTGAGATAGATGCAGCACCCTCCGAGCTTGGTCTTTGAAAATCTCCATGCCTAGGATCTTCCTTGCAGGGCCCAAATCCTTCATCTCAAACTCCCAAGATAAGGATGCCTTTAGATCCTGCACAACCTTCCTACTCTTGCATACTATAAGCATGTCATCCACATACAAGAGTAGGAACACCCTAGAACCATCCTCAAGAGACTAAACATAAACACAGGGATCAAACTTGCACCTGGAAAGTCCAATGCTATGCATATAGGAGTCGAACCGCTTGTACCATTGCCTCGGCGACTGCTTCAGCCTGTACAACGACTTCTGCAACAAACAAACCTTTCCCTCTGATCCTGGATCCCTGAAATTGGGTGGTTGCTCCATGTAAATCCTCTCCTCCAAATGCCCATGGAGGAATGCTGTCTTGACATCCATCTGCTCCAGCTCTAAATCCTGAGCTGCTACAATGCTCAGCAACACTCTGATGGAAGTATGTCTGACGATGGGAGAGAAGACCTCGCTGAAGTCGATGCCTTCCTTCTGAGAGTATCCCTTGGCCACTAACCTCACCTTGAATCTGATACCTCCCTGCTCTGAAGGCCCTTCCTTGTGACTGTAGACCCATTTGCAGTCAATGGGCCTCTTCCCCTGTGGCAACTGCACCAATCGCCACGTCTGGTTCAGGTGGAGAGACTGCATCTCCTCAAACATCGCCTGGATCCACCACTCTCTATCCTGGCTCTCAATAGCCTCCTGATATGTATATGGGTCTCCATTTACTGTCACCAGGGCATATGACAGCATCTCCTCAAAGTCATATCGGTCCGGTTGCCTGATGGTCCTCTTGGGCTTGTGTAGGGCAACATCGCTATTAGTCTTCGATCCAGCTCGCTCCTGCTAGACCTCTCCCCCTCGATCATCCGTTCGAGTCCTCTCCACCTGTGGAGACACCTTAGGTAGGTTCTCCACCTGAATGTCATGTCCTCCCGTAGTACCTGCAAGAGGTAAAATCAAAGAGGTAAGCTGTCTAGCAGTGCCCTGCTGGACCTCCTCCTGCTCCTGCTGCTCCTCCATGCCTGCTCGCCTCTGTAGGACTAACTCCTCATCAAAAGTCACATCCCGACTAATGATGACCTTCTTTTCCAAGGGATCCCACAGCCTGTATTCCTTAACTCCTCACAGATAGCCTAGAAACACCATCTTGCGTGATCTGACGTCTAGCTTGCTCCGCTCACCAGCTCCAATGTGCACATAGGCCATGCACCCAAATACCCGTAGATGGCCCAGCCCAACTGTCCTCCCAGATCACACCTCCTCTGGAAGCCTGCCATCCAACCTGGTGTGAGGTGACCGATTGACCAAGTAACCTGCTGCGTCAACTGTGTCAACCCAAAATGCCTTTGGAAGCCCTGCCTGCAGCCTCATGCATCATGCCTTTTCCAGAAGTGTTCTGTTCATCCTCTCGTTCACCCCATTCTGCTGTGGAGTCCCCTTAACTGATAAGTATCTCCTGATCCCACACTCCTCACAATAATCCTGGAACTCTCTGCTGGTGTACTCCCCGTCATTGTCTGACCTCAGACACTTCATGCTCCTCCCCTGCTCCTTCTCCACCTCAGCTCTCCAGATCTTGAACTTGGTGAAGACCTCTGACTTCTCTCTCATGAAGTAAATCCAGAGTTTTCTTGAGAAATCATCAATCAGGGTCATGAAGTATCTGGCCCCATTCCTAGCTGAAACTGGGGCTGATCCCCACACATCTGTGTGTACTAACTCCAAAGGGGCTGCACTGCGGGTTGTACTGATGTTGAACTGAACTCTCCTCTGCTTTCCCATCTGGCAAGGCTCAAAGATCTCCCCTGTAGCACCATCCTCCAGATCAGAGATGAGTCCTCTCCTGCTCAACTCCCTCAGCCCCTTGTCACCCATGTGGCCTAGGCGGTAGTGCCACATCCTGTAAGCCCCCTGCTAGTCTTGTGCTGTAACTGCTGCATCAGACTCTCCGGTCATCACAGATCCCTCCATACGATAGAGATTATTGTCCAACCTCCTGCCTCTCATCACCACCATAGCTCCATTGGAGATGTTTAATACTCCGCTTCTAGCCCTACTGCTGAAGCTGTATCCACTATGCTCCAAGTAGCCTAGTGACACCAGATTCTTTTCCAGCTCCAAGACATGCTTTACATTTGTCAATGTCCTCACAATCCCATCAAACATCCTCACCCTGACTGTCCCTATCCCAGCCACCTTGCAAGGATGATTGTCACCTAGAGTCACTGATCCCTCATCTGTCTTGGAGTATGTCGCAAACCAAGACCTGTGTGGTGTGTAGTGATGTGAGCACGCAGAGTCTAGTGTCCACTCCTCTGTGTAATGCCTACGACCATCTGATACCACAAGTAGATCATCCTCCACCTGCTGCCCAGCAACTGCACTCACTGATTCTGAGCCACTTCTTTCTCCCTTCTTGCTCTTTCATAGTGGACATTCTCACTTGAAGTGCCCAAACTCGTTGCACTTGAAGCATTTCATCTCTTTCTTTCCCTTCCTGGACTTGGACCGCCCCCTGGACTTGCTTCTGCCTCTGCCTCTACCTGTCCTCTCCCCTACTACCAAACCCTCCTGGGGAGCCCGATCTCAGGTCAACTTTTCTCTTTGCTCATTAGACCTTAGCTCCGAGACCATGTCCTCATATTCCAGAGTCTCCTTGCCGTAGAGCAGTGTAGTCACCAAAGAGTCATATGATCCTGGCAGCGAACACAAAAGCAACAGGGACTTGTCCTCCTCATCCAGCTTCACCTCGATATTCATCAACTCTGTGCACAATTGGTTGAAACTCTGAATGTGGCCAATCACATCAGATCCCTCC
>NC_025999.2:45885812-46048106 GCF_000442705.2 Elaeis guineensis
AGCATCTGAAGACTGTACAATCTCTTCTTCAGCATTAGCTTGTTGCACATATTCTTCCCCATATACATGGTGTGCAACTTCGACCAAAGGCCCTTCAGGGTCTTTTCTTCTAGCACCGAATACAATGCCACATCCGCCAAACATCCTCTGATCACCGAGCATGTTTTCTTCTCCAACGATGCCCAATGTCTATCTGTCATTCCCTCAGGCTTCTCATCCAAAGCCTGATCCAGATCTGCTTGTTGGGAAATGTGTCCCAAAAAGCCAATCGTCAAGCTGTTGACAGTTGAGCAACCAAGTATTGTAATTGATTTGTTAATAAATAAAATATATTTGATATTTTCATCATAAGCTTTCATCTTCTAATGAACACCACTATTATGATGAAGTCCTTAGGACTATTTAGATTCGATAAAGAGAGGATCTATCGATTAGTCCTTAAAATAGTTCACGACCAAATGATAGGCTGTTAATAAGGATGACAGCTTCTATCGAGCATAGGTCGCTGTAGGCCATATGGATTAGTTGTCCTCCTAACCAAAGAGTGTGGAGACACTGGTATGGCATACAGGTGAGATGTACTGGTACATCATCATTGAACGTGACCAACTCCAGAGTATTCTGCTGTCGAGAATGTCTCTGATGGGATATAGGTACAAGTGTCCCTTAGACCTGAGATCGCCTCAGTGACTTGCAAGCAACTCACTGTGCTTTGGTACTGGACTAACTGAATTTCTAATTCAGGGATGGAAGGCTTCTGGGTACAGTCAAGTATTTGTGAAGTCAGAGTGTGATCGAGATGGGATTGACCACTCCAAGAGTTGGAGAAGAATGAGTCACTGTATTTTAATTTAGCAAAATCTTGGCCAGGGTAATCCATCAGATGGATTTGATATTTTGAAATATAATGTGGACAACCTGATCAGAGTTGACAGTTGAACTATGGGGTGTCCTATGATCATTTTGATCAAGGGGATAAATTATATGAAAACTATATCTGCATGGACTTAATTAGACCTATGGTTAGATTAAAGATGCACTTAATTAGAGAATTGACTAAATCTAATCAATTGTTGTCTTAGATTAGGTCAAGGATTCTCTAGATCAATTACAATAGTTGTAGTTGGTCAAGTCCATGTCTTTAACGAGAACCAAATGGACTTGATTCTTGGCTAAGCGGTCTAGCACGAACTGTTAGATTGATCTAATCAAAACTAATTAAACCAGTTGGTGTCTAAGGTAAACTAGACTGGTGGTTTTTAATTGGGAGCCCGCTTACCTGGCCATTTCTGATGGTGTCTAAGGCAAGCTTTGGCAAACCCTTCCACTGATCGAACTTACCTGGTCTCTTGATGAAATTATATTTTGATCGGATCACTTGACTATTCGAGCTGACCCATGTCAGCTTGGTAAATCAGTGTGACTGATTTAGGTGCTCCTAGACCAGCCCTTTTAATGGTCTCCCTTAAGCTGACTTGGTGAAGCCAGTGGGAGGATCATGATAAGTTGGTTCATCTGACCTCATCCTCTAAATTATTTAAATCCTCTAAAATTATTAGGTCCTTAAAATGATAAAGTTATGGAGATAACTAAGTCATAGCCTCCCATTAAGGTGTTTGATAATGAGTCTATTAACTCAATAATCATTGTAGACCCAAAGGCCTGGTGCTTGTTGACTAATATGTTGGAAAATATGTCCCAAAAAGCCAATCGTCAAGCTGTTGATGGTTGAGCAACCAAGTATTGTAATTGATTTGTTAATAAATAAAATATATTTGGCATTTTCATCATAAGCTTTCATCTTCTAATGAACTCCGTTGTTATGATGAAGTCCTTAGGACTATTTAGATTCGATAAAGAGAGGATTTATCGATTAGTCCTTAAAACTGTTCATGACCAAATGATAAGCTGTTAATAAGGACGACAGCTTCTATCGAGCATAGGTCGCTGTAGGCCATATGAGTTGGTTGTCCTCTTAACCAAGGAGTGTGGAGACACTGGTATGGCATACAGGTGAGATGTAAGGGTACATCATCATTGAACGTGACCAACTCCAGAGCATTCTGCTGTCGAGAATGTCTCTGATGGGATATAGGTATAAGTGTCCCTTAGACTTGAGATCACCTCAGTGACTTGCAAGCAACTCACTGTGCTTTGGTACTGGACTAACTGAATTTTAAATTTAGGGATGGAAGGCTTCTGGGCACAGTCAAGTACTTGCAAAGTCAGAGTGTGATCGAGATGGGATTGACCACTCCAAGAGTTGGAGAAGAATGAGTCGCTGTATTTCAATTTAGCAAAACCTTGGCCAGGGTAATCCATCAGATGGATTTGATATTTTGAAATACAATGTGGACAACCTGATCAGAGTTGACAGTTGAGCTCTGGGGTGTCCTATGATCATTTTGGTCAAGGGGATGAATTATATGAAAACTATATCCGCATGGGTTCTAAGGATGTTGTTCTACACATTCGACCTATCCGATCGTCGGGTACCATTGCTAGATGGTCACTTCGATTGGTATAGAAATTTGTTCCTATGCTACCGACTTAGGTTCAGACTTATGAGGTCACACATATTAGAGTTCATGATCCGATCAGATGGTTGATCAATGATTAAGAATCATTCTAGGGTTAGATGATCAATACGATTGATATTTAACCCAGTGCAAGTGTTGCAGGAGGATCGATTAGCAATTCGATTGCTAATTGGCTTAATTTGATTAAGCCAATGGGCTGAGATTAAGTCTAATTAAATATAATTTAATTAGATTTAGTTTGGGCTTGATTGGATCAAGTCCAATTGGTTTATTGGATAAGCGAAGTGCAAGGAAAAACTAGTCCTAGTTCAACTAGGACTTGGGTCAATCTAATTTCTAATTTGATTAGAAAATTAAATCAGATTTAAATCTAATTTAATCTGATTAAATTAGGTTTTTAATTGGGTTAAGACCTATTTTAATTAGGTTGATCTAATTTTGATTTGATTTGGTTTGGAAAACCAAATTAAAACAAGTCATAAGACAGAATCCTAGTAGGACTAGGATTCCACCTTGCGCCACATAAACCTTCTCCATGCCCTCTCTTTTATTCAACGCCAATCTCCACTTATTTTATGTGACAAAAGCCCTCTCCCATATCTCTCCCATGTTCACAAAAGGTCTCCTCTCTTCTTTCTTACATGGAAGGTGGTTTGGATCAAATCTAAAAGGAATAAGTTGGGATTTCGAATTCTATGAGATAGAGTTTTAGAAATCCAAAACTCTTTCAATTTTGCACCGAATTTATCCAAATTTTTTTTGGAATTTTTGTGGCTTTTAGGGTATACATTGTGAACCCTTTTCTTATGATCCATGCACAAAAATATGGAGGAGGTGCTCAAGAGTTGGGCGTCCCTTAACTTGCCATGTTTGGATAAGCCTTGACTAGGTGTTTGACCTAGATAAGGACTCTATCATATCTCTCTATATAAGATGATTTTATTTATGAAATTTTAAGAAGAGATAGATATTTGAGAGTCCTTTCCTCCACCCAAAAATCAGAGAGAAATACCTTTGGGTCGTGGAGATATAAAATATGCAAGTTAGGGCATTTAGAGAGAAAAATGTGAAGAAGAAGAGGGTCTTCTTCTAGGGTTTTTATTTTCATATCTTTCCTCCTTCCATCTTGAGTTTCCTGAGAGTGTCTCAGATCTGAAACTCCTCCTTCTATTTTCTATCTTTGAAAGAGTCCAAATCAAGAAGAAGGAGGCACCTGATCAACCATCAAAGAAGGATCAGCACAGTACTAGCATACTGTGCTGATTTCCTGAAGCAGGACTTCTGATCAAGATTCATGGGCTCGTGTGGATGACTCCTAGAGGCCGGATGCGTGTGCGGCTTGCAACATCATCCTCAAGCCCAGATCAGCAAGGTTAGAATGTCTAACTAGCAAGGTAATAGATCTGATCTATTGTTTAATATATACATTAGATGTAGTATAGAAACATGTTGATATGATCAACATGTAGTTCATGCTATATTTATATATTTTAATTTTTGATTTAATATCATGTAATAATCATGTAATAGAATCTTAGATCTAGAGATTTTTTGATCTTAGAAAATAAATTTTAATTTATTTTAGTCTTCCATTGTATGATCTTGAAAAAGTTTCAAGATCTAACCCTCTTTTCAAGATCTAATCCTGAAACCCTAGATCTGGTTCCTACAATTGGTATCAGAGCCTAGGTTCTTTATTACATGATTATTTATACATGCTTAGATTATTTTTTAGATTAGGTCTAATTTATAATCTGATTATTAAATCTGAAATTAAAATTTTAGATCAATCACAAACTGCAAGGTTGTCCTGCTGTAAGGTTTACCCCTTACAGTGCAAAGGTTGTCTTAGTTTGTGTAGATCTATCTTTAATCATAAATTTGTTAGATATGATCTAGATTAAATTTATAATTTATTAGATTTAAAAGATGTTTAAATCTGAAAGAAAATCTCTTTGTTAATAATTTTTATGCAAAGAAATTATTTAATATTGAAATTGTTTCAATTACATGAACCTGTTTAGATTAGATCTAAAGTAGTTTCATGTTTATTTCACTTGCATCTTGATTATGAATCAAACATGCAATATGGTTGGTAGAATCATATTGTAAAATTATTTTACAAATATGAAAATTATTTTTTTGAAAAGCCAAACCCAACCCTCAGCCCAAAACTTAATTAAGAATTAAGAAGTTGTTTGATTAGGTTCTAGGATTGTGAATTGAAGAACCTAAGACACAAATCATAACACATTGGGTTAATGGGTTAGTGGAAATTAGGTCCATTAATTGGGTTAGACCTATGGTTAGATTAAAGATGGACTTAATTAGAGAATTGACTAAATCTAATCAATTGTTGTCTTAGATTAGGTCAAGGATTTCTAGATCAATTACAATAGTTGTAGTTGGTCAAGTCCATGTCTTTAACGAGAACCAAATGGACTTGATTCTTGGCTAAGCGGTCTAGCACAAACTGTTAGGTTGATCTAATCGAAACTAATTAAACCAGTTGGTGTCTAAGGTAAACCAGACCGGTGGTTTTTAATTGGGAGCCCGCTTATCTGGTCATTTCTGATGGTGTCTAAGGCAAGCTTTGGCAGACCCTCCCACTGATCGAACTTACCTGGCCTCTTGGTGAAATTATGTTTTGATCGGATCATTTGACTATTCAAGCTGACCCATGTCAGCTAGGTAAATCAGTGTGACTGATTTAGGTGCTCCTAGACCAGCCCTTTTAATGGTCTCCCTTAAGCTGACTTGGTGAAGTCAGTGGGAGGATCATGATAAGCTGGTTCATCTGACTCATCTTCTATATTATTTAAATCCTCTAAAATTATTAGGTCATTAAAATGATAAAGTTATGGAGATAACTGAGTCATTGCCTCCCATTAAGGTGTTTGATAATGAGTCCATGAACTCAATAATCATTGCAGACCCAAAGGCCTGGTGCTTGTTGACTAATGGAATTATCACTCATCATATGACGACTTGGAAGTATCTCTCTAATGGTGGTTAGGTGAGCCAACCAAAGTTGGGCTTAATCATTTGTTGGTTAGATACACCAAGTATGATCATGTTAATGGTTGGACCTAACTGGATCCTTACAGTGGAGGCTAAAGCCTACTGATTAGGTTTCTGGGGCAAAATTAAAATTACTAAAAATTATTTAGAGAAACAATTGGTTATGAACCTACCCTTAGATGTACATGGGTTGGCCAACCAAAGTTGGACTTGTGTGCAGTCTAAGTGGATTCTAGTACCCGCTAAGGAATTAGGGTAATTCCTCGAATTGAAGGTAGAGGCTACCAATTCGAATAAAATAGTGGGAGAAACCTTTTGATTAAAGTCCAAATCTTTAGGTTTAATGAATCAATTACTAATTAGGTTATGGTTCTCCTTTGTGCAAATATGGCCACTTCCCTATCGCTCCGATCATTGTTGGACAATGATAAGTTGGTGGGACCCAACTTCGGTAGCTGGTATCGAAAGTTGAAGATAGTCCTGGAGCATGAACGGATCCTATATGTGATAATGGATCCTGCACCTGAGGAGCCAGCTGTCAATGCACGTGGAACAGTCAGAGACACTTACCAGAAGTGGCTTAGTGATCGGACCACGGTGCGCTGTATCATGCTGGCTGCTATCATGAGCGACGAGTTCAGTCGCAGATTCGAGACGGCTCAGCCAAAGGACATGCTTCAAGTTTTGGAGGATACCTTTGGCACACCCGATTACGTAGAGAGGCACAAGACTAGTTGTGCCATCTTCAACGCCAAAATATGGGATGGAGTCTCTGTCACTAATCATGTATTGTACATGATCGAGCTGATGAAACGATTGAGCAAGCTTGACTTTCCCTTGCATGAGCAGCTTGGGAAAGATGCAATACTGAACCCGCTGCCCAAGTCTTATCTCCCATTCCTCACTCATTATAGAATGACAAAGCCTGAAGAGAACTACCATGGGTTACTGGGGTTGCTTCAGAACTTTGAGAAGGATCACCAACTTCACAAGGAGTCGGTGAATTTAGTGGGAGGTTCGTCTTCTGGTTCTCGACCCTTTGAGAAAGGAAAGAAGAACAAGAAGAAGAAAGTGAAGAATGTGCAAGTTCAGGTTGGGACATCAGTGCAGAGCCAGACCAAAAAGATCAAGCCTGATAAGAGTCTATTCAACCAGCAAGCACCCTAGATTAGATAGTGTGTCAGATATCTACTTATGGCACTGTAGGCTAGGTCATATAAACAAGAACAGAATAAATAGGTTGACTCAAGAGGGAATCCTCGAAGTTAGTGATTGTGAATCACTTCCAACCTGTGAGTCCTGTCTTCTTGGTAAAATGACCAAGTCACCTTTTATTGGAAAAGGTGAGAGAGCTACTGAGCCCTTGGGCCTAGTACATACTGATGTATGCGGGCCCATGAGCACCAGTGCTAGAGGTGGATATTTTTACTTCATAACTTTCACGGATGACCTATCCCGATATGGATATATCTATCTGATGAAACATAAGTCGGATTCATTTGAAATGTTCAAACGATTTCGAAGTGAAGTAGAAAAACAAACTGGAAAGAGTATTAAAATTCTTCGATCTGATCGAGGAGGAGAGTACCTTTCTAGTGAATTTCTCACATATCTAGGAGAGAATGGGATTCTCTCCCAATGGACTCCTCCAGGAACACCACAGCATAATGGTGTGTCTGAAAGGAGGAATCGGACTCTGTTAGACATGGTCCGATCCATGATGGGTTTTGCTAGCTTGCCGATATCCTTTTGGGGATATGCACTCAAATCGGCCTGTTATCTGTTAAATAGGATTCCAAATAAGTCTGTAATTAAGACTCCATATGAGATATGGACGGGACATAAGCCAGCACTTTCACACCTTAGGGCCTGGGGGTGCCCGACCTATGTCAAACGATTAGTCACAGACAAACTTGGACCTAGGTCTGACAAATGCTCATTCATTGGGTACCCCAAAGAGACAAAAGGATATTTTTTCTACCATGCTGATGAACAAAAGGTGTTCGTTAGCCTTAAGGCAATCTTTTTAGAAAAGGAGTTCCTTAGTGAAGGAACCGTTGCCTCTAAGGTTGAACTTGATGAAGTTCAACAGGTAGAAAGACTGACACCAATAGCTGAACCTGAGTCGGATATGATTAGATCACATCCGGAGCCCAATATACCTGCACCATTAAGGCGATCCGGTAGAGTACCGCGTCAGCCGGACAGATACTACGGTTTTTTGGTCCGGGACGGTGATTCCATCGAACTTGATGAGAATAATGAGGATCCGATCACCTATATGGATGCAATACAGAGACTTGATTCCGAGAAATGGCTTGAAGCCATGAAATCCGAAATGGAGTCCACGAAGGTCAACGATGTATGGACATTGGTTGACCCACTTGAAGGGGTTAAACCCATTGGGTGTAAATGGGTCTTCAAAAGGAAGAGGGGCGCAGACGGAAAGGTGGAGACCTATAAAGCCCGTCTGGTTGCCAAGGGGTATCGTCAACGTTATGGTATTGACTATGACGAGATATTTTCTCCTGTGGCAATGCTCAAATCTATTCGGATAATGCTTGCAATAGCTGCCCATCTAGATTATGAGATCTGGCAGATGGATGTAAAGACAGCTTTTCTGAATGGAGAGCTGACCGAAGAGGTGTATATGATACAACCTGAGGGGTTTACATCCACAGATGAGTCCAAGGTGTGCAAGCTTCAGAGATCCATTTATGGATTGAAGTAAGCTTCTCGGAGTTAGAACATGCGTTTTGATAAGGTGATCAAAACGTATGGCTTCATTAAGAATGGAGAAGAGCCCTGCATCTATAAATGGATAAATGGTCCAGTTGTGGTATTCCTTATCTTGTACGTGGATGACATTCTCTTAATCGAGAATGACATCCCCGCACTACAGGGAATAAAAGTTTGGTTGTCATCACAGTTCTCCATGGAGGACTTGGGTGAAGCATCCTACATCCTAGGGATGAAGGTCTATAGGGATAGATCTAAAAGGATGCTTGGGTTATCCTAGTCCATGTACATAGACACTGTGCTGAAGAGGTTCAGCATGGAGAATTCCAAGAAGGGCTATCTACCGATAGGCCATGGAATTTCTCTCTCTAAGAAGGATTGTCCGACAACTCCTGAAGAGAGAGAGCGTATGAGTAGAGTCCCATATGCTTCAGCCGTGGGATCTATCATGTACGCCATGACATGTACAAGACCAGATGTGGCATACTCACTAGGAGTAGTGAGTAGATACCAATCTGATCGTGGAGAAAATCACTGAAAAGTGGTTAAAGCCATCCTTAAGTATTTGAGAAATACTAAGGACCAATGGTTGGTTTATGGTGAGTCAGATCTGAAACTTGTGGGGTTCACAGACTCCAGCTTCCAATCTGACCATGATGACAGCAGGAGCGTGTCGGATTATATCTTTACTCTGAATGATGGAGCCATCTGCTGGAAGAGTTCCAAGCAGCATACTGTGGCAGACTCTGTTTGTGAAGCGGAGTATATCGCAGCATCAGATGCTGCGAAGGAAGCTGTGTGGCTGAGAAAATTCATCAACGAGCTCGGAGTAGCACCCTTTCTCGATGGTCCAGTCCTGCTCTACTGCGACAGCACTGGTGCCATAGCTCAGGTGAAAGAACCCAAAGCACATCAGCGGACGAAGCACATTTTGCGCCGCTTTCACCTGATCTGAGAGATAGTGGATCGAGGTGACGTCGACCTTCAAAAGATCGATGGAAAGGAGAACCTAGCCACCCCTTCACTAAAGCCCTGGCAATAAAGGAGTTCGACAACCACAAGTCGAAGATGGGTATTAGATACTGTGCCAAGTGGCTTTAGGACAAGTGGGAGTTGTTGGGAAATATGTCCCATAAAGCCAATCGTCAAGCTGTTGACGGTTGAGCAACCAAGTATTGTAATTAATTTGTTAATAAATAAAATATATTTGGCATCTTCATCATAAGCTTTCATCTTCTAATGAACTCCGTTGTTATGATGAAGTCCTTAGGACTATTTAGATTCGATAAAGAGAGGATTTATCGATTAGTCCTTAAAACTGTTCACGACCAAATGATAAGCTGTTAATAAGGACGACAGCTTCTATCGAGCATAGGTCGCTGTAGGCCATATGGGTTGGTTGTCCTCTTAACCAAGGAGTGTGGAGACACTGGTATGACATACAGGTGAGATGTAAGGGTACATCATCATTGAACGTGACCAACTCCAGAGCATTCTGCTGTCGAGAATGTCTCTGATGGGATATAGGTATAAGTGTCCCTTAGACTTGAGATCACCTCAGTGACTTGCAAGCAACTCACTGTGCTTTGGTACTGGACTAACTGAATTTCTAATTCAGGGACGGAAGGCTTCTGGCACAGTCAAGTACTTGCGAAGTCAGAGTGTGATCGAGATGGGATTGACCACTCCAAGAGTTGGAGAAGAATGAGTCGCTGTATTTCAATTTAGCAAAACCTTGGCCAGGGTAATCCATCAGATGGATTTGATATTTTGAAATACAATGTGGACAACCTGATCAGAGTTGACAGTTGAGCTCTGGGGTGTCCTATGATCATTTTGGTCAAGGGGATGAATTATATGAAAACTATATCCGCATGGGTTCTAAGGATGTTGTTCTACACATTCGACCTATCCGATCGTCGGGTACCATTGCTAGATGGTCACTTCGATTGGTATAGGAATTTGTTCTTATTCTACCGGCTTAGGTTCGGACCTATGAGGTCACACACATTAGAGTTCATGATCCGATCAGATGGTTGATCAACGATTAAGAATCGTTCTAGGGTTAGATGATCAATACGATTGATATTTAACCCAGTGCAAGTATTGCAGGAGGATCGATTAGCAATTCGATTGCTAATTGGCTTAATTTGATTAAGCCAATGGGCTGAGATTAAGTCTAATTAAATATAATTTAATTAGATTTAGTTTGGGCTTGATTGGATCAAGTCCAATTGGTTTATTGGATAAGCCAAGTGCAAGGAAAAACTAGTCCTAGTTCAACTAGGACTTGGGTCAATCTAATTTCTAATTTGATTAGAAAATTAAATCAGATTTAAATCTAATTTAATCTGATTAAATTAGGTTCTTAATTGAGTTAAGACCTATTTTAATTAGGTTGATCTAATTTTGATTTGATTTGATTTGGGAAACCAAATTAAAACAAGTCATAAGACAGAATCCTAGTAGGACTAGGATTCCACCTTGTGCCACATAAACCTTCTCCACGCCCTCTCTCTCATTCAACGCCAATCTCCACTTATTTTGTGTGACAAAAGCCCTCTCCCAGATCTCTCCCACATTCACAAAAGGTCTCCTCTCTTCTTTCTTACATGGAAGGTGGTTTGGATCAAATCTAAAAGGAATAAGTTTGGATTTCGAATTCTATGAGATAGAGTTTTAGAAATCCAAAACTCTTTCAATTTTGCACCGAATTTATCCAAATTTTTTTTGGAATTTTCGTGGCTTTTAGGGTATACATTGTGCACCCTTTTGTTGTGATCCATGCACGAAAATATGGAGGAGGTGCTCAAGAGTTGGGCGTCCCTTAACTTGCCATGTTTGGATAAGCCTTGACTAGGTGTTTGATCTAGACAAGGACTCTATCATATCTCTCTATATAAGATGAGTTTCTTCATAAATTTTAAGGAGAGATAGATATTTGAGAGACCTTTCTACCATCCAAAAATCATAGAGAAATACCTTTAGGTTGTGAAGATATAAAATACGCAAGTTAGGGCATTTAGAGAGAAAAACGTGAAGAAGAAGAGGGTCTTCTTCTAGGGTTTTTATTTTCATATCTTTCCTCCTTCCATCTTGAGTTTCCTGAGAGTGTCTCAGATCTGAAACTCCTCCTTCTACTTTCTATCTTTGGAAGAGTCCAAATCAAGAAGAAGAGGCACCTGATCAACCATCAAAGAAGGATCAGCGCAGTACTAGCATACTGTGCTGATTTCCTGAAGCAGGACTTCTGATCGAGATTCGTGGGCTCGTGTGGATGACTCCTAGAGGCCAGACGCATGTGCGGCTTGCAACATCATCCTCAAGCCCAGATCAGCAAGGTTAGAACATCTAACTTGCAAGGTAATAGATCTGATCTATTGTTTAATACATACATTAGATGTAGTATAGAAACATGTTGATATGATCAACATGTAGTTCATGCTATATTTATATATTTTAATTTCTGATTTAATGTCATGTAATAATCATGTAATAGGATCTTAGATCTAGGGATTTTCTGATCTTAGAAAATAAATTTTGATTTATTTTAGTCTTCCGCTGTATGATCTTGAAAAAGTTTCAAGATCTAACCCTCTTTTCAAGATCTAATCCTAAAACCCTAGATCTGGTTCCTACATAATGGAATTATCACTCATCATATGACGACTTGAAAGTGTCTCTCTAATGGTGGTTAGGTGAGCCAACCAAAGTTGGACTTAAATATTCGTTGGTTAGATACACCAAGTATGATCATGTTAATGGTTGGACCTAATCGGATCCTTACAGTGGAGGCCAAAGCCTACGATTAGGTTTCTGGGGTAAAATTAAAATTACTAAAAATTGTTTAGAGAAACAATTGGTTATGAACATACCCTTAGATGTACATGGGTTGGCCAACCAAAGTTGGGCTTGTGTGCAGTCTAAGTGGATTCTAGTACCCACTAAGGAATTAGGATAATTCCTCAAATTGGAGGTAGAGGCTTCCAATTCGAATAAAATAGTAGGAGAAACCTTTTGATTAAAGTTTAAATCTTTAGGTTTAATGAATTAATTACTAATTAGGTTATGGTTTTCTTTTATGCAGATATGGCCACTTCCCTATCGCTCCGATCATTGTTGGACAATGATAAGTTGGTGGGATCCAACTTCGATAGCTGGTACTGAAAGTTGAAGATAGTCCTGGAGCATGAACGGATCCTATATGTGATAATGGATCCTACACCTGAGGAGCCAGCTGTCAATGCACTTGGAACAGTCAGAGATACTTACCAGAACTGGCTCAATGATCGGACTACGGTGCATTGTATCATGCTGGCTGCCATGAGCGATGAGTTCAATCGTAGATTCAAGATGGCTCAGTCAAAGGACATGCTTTAAGTGTTGGAGGATGCCTTTGGCACACCCGATGACATGGAGAGGCACAAGACTAGTTGTGCCATCTTCAACGCCAAAATGCGAGATGGTGCCTCTGTCACTGATCATGTATTGTACATGATCGAGCTAATGGAACGATTGAGCAAGCTCGACTTTCCCTTGCATGAGCAGCTTGGAAAAGATGCAATACTGAACTCACTGTCCAAGTCTTATCTCCCATTCCTCACTCATTATAGAATGACAAAGCCTGAAGTAAACTACCACGGATTATTGGGGTTGCTTCAGAACTTTGAGAAGGATCACCAACTCCTCAAGGAGTCGGTGAACTTAGTGGGAGGTTCGTCTTCTCATTCTCGACCCTTTAAGAAAGGGAAGAAGAATAAGAAGAAGAAAGTGAAGAAGATGCAAGTTCAGGCTGGAACATCAGTGCACAGCCAGACCAAAAAGATCAAGCCCGATAAGAGTCTATTCTACTGGCAAGCACCCTAGATTAGATAGTGTGTCAGATATCTACGTATGGCACTGTAGGCTAGGTCATATAAATAAGAACAAAATAAACAGGTTGACTCAAGAGGAAATCCTCGAAGTCAGTGATTGTGAATCACTTCTTGTAGGAACCAAATCTAGGGTTTTAGGGTTAGATCTTGAAACTTTTTCAAGATCATACAGCGGAAGACTAAAATAAATCAAAATTTATTTTCTAAAATTAGAGAATCCCTAGATCTAAGATCCTATTACATGATTATTACATAACATTAAATTAGAAATTAAAATATATAAATATAGCATGAACTACATGTTGATCATATCAACATGTTTCTATACTACATCTAATGTATGTATTAAACAATAGATCAGATCTATTACCTTGCAAGTTAGAGTTCTAACCTCGCTGATCCGGGCATGAGGATGATGTTGCAAGCTGCACACATGTCCGGCCTCTAGGAATCATCCACACGAGCCCACGAATCTCGATCAGAAGTCCTGCTTCAGAAAATCAGCACAGTATGCTAGTACTGCGCTGATCCTTCTTTGATGGTTGATCAGGTGCCTCCTTCTTCTTGATTTGGACTCTTCCAAAGATGAAAAGTAGAAGGAGGAGTTTTAGATCTAAGACACTCTCAGGAAACTCAAGATGGAGGGAGGAAAGATATGAAAACAAACAACCCTAGAAGAAGACCCTCTTCTTCTTCTCGTTTCTCTCTCTAGACATCCTAACTTGTGTCTTTTATATCTCTACGACCCAAAGGTCTTTCTCTTTGATTTTTGGATGGCTCAAAGGTATCTCAAATATCTATCTTTTTCAAATATTTCATGAAGAAACTCATTTTATATAGAGAGATATGATAGAGTCCTTGTCTAGGTCAAATACCTAGTCAAGGCTTATCCAAACATGGCAAGTTAAGGGGTGCCCAACTCTTGAGCACCTCCTCCTTATTTTCGTGCATGTATTACTAGAAAAGGTGCATAATATATACCCTAAAAGCCATGAAAATTCCAAAAAAAAATTGGATAAATTCGGTGCAAAATTGAAAGAGTTTTAGATTTCTGAAACTTTATCTCATAGAATTCGAAATCCAAACTTATTCCTCTTTGATTTGATCCAAACCACCATCCATGTAAGAAAGAAAAGAGGAGACCTTTTGTGAATGTGGGAGAGACCAGGGAGAGGGATTTTGTCACACAAAATAAGAGGAGATTGGCGTTGAATGAGAGAGAAGACGTGGGGAAGGCTTATGTGGTGCAAGGTGGAATCCTAGTCTTACTAGGATTCTATCTTATGACTTGTTTTAATTTGGTTTCTCAAACCAAATCAAATTAAAATTAGATCAACCTAATTAAAATAAGTCTTAATCCAATTAAAAATCTAATTTAATCAGATTAAATTAGATTTAAATCTGATTTAATTTTCTAATCAAATTAGAAATTAGATTGACCCAAGTTCTAGTTGAACTGGGACTAGTTTTTCTTTGCACTTGGCTTATCCAATAAACCAATTGGACTTGATCCAATCAAGCCCAAACTAAATCTAATTAAATTATATTTAATTAGACTTAATCTTAGCCCATTGGTTTAATCAAATTAAGCCAATTAGCAATCGAATTGCTAATCGATCCTCCTGCAACACTTGCACTGGGTTAAATGTCAATCGTATTGATCATTTAACCTTAGAACGATTCTTAATCGTTGATCAACCATCCGATCGGATCATGAAATCTAATGTGTGTGACCTCATAGATCCAAACCTAAGTCGATAGCATAGAAATAAATTTCTGTACCAATCGAAGTGACCATCTAGCAATGGTACCCGACGATCGGATAGGTCGAATGTGTAGAACAACATCCTTAGAACCCATGCGGATATAGTTTTCATATAATTCATCCCCTTGACCAAAATGATCATAGGACACCCCAGAGTTCAACTGTCAACTCTGATCAGGTTATCCACATTGTATTTCAAAATATCAAATCCATCTGATGGATTACCCTGGCCAAGGTTTTGCTAAATTGAAATACAGCGACTCATTCTTCTCCAACTCTTGGAGTGGTCAATCCCATCTCGATCACACTCTGACTTCGCAAGTAGTTGAATATGCCCAGAAGCCTTCCGTCCCTGAATTAGAAATTCAGTTAGTCCAGTACCAAAGCACAGTGAGTTACTTGCAAGTCACTGAGATGATCTCAGGTCTAAGGAACATTTATACCTATATCCCATCAGAGACATTCTCGACAGCAGAATGCTCTGAAGTTGGTCACGTTCTATGATGATGTACTCTTACATCTCACCTGTATGTCATACCAGTATCTCCACACTCTTTAGTTAAGAGGACAACCAACCCATATGGCCTACAGCGACCTATGCTCGATAGAAGCTGTTGTCCTTATTAACAGCCTATCATTTGGTCTTGAATTGTTTTAAGGACTAATCGATAAATCCTCTTTTTATCGAATCTAAATAGTCCTAAGGACTTCATCATAACAATGGAGTTCATTAAAAGATGAAAGCTTATGATGAAAATGCCAAATATATTTTATTTATTAACAAATCAATTACAATACTTGGTTGCTCAACCGTCAACAGCTTGACGATTGACTTTTTGGGACATATTTTCCAACAACTTCCACTTGTCCTAAAGCCACTCGGCACAGTATCTAATACCCATCTTTGACTTGTGGTTATCAAACTCCTTTATCGTCAAGGCTTTAGTGAAGGGGTCGGCCAGATTTTTCTTTCCGTTGATCTTCTGAAGGTCGACGTCACTTCGATCCACGATCTCCCGGACCAAGTGGAAGCGGCGCAAGATGTGCTTCGTTCGCTGTTGTGCTTTGGGTTCCTTCACCTAAGCTATGGCACCAGTGCTATCGCAGTAGAGCAGGACCGGACCATCAAGGGAGGGTGCTACTCCGAGCTCGTTGATGAATTTTCTCAGCCACACAACTTCCTTCGCGGTATCTGATGCTGCGATGTACTCCGCTTCACAAACAGAGTCCGCCACAGTATGTTGCTTGAAACTCTTCCAGCAGATGGCTCCACCATTTAGAGTAAAGATATAACCCGACACGCTCCTACTGTCATCATGGTCAGATTGGAAGCTAGAGTCTGTGAACCCCACAAGTTTCAGATCTGACTCACTATAAACCAACCATTGGTCCTTAGTATTTCTTAAATACTTAAGGATGGCTTTAACCACTTTCCAGTGATTTTCTCTAGGATTAGATTGATATCTACTCACAACTCCTAGTGAGTATGCCACATCTGGTCTTGTACATGTCATGGCGTACATGATAGATCCCACGGCTGAAGCATATGGGACTCTACTCATACGCTCTCTCTCTTCAGGAGTTGTCGGACAATCCTTTTTAGAGAGAGAAATTCTTTGGCCTATCGGTAGATAGCCCTTCTTGGAATTCTCCATGCTGAACCTCTTCAGCATAGTATCTATGTACATGGACTGGGATAACCCAAGCATCTTTTTGATATATCCCTATAGATCTTCATCCCTAGGATGTAGGATGCTTCACCCAAGTCCTTCATGGAGAACTGTAATAACAACCAAACTTTTATTCCCTGTAGTACGGGGATGTCATTCCCGATTAAGAGAATATCATCCACGTATAAGATAAGGAATACCACAATTGGACCATTTGCCCATTTATAGATGCAGGGCTCTTCTCCATTCTTAATGAAGCCATACATTTTGATCACCTTATCAAAATGCATGTTCCAACTCCGAGAAGCTTGCTTCAATCCATAAATGGATCTTTGAAGCTTGCACACCTTGGACTCATCTGTGGATGTAAACCCCTCAGGTTGTATCATATACACCTCTTCGGTCAGCTCTCCATTCAGGAAAGCTATCTTTACATCCATCTGCCAGATCTCATAATCCAGATGGGCAGCTATTGCAAGCATTATCCGAATGAATTTAAGCATTGCCACAGGAGAAAATATCTCATCATAGTTAATACCATAACGTTGACGATACCCCTTGGCGACCAGACGGGCTTTATAAGTCTCCACCTTTCCATCTGTGCCCCTCTTCCTTTTGAAGACCCATTTACACCCAATGGGTTTAGCCCCTTCAGGTGGGTCAACCAATGTCCATACATCATTGACCTTCATGGACTCCATTTCGGATTTCATGGCTTCAAGCCATTTCTCGGAATCAGGTCTTTGCATTGCATCCATATAGGTGATCGGATCCTCATTATTCTCATCAAGTTCGATGGAATCACCATCCCGGACCAAGAAACCATAGTATCTGTCCGGCTGACGCGGTACTCTACCAGATCGCCTTAATGGTGCAGGTACATTGGGCTCCAGATCTGATCTAATCATATCCAACTCAGGTTCAGCTATTGGTGTCGGTCCTTCTACCTGTTGAACTTCATCAAGTTCAACCTTAGAGGCAATGGTTCCTTTACCAAGGAACTCCTTTTCTAAAAAGATTGCCTTAAGGCTGACGAACACCTTTTGTTCATCAGCATGGTAGATAAAATATCCTTTTGTCTCTTTGGGGTACCCTATGAATGAGCATTTATCAGACCTAGGTCCAAGTTTGTCTGTGACTAATCGTTTGACATAGGCCGGGCACCCCCAGACCCTAAGGTGTAAAAGTGCTGGCTTACGTCCCGTCCATATCTCATATGGAGTCTTAATTACAGACTTACTTGGAACCCTATTTAACAGATAACAGGCTGATTCGAGTGCATATCCCCAGAAGGATATCGGCAAGCTAGCAAAACCCATCATGGATCGGACATGTCTAACAGAGTCCGATTCCTCCTTTCAGACACACCATTATGCTGTGGTGTTCCTGGAGGAGTCCATTGGAAGAGAATCCCATTCTCTCCTAGATATGTGAGAAATTCACTAGAAAGGTATTCTCCTCCTCGATCAGATTGAAGAGTTTTAATACTCTTCCCAGTTTATTTTTCTACTTCACTTTGGAATCGTTTGAACATTTCAAATGAATCCGACTTATGTTTCATCATATAGACATATCCATATCGAGATAGGTCATCCGTGAAAGTTATGAAGTAGAAATATCCACCTCTAGCACTGGTGCTCATGGGCCCGCATACATCAGTATGTACTAGGCCCAAGAGCTCAGTAGCTCTCTCACCTTTTCCAGTAAAAGGTGACTTGGTCATTTTACCAAGAAGACAGGACTCACAGGTTGGAAGTGATTCACAATCACTGACTTCGAGGATTCCCTCTTGAGTCAACCTGTTTATTCTGTTCTTGTTTATATGACCTAGCCTACAGTGCCATAAGTAGATATCTGACACACTATCTAATCTAGGGTGCTTGCCAGTTGAATAGACTACATTAACAGGTTGTGATAACATATACACACCATTGTTCAAATGTCCATAAAAAATAGTAACACCATTCTTAATGATATTACAAATTTATTTCTTTATTGAAATTTCATAATTATTTTTGGCCAGAAGGCCTACAAAAATGACATTTAAAAAGAAACTGGGACAGAAATGACAATCATTAAGAACAATGATATGGGATTCAAATACAAGTTTCAAGATTCCTAATGCTAGAACTGGAACTGGTCTTCCATCTCCAACGTTCAGGAACCTCTCGCCTTGCTCGAATCTCCTACTGACCTGCAACCCCTGCAATGAATTGCAAATATGGTAAGGGCTACCGGTATCCAATACCCAGTCAGTTATATCACAAATAGAGAAATTGCAAGGAGTTATCATATAAATACCCTGTCCAGTAATAACTTGTTATTTTCTCTGCCTGTTTGGGTCCAGGGAGGCAATGTACTGGGACAGTTCCTCTTCCAGTGCCCCCGCTTCTTGCAAAAGAAGCATTCAGCTTGACTCTTATCAGGTTTGATCTTTTTGATCTGACCCTACACAGATGTCCCAGCCTGAACTTGCACCTTCTTCACTTTCTTCTTCTTGTTCTTCTTCCTTTTCTTAAAGGGTCAAGAACCAGAAGATGATCCTCCCACTAAGTTCACCGACTCCTTATAGAGTTGGTGATCTTTCTCAAAGTTCTGAAGCAACCCCAGTAATCCGTGGTAGTTTACTTCAGGCTTTGTCATTCTATAATGAGTGAGGAATGGGAGATAAGACTTGGACAGCGAGTTCAGTATTGCATCTTTCCCAAGCTGCTCTTGCAAGGGAAAGTCGAGCTTGCTCAATCGTTCCATCAACTCAATCATGTACAATACATGATCAGTGACAGAGGCACCATCCCGTATTTTGGCATTGAAGATGGCACAACTAGTCTTGTGCCTCTCCACGTCATCGGGTGTGCCAAAGGCATCCTCCAACACTTGAAGCATGTCCTTTGGCTGAGCCATCTCGAATCTGCGACTGAACTCATCGCTCATGGCAGCCAGCATGATACAATACACCGTGGTCCAGTCACTGAGCCACTTCTGGTAAGTGTCTCTGACTGTTCCACGTGCATTGACAGCTGGCTCCTCAGGTGCAGGATCCATTATTACATATAGGATCTGTTCATGCTCCAAGACTATCTTCAACTTTCGGTACCAGCTATCGAAGTTGGGTCCCACCAACTTATCATTGTCCAACAATGATCGGAGCGATAGGAAAGTGGCCATATCTGCACAAAAGAAAATCATAACCTAATTAGTAATTAATTCATTAAACCTAAAGATTTGGACTTTAATCAAAAAGTTTCTCCCATTATTTTATTCAAATTGGTAGCCTCTACCTCCAATTCGAGGAATTACCCTAATTCTTTAGTGGGTACTAGAATCCACTTAGACTGCACACAAGCCCAACTTTGGTTGGCCAACCCATGTACATCTAAGAGTAGGTTCATAACCAATTTGTTTCTCTAAATAATTTTTAGTAATTTTAATTTTACCCCAGAAACCTAATCAGTAGGCTTTGGCCTCCACTATAAGGATCCGGTTAGGTCCAACCGTTAACATGATCATACTTGGTGTATCTAACCAACGAATGATTAAGCCCAACTTTGGTTGGCTCACCTAACCACCATTAGAGAGACACTTTCAAGTCGTCATATGATGAGTGATAATTCCATTAGTCAACAAGCACCAGGCCTTTGGGTCTGCAATGATTATTGAGTTAATGGACTCATTATCAAACACCTTAATGGGAGGCTATGACTCAGTTATCTCCATAACTTTATCATTTTAAGGACCTAATAATTTTAGAAGATTTAAATAATATAGAGGATGAGGTCAGATGAACCAGCTTATCATGATCCTCCCACTGGCTTCACCAAGTCAGCTTAAGGGAGACTATTAAAAGGGCTGGTCTAGGAGCACCTAAATCAGTCACACTGATTTACCTAGCTGACATGGGTCAACTCGAATAGTCAAGTGATCCGATCAAAATATAATTTCACCAAGAGGCCAGGTAAGTTTGATCAGTGGGAGGGTCTGCCAAAGCTTGCCTTAGACACCATCAGAAATGGTCAGGTAAGCAGGCTTCCAATTAAAAACCACCGGTCTGGTTTACCTTAGACACCAACTGGTTTAATTAGTTTCAATTAGATCAACCTAACAGTTCGTGCTAGACCGCTTAGCCAAGAATCAAGTCCATTTGGTTCTCGTTAAAGACATGGACTTGACCAACTACAACTATTGTAATTGATCTAGAGAATCCTTGACCTAATCTAAGACAACAATTGATTAGATTTAGTCAATTCTCTAATTAAGTCCATCTTCAATCTAACCATAGGTCTAACCCAATTAATGGACCTAATTCCCACTAACCCATTAACCCAATGTGTTATGATTTGTGTCTTAGGTTCTTCAATTCATAATCCTAGAACCTAATCAAACAACTTCTTAATTCTTAATTAAGTTTTGGGCTGAGGGTTGGGTTCGGCTTTTCAAAAAATAATTTTCATATTTATAAAATAATTTTATAATATGATTCTTCCAACCATATTGCATGTTTGATTCATAATCAAGATACAAGTGAAATAAACATGAAACTACTTTAGATCTAATCTAAACAGGTTCATGTAATTGAAACAGTTTCAACATTAAACAATTTCTTTGCATAAAAATTATTAACAAAGAGATTTTATTTCAGATTTAAACATATTTTAAATCTAATAAATCATAAATTTAATCTAGATCATATCTAATAAATTTATGATTAAAGATAGATCTACACAAACTATGACAACCTTTGCACTGTAAGGGGTAAACCTTACAGTAGGACAACCTTGCAGTTCGTGATTGATCTAAAATTTTAATTTTAGATTTAATAATTAAATTATAAATTATATCTAATCTAAAAAATAATCTAAGCATGTATTAATAATCATGTAATAAAGAACCTAGGCTCTGATACCAATTGATGGAACCAGATCAAAGGTTTCAAGGTTAGATCTTGAAACTTTTTCAAGATCATACAGCAGAAGACTAAAATAAATCAAAATTTATTTTTCAAAATCAGAGAATCTCTAGATCTAAGATCTTATTACATGATTATTATATAACATTAAATCAAAAATTAAAATATATAAATATAGCATGAACTACATGTTGATCATATCAACATGTTTCTATACTACATCTAATGTATGTATTAAACAATAGATCAGATCTATTACCTTGCAAGTTAGATGTTCTAACTTCACTGATCCGGACATGAGGATGATGTTGCAAGCCGCACACGCATCCGACCTCTAGGAGTCATCCACACGAGCCCACGAATCTCGATCAGAAGTCCTGTTTTAGGAAATCAGCACAGTATGCTAGTACTGCGCTGATCCTTCTTTGATGGTTGATCAGGTGCCTCCTTCTTCTTGATTTGGACTCTTCCAAAGATGGAAAGTAGAAGGAGGAGTTTCAAATCTGGGACGCTCTCAGGAACTCAAGATGGAGGGAGGAAAGATATGAAAACAAACAACCCTAGAAGAAGACCCTCTTCTTCTTCTCGTTTCTCTCTCTAGACACCCTAACTTGTGTCTTTTATATCTCCATGACCCAAAGGTCTTTCACTCTAATTTTTGGATGACTCAAAGGTCTCACCAATCTCTATCTTCTCCAAAAATTTCATAAATAAATTTATTTTATATAGATAGATATGATAGAGTCCTTATCTAGGTCAAATACCTAGTCAAGGCTTATCCAAACATGGCAAGTTAAGGGGCGCCCAACTCTCGAGCACCTCCTCCTTATTTTCATGTATGGATTACTAGAAAAAGGTGCATAATGTGTACCCTAAAATTCATGAAAATTCCAAAAAAAAATTGGATAAATTCGATGCAAAATTGAAAGAGTTTTGGATTTCTAAAACTCTATCTCATAGAATTCGAAATACAAACTTATTCCTCTTTGATTTGATGCAAACCACCTTCCATGTAAGAAAGAAGAGAGGAGACCTTTTGTGAACGTGGGAGAGACCTGGGAGAGGGCTTTTATCGCACAAAATAAGAGGAGATTGACGTTGAATGAGAGAGAGGGCATGGGGAAGGCTTATGTGGTGCAAGGTGGAATCCTAGTCTTACTGGGATTCTATCTTATGACTTGTTTTAATTTGGTTTCTCAAACCAAATCAAACTAAAATTAGATCAACCCAATTAAAATAGGTCTTAACCCAATTAAAAATCTAATTTAATCAGATTAAATTAGATTTAAATCTGATTTAATTTTTTAATCAAATTAGAAATTAGATTGACCCAAGTCCTAGTTGAACTAGGACTAATTTTTTCTTGCACTTGGCTTATCCAATAAACCAATTGGACATGATCCAATCAAGTCCAAACTAAATTTAATTAAATTATATTTAATTAGACTTAATCTTAGCCCATTGGTTTAATCAAATTAAGCCAATTAGCAATCGAATTGCTAATCGATCCTCCTGCAACACTTGCACTGGGTTAAATGTCAATCGTATTGATCATTTAACCTTAGAACGATTCTTAATCATTGATCAACCATCTGATTGGATCATGAACTCTAATGTGTGTGACCTCATAGGTCTGAACCTAAGCCGGTAGCATAAGAATAAATTTCTGTACCAATTGAAGTGACCATCTAGCAATGGTACCCGACGATCGGATAGGACGATTGTGTAGAACAACATCCTTAGAACCCATGCGGATATAGTTTTCATATAATTCATCCCCTTGACCAAAATGATCATAGGACACCCCAGAGTTCAACTGTCAACTCTGATCAGGTTGTCCACATTGTATTTCAAAATATCAAATCCATCTGATGGATTACCCTGACCAAGGTTTTGCTAAATTGAAATATAGCGACTCATTCTTCTCCAACTCTTGGAGTGGTCAATCCCATCTCGATCATACTCTGACTTCGCAAGTACTTGACTGTGCCCAGAAGTCTTTCATCTCTGAATTAGAAATTTAGTTAGTCCAGTACCAAAGCACAGTGAGTTGCTTGCAAGTCACTGAGACGATCTCAGGTCTAAGGGACACTTATACCTATATCCCATCAGAGACATTCTCACCAGCAGAATGCTCTGGAGTTGGTCACGTTCTATGATGATGTACCCTTACATCTCACCTGTATGGCATACCAGTGTCTCCACACTCTTTGGTTAAGAGGACAACCAACCCATATGGCCTACAGCGACCTATGCTCGATAGAAGCTGTTGTCCTTATTAATAGCCTATCATTTGGTCGTAAACTGTTTTAAGGACTAATCGATAAATCCTCTCTTTATCGAATCTAAATAGTCCTAAGGACTTCATCATAACAATGGAGTTCATTAGAAGATGAAAGCTTATGATGAAAATACCAAATATATTTTATTTATTAACAAATCAATTATAATACTTGGTTGCTCAACCGTCAACAGCTTGACGATTGGCTTTTTGGGATACATTTTTCAACACTTCTAACCTGTGAGTCCTGTCTTCTTGGTAAAATGACCAAGTCACCTTTTACTGGAAAAGGTGAGAGAGCTACTGAGCTCTTGGGCCTAGTACATACTGATGTATGTGGGCCCATGAGTACCAGTGTTAGAGATGGATATTTCTACTTCATAACTTTCACGGATGACCTATCCCGATATGGATATGTCTATCTGATGAAATATAAGTCGGATTCATTTGAAATGTTCAAACGATTCCGAAGTGAAGTAGAAAAATAAACTGGGAAGAGTATTAAAACTCTTCGATCTGATCGAGGAGGAGAATACCTTTCTAGTGAGTTTCTCACATATCTAGGAGAGAATGAGATTCTCTCCCAATGGACTCCTCCAGGAACACCACAGCATAATGGTGTGTCTGAAAGGAAGAATTGGACTCTGTTAGACATGGTCCGATCCATGATGGGTTTTGCTAGCTTGCCGATATTCTTCTAGGGATATGCACTAGAATCGGCCTGTTATCTGTTAAATAGGGTTCCAAGTAAGTCTGTAATTAAGACTCCAAATGAGATATGGACAGGACGTAAGCCAGCACTTTCACATCTTAGGGTCTGGGGGTGCCCGGCCTATGTCAAACGATTAGTCACAGACAAACTTAGACCTAGGTCTGACAAATGCTCATTCATAGGGTACCCCAAAGAGATAAAAGGATATTTTTTCTACCATGTTGATGAACAAAAGGTGTTCGTCAGCCTTAAGGCAATTTTTTTTAGAAAAAAAGTTCCTTGGTGAAGGAACCATTACCTCTAATATTGAACTTGATGAAGTTCAACAGGTAGAAGGACCGACACCAATAGCTGAACCTGAGTCGGATATGATTAGATCAGATTCGGAGCCCAATGTACCTGCAATATTAAGGTGATCTGGTAGAGTACCACATCAGTCGGACAGATACTATGATTTCTTGGTCTGGGACGGTGATCCCATCGAACTTGATGAGAATAATGAAGATCCGATCACCTATATAGATGCAATGCAGAGATCTGATTATGAGAAATGGCTTGAAGCCATGAAATCCGAAATGGAGTCCATGAAGGTCAACGATGTATGGACATTGGTTGACCCACCTGAAGGGGTTAAACCCATTGGGTGTAAATGGGTCTTCAAAAGGAAGAGGGGTGCAGACGAAAAGGTGGAGACCTATAAAGCCCATTTGGTTGCCAAGAGGTATCGTCAACGTTATGGTATGGACTATGACGAGATATTTTTCCCTGTGGCAATGCTCAAATCCATTCGGATAATACTTGCAATAGCTGCCCATCTGGATTATGAGATCTGGCAGATGGATGTAAAGACAGCTTTCCTGAATGGAGAGCTGACCGAAGAGGTGTATATGATACAACCTAAGGGGTTTACATCCATAGATGAGTCCAAGGTGTACAAGCTTCAGAGATCCATTTATGAATTGAAGCAAGCTTCTCGAAGTTGGAACATGCATTTTGATAAGGTGATCAAAATGTATGGCTTCATTAAGAATGGAGAAGAGCCCTGCATTTATAAATGGGCAAATGGTCTAGTTGTGGTATTTCTTGTCTTGTACGTAGATGACATTCTCTTAATCGGGAATGACATCCCCACACTACAGAGAATAAAAGTTTGGTTGTCATCACAGTTCTCCATGAAGGACTTGGGTGAAGCATCCTACATCCTAGGGATGAAGATCTATAGGGATAGATCTAAAAGGTTGCTTGGGTTATCCCAGTCCATGTACATAGACACTGTGCTGAAGAGGTTCAGCATGGAGAATTCTAAGAAGGACTATCTACCGATAGGCCATGAAATTTCTCCCTCTAAGAAAGATTGTCCGACAACTCCTGAAGAGAAAGAGCGTATGAGTAGAGTCCCATATGCTTCAGCCGTGGGATCTTTCATGTACGCCATGACATGTACAAGACCAGATGTGGCATACTCACTAGGAGTAGTGAGTAGATACCAATCTGATCCTGGAGAAAATCACTGGAAAGTGGTTAAATCCATCCTTAAGTATTTGAGAAATACTGAGGACCAATGGTTGGTTTATGGTGAGTCAGATCTGAAACTTGTGGGGTTCACAGACTCTAGCTTTCAATCTGACCATGATGACAGCAGGAGCGTATCGGGTTATATCTTTACTCTGAATGGTGGAGCCATCTACTGGAAGAGTTTCAAGCAGCATATTGTGGCAGACTCTGTTTGTGAAATAGAGTACATTGCAGCATCGGATGCCGCGAAGGAAGCTGTGTGGCTGAGAATATTCATCAACGAGCTCGGAGTAGCACACTCCCTCGATGGTCGATCCTACTCTACTGTGACAGCACTGGTGCCAAGCTCAGGCGAAGGAACCCAAAGCACATCAGTGGATGAAGCACATCTTGCATCGCTTCCACCTGGTCCAAGAGATCGTAGATCGAGGTGACGTCGACCTTCAGAAGATCGACGGAAAGGAGAACCTGACCGACCCCTTCACTAAAGCCCTAGCGATAAAGGAGTTTGACAACTGCAAGTCGAAGATGGGTATTAGATACTGTGCCGAGTGGCTTTAGGACAAGTGGGAGTTGTTGGAAAATGTGTCCCAAAAAGCCAATCATCAAACTGTTGACAGTTGAGCAACCAAGTATTGTAATTGATTTATTAATAAATAAAATATATTTGGTATTTTTATCATAAGCTTTCATCTTCTAATGAACTCCGTTGTTATGATAAAGTCCTTAAGACTATTTAGATTTGATAAAGAGAGGATTTATCGATTAGTCCTTAAAACAGTTCACGACCAAATGATAGGCTGTTAATAAGGACGACAGCTTCTATCGAGCATAGGTCGCTGTAGGCCATATGGGTTGGTTGTCCTCTTAACCAAAGAGTGTGAAGACACTGGTATGGCATACAGGTGAGATGTACTGGTACATCATCATGGAACGTGACCAACTCCAGAGTATTCTGCTGTCGAGAATATCTCTGATGGGATATAGGTATAAGTGTCCCTTAGACCTGAGATCGCCTCAGTGACTTGCAAGCAACTCACTGTGCTTTGGTACTAGACTAACTTAATTTTTAATTCAGGGATGGAAGGCTTCTGGGCATAGTCAAGTATTTGCGAAGTCAGAGTGTGATCGAGATGGGATTGACCACTCCAAGAGTTGGAGAAGAATGAGTTGCTGTATTTCAATTTAGCAAAACCTTGATCAGGATAATCCATCAGATGGATTTGATATTTTGAAATACAATGTGGACATCCTGATCAGAGTTGACAGTTGAACTCTGAGGTGTCCTATGATCATTTTGGTCAAGGGGATAAATTATATGAAAACTATATCCGCATGGGTTCTAAGGATGTTGTTCTACACATTCGACCTATCCGGTCGTCGGGTACCATTGCTAGATGGTCACTTCGATTGGTATAAAAATTTATTCCTATACTACTGACTTAGATTCAGACCTATGAGGTCACACACATTAGAGTTCATGATTCGATCGGATGGTTGATCAACGATTAAGAATCGTTCTAGGGTTAAATGATCAATACGATTGACATTTAACCTAGTGCAAGTGTTGCAGGAGGATCGATTAGCAATTCGATTACTAATTGGCTTAATTTGATTAAGCCAATGGGTTGAGATTAAATTCAATTAAATAAAATTTAATTAGATTTAGTTTGGGCTTGATTGGATCAAGTCCAATTGGTTTATTGGATAAGCCAAGTGCAAGGAAAAACTAGTCCTAGTTCAACTAGGACTTGGGTCAATCTAATTTTTAATTTGATTAGAAAATTAAATCAGATTTAAATTTAATTTAATCTGATTATATTAGGTTCTTAATTGGGTTAAGACTATTTTAATTAGGTTGATCTAATTTTGGTTTGATTTGGTTTGAGAAACCAAATTAAAACATGTCATAAGATAGAATCCGAGTAAGACTAGGATTCCACCTTGCGCCACATAAGCCTTCCCTACGCCCTCTCTCTCATTCAATGCCAATCTCCTCTTATTTTGTATGACAAAATCCCTCTTTCAGGTCTCTCCCATGTTCACATAAGGTTTCCTCTCTTCTTTCTTACATGGAAGGTGGTTTGGATCAAATCAAAGAGGAATAAGTTTGGATTTCGAATTCTATGAGAAAGAGTTTTAGAAATCCAAAACTCTTTCAATTTTGCACCGAATTTATCCAATTTTTTTTTGGAATTTTTATGACTTTTAGGGTATACATTGTGCATCCTTTGCTAGTAATCCATGCATGAAAATAAGGAGGAGGTGCTCAAGAGTTGGGTGCCCCTTATCTTGCCATGTTTGGATAAGCCTTGACTAGGTATTTGACCTAGATAAGGACTCTATCATATCTCTCCGTATATAATAAGTTTCTTTATGAAAGTTTTGAAGAAGATATATATTTGAGAGACCTTTTGGCCATCCAAAAATTAGAGAGAAAGACCTTTGGGTCGTGGAGATATAATAGACACAAGATAGGGTGTCTAGAGAGAGAAACGAGAAGAAGAAGAGGGTCTTCTTCTAGGGTTGTTTGTTTTCATATCTTTCGTCCCTCCATCTTGAGTTTCCTGAGAGCATCTCAGATCTAAAACTCCTTCTCCTACTTTCCATCTTTGGAAGAGTCCAAATCAAGAAGAAGAAGGCACCTGATCTACCATCAAAGAAGGATCAGCGCAGTACTAGCATACTGTGCTGATTTCCTGAAGCAGGACTTCTGATCGAGATTCGTGGGCTCGTGTGGATGACTCATAGAGGCCGGATGCATGTGCAGCTTGCAACATCATCCTCAAGCCTGGATCAGCGAGGTTAGAACATCTAACTTGCAAGGAAATAGATCTGATCTATTGTTTAATACATACATTAGATGTAGTATAGAAACATGTTGATATGATCAACATGTAGTTCATGCTGTATATATATTTTAATTTCTGATTTAATGCTATGTAATAATCATGTAATAGGATCTTAGATCTAGAGATTCTCTAATTTTAAAAATAAATTTTGATTTATTTTAGTCTTCCGCTGTATGATCTTGAAAAAGTTTCAAGATCTAACCCGAAAACCCTAGATCTGGTTCCAACACTGCTTGCACCAGAAGATCCTCCACCTGGATTTTCCATATGGAAAAATTTCTCTTGCCATCAAACTTCTCAAAATTGACTTTCATATTGCTGCCCTTGACTGGATCCAAGCCAAACAAGCAATATAAAATCAAGAAGTGTAGAATATACCTTGATGGTACCTTGCTGAAAATTTTCAGCACTTGGGATCTTCAACTTCTCACGCTTGGAACCACTTCCTCACCACCGTGGCTCTGATACCAACTATTGGAGCATGATCCTGGCTTTTCCCATGGTCCTTGAGTATAGTAGAACCAACAACAAATAAATCAGGAGACTTTTGGACTCGATCGAAGGCCCTTGACGAAATCAGCCTGGCTGCTGTCTTCTTCGTCAGCCTTTCGTTCCAGATGAAGAATGCCTCTAAGATCATCTTTAAAAAATCCAAGATCTGGTACCCAATCAGATCAAGCCTAAACTGAGATCTTTCAATTTATAGATCTCAAGTCAGGGAATTCTAGATAGGAAAGAAGGTAGATAGAACCAGACCTTGCAGATCTATCTTGCTGCAGTCTTTCCTGTAGATCTGTTGATGGAGATCTCACCCGCACCTCAAACGACCTCAGATCAACTCCAGATCTGAGAGGAACTTGTACCAACCTTGTAGAAAGAGATTTCAAGTCCTAGATCTGATGTTTGGATGGCTGCAAGAGAGGGAGAGGCAATATGGTTGGCGGCACAAAGGGGGAGGGGCTCAAAACCCTAGTGCCTCCCCTGCTTTTCCTGCCTTCTATGGACCTGGCGGCAAGAAACCCTAGGGTTTCTTGCTCCTGGGGTGTGGAGAATAGCTGAAGAGAGAGAGACAAGAGAGAGAGAGACTTGGGAGAAAGGATTTTCGTATTCCTTGGCTTAATCAAACCTATACAGTGCATGTATATATAACACAGTGTCAAGTGACCCAAACCCAAAACTCCCTTGACCAATTCTATGGGAGATTAGGTTAACCCAAGCCCATGTACACCCATGACTCGACCTAATCTCACCTATCCTGGGCTTAGACCTGGCCCATAAAGTGTTGGTCCCTTGAGGCCCACATAACCTAGACCTCAAGAACCCGAAAGGCCCACAGCCTTTCAACCTAGGGCCCAACTAGCCCTAGAGCCTCTATGAAGCCCTCATGAATGATGGACCTTGGCCTTAGCCTTGGTCCCCTGGGCCTTGGGCACACCACCTGGATCACAACAGCTGGGATGTCTACACAGGGACAGACCAAGAAGTGCAAGCCCGACTTGAGCCAGGCGGAGTGCTTCTTTTGCAAGAAGCAGGGGCACTAGAAGAGGAACTGTCCTCTATACATTACCTCCCTGGACCCGAACAGGCTGAAGAAGAAGCAAGGTAATTATATGATAACACCTCAAGAGAGAGAGTGTATGGGCAGAATTTCATATGCTTCGACAGTGGGATCTATCATGTACGTCATGACATGTACACGACCAGATGTGGCATACTCACTAGGGATAGTGAGTAGATACCAATCTGATCCAGGGGAGAATCACTGGAAGGTTGTTAAAACCATCCTGAAGTATTTAAGAAATACTAAAGATCAGTGGCTTGTTTATGGTGAATCGGACTTGAGACTTATAGGGTTTACAGACTCCAGTTTTCAGTCTGATCATGATGACAGCAAGAGTGTGCAAGAGTGTGTCGAGATTTGTTTTTACCCTTAATGGTGGGACTGTCTGCTGGAAGAGTTCCAAGCAACACACTGTGGCTGATTCAGTTTGCGAGGCAGAATATGTCACTGCATCAGATGCTGCCAAAGAAGCAGTGTGGCTGAGAAAATTTATCATCAAGCTCGGAGTAGCACCCTCTCTTGTTGGTCCAGTTCTGCTTTATTGTGACAGCTCTGGAGCCATAGCTCAGGAGAAAGAATCGAAGGCACACTAGCAGATGAAGCATATTCTGTGTCGCTACTATCTCATCCGAGAAATCATGGATCGAGGTGACGTCGACCTTCAGAAGATCAATAGAAAGGAGAACCTGACCGACCCATTCACCAAAGCCATTGTGGTGAAGGAGTTCGATGACTTCAAGTCGAAGATGGGTATTAGATACTGCACAGATTGGCTTTAGGCCAAGTGGAAGATTGTTGAAAATAGTGTCCCAAAGCCAATCGTCAGCCTGTTGACGGTTGTGCTCTTTCTTGTATTAGTATATGAATTATAAATAAATAAAAATTATTTTGATATTTTTCATCATAAATTGTTTCATCTTATAATGAACTCCTGTGTTGTGGTGAAGTCCTTAGGACTATTTAGACTCGACAAAGGAGGATTTGTCATTTAGTCCTTAAACAAGTTCGCGACCAAATGATATGTTATTACCAAGGACAACAATGTTTATCAAGCATAGGTCATTGTGTGCCATATGGGTGGGTTGTCCTCTTAACCAAGGAGTGTAGAGATACTGGTATGGCATACAGGTGAGATGTAAGGGTACATCTGCACTGAATGTGACCGACTCCGGAGCTTTTTTTGCTATCAAGATTTGCTCCGATGGGATATGGATATAACTATCCCTCCAATCTGAGACCACCATGGTGACTTGTAAGCAACTCACTGCACTTAGGCACTGGACTACCTGAATTTCTAATTCAGTGATGGAAGTGAAGTGAATTTTAGTGCAGGGGTAAAATGGCAATTTTAAAATTTTTTAAAAATCACTATTTTATAGTAAAAATTATTAATTAATCTAATTAATTAATATGTATAAACTCTACACAAGGATCTAAATATGATATATACATAGCATGCATTTAAATTTGAAATTCAAACTTCTACAGTAAATATTTTACTGTTATGTGTTCAGAACATATTACCTTTGTGCAGGTAGTTGATCGTCGTAATCTGATCACCGTCGGGAGGGTCTAATCATCGCAATACTGCCATATAGTGTGTCTGGCCCCTACAGATCATCCACATGAAGCTCTCGATCTGATCGGCTCCTCACGAATGCTAGTTCGTTGCAGAGCCCTTTTGACGGCCGATGCTGATCGAACTCTTTCGATCTTGATCTGTCGAATCTTCAGATGCTTCAGATCATCAACAGATATACTTGAGAGGTTGTTGAAGCTCTCTCCAAAGTTTGGTGGGCTCACGACACTCGTAGCTCACGTTCTCACTTCCTGAACCCTAGGCCAAAACCCTAGGGTACTCATCGAAGAAACTTGCGCCCACTTGTTTCTTTCTTTTCTCTCCTTTTCTTTTCTTTTCTCATGCAAGAAAGCTCTCTCATGCCACCCCTTTTTCTTAGATGTCTTCTTCGCACACCCAATCTTATCTCCTTTTTAAAATGATGCAAGACCGCATCTTTGCAGCATTTTTACCGTGTGAGAGGATAAAGATAAGTGGTTGCTCATTTGAATTCAAATCGAATTTGAATTCAAATGCCAACCAACTCATTCCTATCCACTCTACGTGTAAGAAGAGAAGGGCGTGGGCTCTCTTGTGCGTGGAGAGTTTACATGAGAAACTCTTTCTCATGTAAAGCAAGGGGCGCACAAGATAAGGTAGGTGGCGCATGGATTAGTTGGTTGCCCATTCAAATTCAAACCTTTGAATTTGAATGGCCAACTAACTTATTTTTATCCAGATAATTGGCGTACAAGGGTGGGCATGGGATTCCTTCTGCATGGGAGAAGATTCATGAGAAGTTGCTTCTCGTGAATTCAAATGGGCACAAAGAAGTGAGGTGGCGCAGGGAGTTGAATTCAAAAGGTGGTTTGATCATAATTGAACCAACCTAATCAAAATAGATTAAGCACAATTAGACTAAGTTAAACCTAACTTAATTAGACTTATTTAGACTCAATAAAATCTAAATCAAATCAGAAATTGACTAAGCCCAAACCCTAATCAGATCAGGGACCAAAACACCTTAGCGATTAGGTCAACACTTAACCTAATCGGGTCAAACCCAATTGAATCCAATTCAATTTGACTTGATCCAAAAATAATTACTCAATCAAATTGAGTTAATCAGTGATCAAATCACTAATTAAATCTCTCATAAATACTGAGTCCAAATTCGATGGGCAATCGGGCATCAGAGTCCATCAATATGAAACCCGGATCAAAAAAGTCTCAAACCAGTGGGACTCTTAACCCCGGTACCCAAAATGTGTGAAACTCATGATCAGAGAATCTAGATTCTCGATTACAGAGTCTCAGACACATAGGACTCAAAGTTCACGAGCATTAGGACTCTTCACCAGCCATCAGATCAGATAGGAACCTCTAATGTGTGTGACCCCGCAGGTTCGAACCTAAGTCGGTAGCACAGTAACCAATTCCTGTACTAATCGAAGTGACCATCTAGCAATAGTACCCAACATCTAGATAGGTTGAATAGTCACAATCACAACACTCAGAACCTACGTGAATATGGTTACTATATAATTCATCCCTTTTGACTCCTGTGTTTAGGACGACTCAGGGTTAAACTGTCAATCCTGATCAGATCATCCGAATCGTGCTCAATTCAAATAGTCCTGTGACTCCTCACTAGGACTACCCTGGCCAAAGTTTTGCTAAATTGAAATATGACTATACACAGCTCCTGAACTAGAGTGGTTAATCCCATCTTGACACACGCATCGATAAGTCAAGTACTTGACTACACCCAGCAGCCTTCCGTCACTGAATTAGAAATTCAGGTAGTTCAGTGCCTAAGTGCAGTGAGTTGCTTGCAAGTCACTATGGCGATCTCAGATCGGAGGGACAGTTATACCCATATCCCATCGGAGTAAATCTTGATAGCAGAAAAAGCTCCAGAGTCGGTCACATTCAGTGCAGATATACTCTTACATCTCATCTGTATGCCATACCAGTGTCTCCACACTCCTTGGTTAAGAGGACAACCAACCCATATGGCACACAACGACCTATGCTTGATAAATTTTGTTGTCCTTGGTAACAACGTATCATTTGGTTGCGAACAGGTTTAAGGACTAAACGACAAATCCTCCTTTATCGAGTCTAAATAGTCCTAAGGATTACACCACAACACAGGAGTTCATTAGAAGATGAAACAATTTATGATGAAAAATACTAAAATAATTTTTATTAATTTATAATTCATGTACTAATACAACAAAGAGCACAATCGTCAACAGACTAACAATTGGCTTTGAGATACTATTCCCAACAGGAAGGCTGCTGGGTGTAGTCAAGTACTTGACTTGTTGGTGCGTGTGTCAAGATGGGATTGACCACTCCAGTTCAAGAGCTGTGTACAGTCATGTTTCAATTTAGTAAAACTTTGGTCAGGATAGTCTTAGTGAGGAGTCACAGGACTATTTGAGTTGAGCACGATTCGGATGATCTGATCAGGGTTGACAGTTTAACCCTGAGTCGTCCTATACACAGGGGTCAAAAGGGATGAATTATACAGTAACCATATTCGTGTTGCGATTGTGACTATTCGACCTATCTGGACATCGGGTATCATTACTAGATGGTCACTTCAATTAGTACAAGAATTGGTTCCTGTGCTATCGGCTTAGGTTTGAACCTGCGAAGTCACACACATTAGAAGTTTCTATCTGATCTGATGGCTGGTGAAGAGTCTCACTGGATTGGGACTCTTCGACCAAGAGTCCTAATGCTTGGGGACTCTGAGTTCTATGTGTCTGAGACTCCGTGATCGAGAATTAGGATTCTCTGATCATAAGTTCCACACATTTTGGGTACCAGGGTCAAGAGTCCCACTGGTTTGGGACTCTTCGATCAAGGTTTCAAATCGATGGACTTTGATGCCTAATTGCCCATCAGATTTGGACTCAATATTTATGAGAGGTTTAATTAATGATTTGATCACTAATTAACTCAATTTGATTGAGTAATTATTTTTGGATCAAGTCCAATTGATTAGATTCAGTTGGGTTTGACCCGATTAGGTTAAGAGTTGACCTAATCGCCATGGTGGTTTGGTCTCTGATCTGATCAAGGGTTGGGCTTAGTCAATTTCTGATTTGATTAAGATTTTATTGAGCCTAATTAAGCCTAATTGTGTTGAGTTTAATTTAGTCTAATTGTGCCTAATCTATTTTAATAAGGTTGGTTTAATTAGGTTTGAAACCACCTTTGACTTATCTCCCTGCACCACCTCACCCACCTGCGGCTATTTGAATTCATGAGAAACAAGTTCTCGTAAATTTTCTCCCATGCAAAAGCTTTCCCACGCCCCTCTCTTGTGCACCTTTTGAGTAGATAAAGATTGATTAGTTGGCCATTCAAATTCAAATGATGTTTGAATTTGAATGAGCAACTAATCCCATGCGCCACCTTATCCACTTGTGTGCCACTTGCTCTACACGAGAAAAAGTTTCTCGTGTAAACTCTCCATGCACAAAGAAGCCCATGCCTCTCTCTTCTCATGCCTTGAGTGAATAAAGATTGGTTGGTTGGCATTTGAATTCAAATTCGATTTGAATTCAAGTGAGCAACCACCTAGCTTTATCCTCTCATATGGTGAAAATGCGGTGAAGATGCGGTCTTGCACTGTTTTAAAAAAGAAAAGAAGGTGGGGCATGCGAAGATCTGATCTGAGAAAGAAAGGATGGCATGAGAAAGGCTCTGTGTGTGAGAAAAGAAAAGAAAAGAAGAGAAAAGAAAAGAAATAGAAAGGATGCAGGATTTTTCTATGAGTACCTTAGGATTTCTGCCTAGGGTTTGGGAAGTGAGAAGGTGAGCTACGAGTGTCGTGAGCCTACCAAACTTCAGAGAGAGCTTCATCAACCTCTCATGTTCCTTTGCTGATGATCCAGAGCATCTAAAGAATCGACAGATACTGATCAAAGGAGTTCGATCAGTATCGACCGTCGAAAGGGTTCTGCAACGAACTAGCATTCGGGAGGAGCCAATCAGACTGGGAGCTTCATGTGGATGATCCATGGAGGCCAGACATACTGTGTGGCTATATTGCGATAATTAGGCCTTCCTGATGATGATCAGACTGTGGCAATCGACTACCTGCACGAAGGTAATGTGTTCTGAACACATAACAGTAAAATATTTACTGTAGAAGTTTAAATTTTAAATTTAAATGCATGCTATATATATCATATTTAGATCCTTGTGTAGGGTTAATACATATTAATTAATTAGATTAATTAATAATTTTTGCTATAAAATTATAATTTTAAAAAAGTTTTAAAATTATCGTTTTATCCCTGCATTAAAATTCACTTCACATATTCCCAGAAAGATATCGGCAAGCTGGCAAAACCCATCATGGATCGGACCATATCTAACAGAGTCTAATTTCTCCTTTCAAACACCATTATGCTGTGGTGTTCTTGGAGGAGTCCATTGGGAGAGAATTCCATTCTCTCCTAGATATGTAAGATACTCACCAGAAAGGTATTCCCCTCCTCGATCAGATCGAAGAGTTTTAATACTCTTCCTAGTTTATTTTTCTACTTCACTTTGGAATTGTTTGAACATTTCAAATGAATCTGACTTATGTTTCATCAGATAGACATATCCATATCTGGATAGATCATCTGTGAAAGTGATGAAATAGAAATATCCACCTCTAGCACTTGTGCTTATGGGCCTGCATACATCAGTATGTATTAGGCCCAAGAGCTCAGTAGCTCTCTCACCTTTTTTAGTAAAAGGTGACTTGATCATTTTACCAAGAAGACAGGACTCACAGGTTAGAAGTGATTCACAATCACTGACTTCGAAGATTCCCTCTTGAGTCAATCTGTTTATCCTATTCTTGTTTATATGACCTAGCCTAAGTGCCATAAGTAGATATCTGATACACTATCTAATCTAGGATGCTTGCCAGTAGAATGGACAATGTTAACATGTTGTGATAACATATACACACCATTATTCAAATATCCATAAAAAATTGTAACACCATTCATAATGCTATTACAAACTTATTTTTTTATTGAAATTTCATAATCATTTTTGGCCAGAAGGCCTATAGAAATAACATTTAAAAAAAAATTGGGACAGAAATGATAATCATTACGAACAATAGTGTTGGGTATAAAATACCCTCAGCCGAAGTTCTCAGCGAGATTGACCCTTGCAGGTCCCCTCCGACTTTCGACTACTGGTGGACTCCGCCCGGACTCCTACGGGAGCCGGGCTCCATCACCAACTCCAACTGTTGGTAAGCTCCGCCCAGACTCCTACGGGAGCCGGGCTCCGTCCACAACTTCAACCGCAAGGAAAACTCCGCCCGGACTCCTACGGGAGCCGGGCTCCGTCACCAACTTCAACTACTGGTAAGCTCCGTCCGGACTCCTACGGGTGCCGGACTTCGCACCTGACTTTAATTGCAGGAAGACTCCGCCCGGACTCCTACGGGAGCCGGGCTCCATCCCTAACTTCAATCGCAAGGAAGACTCCGCTCGGACTCCTACAGGAGCCGGGCTCCGTCACCAACTTCAACTGCTGGTAAGCTCCGTTCGGACTCCTACGGGAGCCAGACTTCGCACCTGACTTTAATTGCAGGAAGGCTCCGCCCGGACTCCTACGGAAGTCGGGCTCCGTCCACAACTTCAACCACAAGGAAGACTCCGCCTGGACTCTCACGATAGCCGGGCTCTGTCACCAACTTCAACTGCTGGTAAGCTCTGTCTGGACTCCTACGGGAGTCAGACTTCACACCTGACTTTAATTACAGGAAGGCTCCGCCCGGACTCCTACGGGAGCCGGGCTCTGTCCACAACTTCAACCACAAGGAAGACTCCACCCGGACTCCTCCGGGAGCTGGGCTCCGTCACCAACTCCAACTGTTGGTAAGCTCCGCTCGGACTCCTACGGGAGCTGGGCTCCGTCCACAACTTCAACCGCAAGAAAAACTCCGCCCGGACTCCTATGGGAGCCGGGCTCCATCACCAACTTCAACTGCTGGTAAGCTCCGTCCGGACTCCTACGGGAGCCGGACTTCGCACCTGACTTTAATTGTAGGAAGACTCTGCCCAGACTCCTACGGGAGCCGGGCTCCGTCCCCAACTTCAATCGCAAAAAAGACTCCGCCCGGACTCCTACGGGAGCCGGGCTCCGTCACCAACTTCAACTACTGGTAAGCTCCATCCGGACTCCTATGGGAGCCGGACTTCGCACCTGACTTTAATTGCAGGAAGACTCCGCCCGGACTCCTATGGGAGCCGGGCTCCGTCCCCAACTTCAATCGCAAGGAAGACTCCGCCCGGACTCCTACGGGAGCTGGGCTCCATCACCAACTTCAACTGCTGGTAAGCTCCGTCCGGACTCCTACGGGAGCCAGACTTCGCACCTGACTTTAATTGCAGGAAGACTCCGCCCAGACTCCTACGGGAGCCAGAATCCGTCCCCCACTTCAATGGCTGCAGGCAGACTTCGCCCGGACTCCTACGGGAGCCGGACTCCGCCCACGACTCCAACAGCAAGGACACTCCGCCCAGACCCCTACGGGAGCTGGACTCCACCCCCAGCTTTGACTGAAGGAAGTCTCCATCCGAGCTCTTGCCGAAGTCGGATTTCGAGCTCCTCTCGGATAGATGGCTAACTACCTCTCTCCGCCAGACACTCCAGTCGGACTTCAGCCGGCAGACCTTCATCCCCTGGCACGCCGCAGTAACAGCTGCGGTTCTGCTCCATTCCTTGCGGCAGATTCCACGCGGCTCCATCACTCCACGACCCTGCTCCATGGTAGATTCCACACGGCTCCATCACTCCACGACCCTGCTCCACCTCCTGCGATGGATTCCATGCAGCTCCATCACTCCCTGGTAGGCCGTAATAATGGCCACGGTCCTGTTCCACTTCCTGCGACGGATACCGCACGATTCTTCTATCCTCTGGCAAGTCACGACAACGGACGCCGCTCCACTCCTCGTGGCAGACTCCACGTGGCATGCCCCGGTAATAGCCACGGGTCCACCCCACTACTCTCCGCAACAAACTTTTCCTGACTATGGGCGGCCAACTGCCAGACGGTTATAGACATCACCATCAGTTTGTTGCCCCCTCCGCCTATAAAAGGGGGAACCCCAGATACATTATTCTATAAGCTCTCATTTTTGCCTAGAAACTCTGCTAAAATTTTCGTTCGAGCACTCCATTCTTGTTGAGGTAGAGAATTGACTTGAGCGTCGGAGGGTCTTGCCGGAGCAACCCCTCCTCCGGTTTAGACTTCTTTTGCAAGTCCCAGTGGCAACCACGACTCCAGCTTCTCCGGTGTAAGCAGATTTTTGCACCAACAGGATTGGCGCTAGAGGAAGGGCTGAACTTCTGCGGTACCCTTGCTCTTAAAGGAGCGCTCAACGGGACCGCCTCTGGTCGTCTTCTCCAACATCCACTTCTCCTTCCCCCATTTGATCTTCGCCCGATGCCTCCCCGTAAAGCATCCACACGGCGATCCACGGCCTCCGCGGCCAAATCTCAGGCTCTGGCTTCACCTCCAGTTTCCCAGCCTCCTCCTCCTCCTCCGGCAATGACGGTCGGTGCGGAGCAATTTGATCTGCTGGCGCAGAAGGTCAGGGGCCTCACTGAAGCTGTGCAGGCCATGCAGCAGCAGCAGCAGCCGCAGGCATCAGTGTGCCTGGAAAGAGTGTCACCGGAACACCAGAATCCGGCGGTGGGGCGAGCCACTTGGGCCAACCATCCCGTCTTTCCTGGGAAGATGAACCCGAGGGTGGAGAGCCCTCAATCGGATCATAACTCCACCCGTGGAAGATCCCTACCCCCATTCTGCCAGAGGACCCTTGAGACCCGAAGTCGAGAGGATTTCCTGGACCGAAGATTCCAAGAGTTGAACCGGCGGATCGAAGAACTCCGCCATGCTCCCCCCGCTTATGGTGAGGATATTTGCACTGACCCTCTCTTTTCTCAAATGATCATGCAGGAACTGATCCCCCCAAACTTCAAACTCCCCCAGTTCGAAAGCTACGACGGGACTTCAGACCCGATCGATCATCTGGAAGCCTTCCGGATGATGATGCTGCTTCATGGTGCACCCGATGTCATTCTATGCCGAGCCTTCCCATCCACCTTGAAGGGAGCGGCGAGAAACTGGTACTCGGCACTGAAGTCAGGTACCATCTTTTCCTTCAATCAAATGAGCCACCAATTCGTGGCTTATTTTGTCAGCAGCCGGCACCCCCGGAAGGGCTCGGAGTCCCTCATGAATATCAGGCAGAGGGAGGGGGAGTCCATTCGGGCCTACATCAACCACTTCAATGTTGCAGCACTGGAGGTCCGAAATTTGGACCAATCGGTAGCAATGGCCGCTCTGAAGGGCTGCCTTTAGAAGAATGACCTTTTGTTCTCCCTGGAGAAGAAGTACCCTAGAGATTTTGCTAATTTGTTGGCTCAGGCTGAAGGGTACGCCCGAGCGAAAGAAGCCTTCAAAATGAAGGATGAGGAGACCGCGAGAGAGCGGCAGGCGGGAGACTCGAGTAAGCCCGCAGTCGAAAAAAGGTCGAGAGAAGCTCGGCCGCATTCGCAACCCCCTCCTGGGCACAAGCGTGCCCATACTCTGCCCCAGGTACATAGGCAGAGAAGTCCAGATCGTGGGGTTCGACGGGGTTCACCACCGGGAAGATTCCGCAACTATGCCCCCCTCAATGCCTCGAAGACCCAGGTACTGATGGAGGTTAGGGAGCAGCTCCCTAGGCCAGAGAGGATGCGCACACACCCCGAGAAGTGCAACCCCAACAAGTTCTGTCTCTACCACCGCGACCATGGCCTCGACACGGAGGAATGCATCCAGCTCCGAGACGAGATCGAGGAGCTCATCCAGCGAGGTCGACTTGACAGGTTCATCCGACGCCGGCCTGAGGGTAGAGAAGATCGGCCAAGGGCCCTGCTGCAACCTGAACCGCCAAGGAGGGAGGAGCAGTCCGGAGATCGACCTCCAATTGGGACCATCGACTCCATCACCGGAGGGCCTCAAGGAGGAGCAGACCTTCCACGATCATGGAACTCGAGAAACCTGTAAATGTATCGCTTATGACCTTGCCCTGAATCTAAATTTTTTTCGACTTTGCATGTTCCTCCCATTTGGCATGGATTTGTTACGACTGGGGATGACCCCTTCAAACAATTAAAACAAGATTACGTTAGGAATGGGAGAAGAACCTCATCCTAACATAAATAAAATGAAAGTCCGATTACCTTGAGATCGGATTGGGGGAGAGGCCTTACAACGCTCGAATGCGCCCCCACAGCCATGTCAGGAACAGGAGGAGAACCTTGTCCTGACATGAGCAAAGTTAAAGGCTCGGTTCTTTTAGATCGGATGGGGGGAGAGGCCTTACAATGCCCTAATGCACCCCCACAGCCATGTCAGGAACAGGAGGAGAACCTTGTCCTGACATGAGCAAAGTCAAAGGCCTGATTCTTTGAGACCAGATGGGGGGAGAGGCCTTACAATGCCCTAATACGCCCCCACAGCCATGTCAGGAACAGGAGGAGAACCTCGTCCTGACATGAGCAAAGTCAAAGGCCCGGTTCTTTTAGATCGGATGGGGGGAGAGGCCTTACAATGCCCTAATGTGCCCCCATAGCCATGTCAGAAACAGGAGGAGAACCTCATCCTGACATGAGCGAAGCCGAAGGCCCGATTCTTTTAGACCAGATGGGGGGAGAGACCCTTGCGATGGCCCTTATGTGCCCCCGTGGCCCCGTTGGGAACAAGAGGAGAACCTCATCTTGACGGTGATGAAATCCGACCGCCCAACAAGATCGGATGAAGGGGAAAGGCCCCTCGACGGCACCTTCACACTTCTACGCAACCCCACAAAAAGCAAGGGGAGGGCTCTCACTCCGAAAAGAGGAGGGAAATTAAAAAGGAAAAGCGATGAACTACGTTGAAAATAGATGAAGGACAAACCACACCAAAGACCTAAGGAACCTCGTCTCAACAAAGATGAGAAGTTCCTACCAAACGCCCCCGGCCTTTAAGAAGGCTCTCGACACAGGTCGAGAAAACAGCAACACCTCTGAGGTAACGCAGAGTTCGGACCACCAAGCTCGAGCCTACGACCATGAACGACGAGGAAAGCGAACCAGTGTATCAATGACTGGGCACCTCCAAATGACGTCAAGATCGGACAAGTCGAACGACAAGAGAAGTTCGGCGGATGACAATTTAATGCAATATGCGGATGAGGTAATACAAAATCCCCTTTTCATTCCATTTGCAAAATATACATCATGAAGCCCAGAAGGCCAAAGGAAGAAAAATAAAACGACAAAAGGGAAAATGTATACATGAAAAGACAGAAGGCCAAGAAGAGCCCTAGGGAAGCTCTGCTCCTTCCGACCTAGAATTATCTACTCCACCCCTTATCCAGGACTGCCTCAGATCCTCAACTTCTTCTTCTAGCTCTCTTTTTTTCAACAGCGCATCCTGGAGTGCCCGACGAAGTCGTTGGCTTTTGGTCTCCGCCTCTTTCTCAGGACCTCAGATTTCACCTCCGCATCCATGACGGCCTACTGCTCGTATGCCAGTTGGACCTTCAATTGCTGCAGCTCAGCCATCCTTTCCCCGAGGGTGATAAAAAGCCCTTCGACGGTTCCTCTTAGGGACTGGAGTTCATTAGAATTTCGAGCAGAAGTAAGCTGAGCCCTGTCAGCCAGCTGCCTCTGAAGACGGGCGACTTCGTCGGCCGCCACCCTGAGTCTCCCTTTATATTCATCCACCTGCCTATGCCAACCGGCCCGATGCACATCGTAGCTCACCTCGGCATCCTGAAACTGCTGCTGAAGGTCGGAGACCTTCTTCGACCACTCCCGATCACCGTCGGCTCGGGCCAAGAGCCGGGACGAACTCCCTTCCAGCTGGCCAATCCTCTCCTGCGTAGCTGACAGCTCCACCCTGAGAGAGCTGATCTTGGTAGCTTGAGCCAAATTCGATCGCTCGCACTCTTCTTGTGTTCCTCAAGCTCCTTCACGAAGTCCACCTTCCTCCGGCTATACTCCATGATCCCCTTCACGTGGAGATTCCGAAAGCGGGTGGCCTCCGAGGTGGCTTCAGAGTAACCCTCCCTTAACCTACGAAGCTCGCCTTCCATCTTCTTCAACCTTTTCGTCGCATGAAGAACCTCCTTCTTCAGTCGCTAGATCGTGGACTTCAGCGGGATCCCATGGGGCAGGGGAAGTGCCTTGGCAGGACACTGCCATCAAGAGACAGAAGCGTCAAGGCACGTCTCATTGCAGAAAGAAAAATAAAAAGGGGGGAAAGGGGAGAAGAGAAGCCATCCACGGTGAGAAATTCAACTTTATTGATTGAATGATTCTTGAAGACAAAAAGAAAGAGAAAAATTGCAGTAAAAGAAAGCTACAAGGTAGGAGGTCTCAGACCTCAGAAGCAGGAGTTGGGGAGCTCGGTGTCCCTGGAAGGGGGGCTGCGGTAGCAGTAGCGGCAGGGAAAGGCCCGGCCTCATCTTCAGACTCCTTGCCCAAGAAGCTGAGGTCGAGCTCGAGAAATTTCTTGGCCACCTTTTCCTGGCAGAGCTCGAACCCCTTGATTAAGGCTTCCTGGCCAAACCGGACATTCAGGTCTCTCATCTCCGTGGAGGCCTTGAACTCCTCCACCGCAAGACCCCTGGCCTCCGAGACCAAGACTGGAATCTGCTCCATCAAATTGGTGACCCCGGCCTCCGCCGTTCTCACCGTCTCCTCCAAGGTCTGTTTCTCCTCCTCCCAGACCTGCTTCTCTTTCTCTAGGGCCTCTTGGAGGGCAACTACTTCAGCGGCCTTTTCCTTGAGGTGGGCGACTTCGACCCGGCGATGCTCCTCCATCTGGATGGCGTCCCTCCTCGCCCGGTTCATCGCCTCGATGTTGGTGAGGAGTTGGTGCCCAATCTGTAAGGGCGGCTAGGAATCAGAACAGGGGTCAAAAAACCAGTTAAATGAAGATTTGTTTACCTCGAGAAAGGACTCCAGGGAGTCCCAAACCCACTGCTCAGGATCGGTGCGATCGATCCTCTCGATGACATCAGGCAGAATGCAGCCATCGATCAACCGCTTGATCAGGTCCCTGTCATTGAAGGGGTTCTCCGGCTCTTCCTCGGAGCCGAGGGACTCGTCAGCAGTGGCTCGACGGCTACTCACCCTGTGGGCCACCGACTTCCTTCTCTTCCCCCTCTCGACTACGGGCGCCTCCATGGAGCGGACCCCCAGAACGGGGGCCCCAGTCAGTGGACTCCTTGAAGAGGCCCGGGGGCCGTTGGTTCGACGTCTGAAGGAACGTCGATTGTTGGAGCCACCTGGACAGGCATGGCCAAGCTCATCTCATCCACCCTGGCCCTCTTTGCTGATCCGGAGGTCGTGGCACCCTTTCTTTTGTGGGCCTTGAGGCCCCTGACAAGCATCCGTGCTGCTTCGGCGTCCATTCCTTAAAAAAAAAAAAATCAATCAAAAATTAGAAGTCAATAATGAGGTGAAAAACGAAGGAGTAGCACGCAAGAAAAAAAAGAAAAAAGAAAAAAAAAGAGAGGAAAAAGAAAAGAAAAAGAAGAAGGACGGAAGAAGAGAAGAGCAAGAAAAAGATGGAGTACTCGTAGGATCCTGGGGGCTCCGGCCGATGTTGAACAAATATTGCTCCCTCAGAAGGTTGGGAAGGGAAGGAGCGGAGTAGTCAAGAAGCTTTCGGGCAGCCTGGAGGTCATCCTCCCCCAGGCTGGGGGTCCGGCGGATAGAATCCCTCAGAGAGCCCCAATGGGGCAGGCCCAGCCTCAGGGTCGGGTAGTGGATGAAGAGGTATTTCCCCTTCCAGTTGTGGATTAAAGAGGGGGCACCTTTCAGCAACCCCTTCTTGCCGAACTGAGGAGAGAAATACCATCAGTCCTTCGCCGAAGGATGACGCTTGAAGGTATAGAAATGCCTGAACAGAGAGAAGGACGGTTGGACCTCGACTACGTGGCAAAGAGAGAGAAATCCTATCAAAAACCTAAAAGAATTCGGAGCAACTGAAGCCAAAGAGATATCTAAGAAGCGGAAGAGGGCGACAACAAAGGGCGGAAGCGAAAGCCGGAGCCCGACATGAAACACCTCCTGATACAAGCAAAAATGATCGGGTGGGGGAGTGCTGGCCCAGTCGGAGGGGCCAGGCAGCTCCAGGTTGTACTCCGGAGGAACTCCATACTGAACCCTTATCAGAAGGAGTTCATCCGGGGTCAGGGAGCATGGAATGGCGTTCGATACAAAAACCAGGCGAAGCCCAGCCCCAGATGCGGGTTCATCTATAGAACGAGGAACCTGGGGGGTTGAGGTGGAAGAACTCTCGAAACCGCTGGAAGCGGAAGAGCCGGAAGACATTTCAGATAACTTTGAATGAAGACTCTAAAGATCCCGAAGAAAGCAGACAGGACAAAGGACGAGAGGTCACAGGAGACCAACTCAGAGGAAGGCGACAGGAGAAAATGGTGAAGAAAAGGCCCTTAAGCGATAAAGAGAAGAGCGAAGATTCTGGGACAAACCTAGATCGCTCTGAAGGACGCGGAGGGGCGAGGACAGGGACGACTCAAAGGACGCCTATGGCCCAAGAAGATGCCAAGGAGAATCGGGACTCTCGAAGAAGGGGCGGATACTGATGGAACTCTCGAGCGGAATGGGGCCCCTAAAGGTGGAGGGATGGGTTTAAATAGACCCTGGGATCCGACGCCATAATGATCGCGAATCCCCCCAGAACGGCCCGCGCTCGACACGTGTCCCACTCACCATGGCAGGTGGCTAAAAGTGGCTGACGGCTGACAGAGCCATTACTGTGCCGTACCTGGGCCAGTGTACCAACGGGAATTTCGAAGGGTCCCTTCGTATCGCTCCGATTCGAAAAGACTCCAGCACGCACACATTTAATGCCAAAATATCCGGGGGTGGTCATGCGCAGGATTCGAGGGGACAACTTCGACTGTGCCAATCTCTCTGTACTTCCTTCATTCAAAATTTGAACTCGAAAGTAGGGGGACTGGTGTTGGGTATAAAATACCCTCAGCCGAAGTTCTCAGTGGGATTGACCCTTGCAGGTCCCCTCCGACTTTCGACTACTGGTGGACTCCGCCCGGACTCCTACGGGAGCCGGGCTCCATCACCAACTCCAACTATTGGTAAGCTCCGCCCGGACTCCTACGGGAATCGGGCTCCGTCCACAACTTCAATCGCAAGGAAAACTCCGCCCGAACTCCTACGGGAGCCGGGCTCCGTCACCAACTTCAACTGCTGGTAAGCTCCGTCCGGACTCCTACGGGAGCCAGACTTCGCACCTGACTTTAATTGCAGGAAGACTCCGCCCGGACTCCTACGGGAGCCGGGCTCCGTCCCCAACTTCAATCGCAAGGAAGACTCCACCCGGACTCCTACGGGAGTCGGGCTCCATCACCAACTTCAACTGCTGGTAAGCTCCGTCCGGACTCCTACGGGAGCCGGACTTCGCACCTGACTTTAATTGCAAAAAGGCTCCACCCGGACTCCTACGGGAGCCGGGCTCCGTTTATAACTTCAACCGCAAGGAAGACTCCGCCCGGACTCCTACGAGAGTCGGGCTCCGTTACCAACTTCAACTGCTGGTAAGCTCTGTCCGGACTCCTACGGGAGTTGGACTTCGCACCTGACTTTAATTGCAGGAAGGCTCCGTTCGGACTCCTACAGGAGCCGGGCTCTGTCCACAACTTCAACCGCAAGGAAGACTCCACCCGGACTCCTACGGGAGCCGGGCTTCGTCACCAACTCCAACTGTTGGTAAGCTCCGCCTGGACTCCTACGGGAGCCAGGCTCCATCCACAACTTCAACCGTAAGGAAAACTCCGCCCGGACTCCTACGGGAGTCGGGCTCCGTCACCAACTTCAACTACTGGTAAGCTCCGTCTGGACTCCTACGGGAGTCGGACTTCACACCTGACTTTAATTACAGGAAGACTCCGCCCGGACTCCTACGGGAGCCGGGCTCCGTCCCCAACTTCAATCGCAAGGAAGACTCCGCCCGGACTCCTACGGGAGCCGGGCTCCGTCACCAACTTCAACTGCTGGTAAGCTCCGTCCGGACTCCTACGGGAGCTGGACTTCGCACCTGACTTTAATTGCAGGAAGACTCTGCCCGGACTCCTACTGGAGCCGGGCTTCATCCCGAACTTCAATCGCGAGGAAGACTCCGCCCGGACTCCTACGGGAGCCGGGCTCTGTCACCAACTTCAATTGCTGGTAAGCTCCATTCGGACTCCTATGGGAGTCGAACTTCGCACTTGACTTTAATTACAGGAAGACTCTGCCCAGACTCCTACGGGAGCCAGGCTCCATCCCCCATTCCAATGGCTGTAAGCAGACTTCGCCCGGACTCCTACAGGAGCCGGACTCCACCCATGACTCCAACAGCAAGGACACTCCGCCCAGACCCCTACGGGAGCCAAACTCCACCCCCGGCTATGACTGAAGGAAGACTCCATCCGAGCTCCTGTCGAAGCCGAATTCTGAGCTCCTCTCGGACAGATGGCTAACTACTTCTCTCCACCAGACACTCCAGCTGGACTTCAGCCGGCAGACCTTCATCCCCTGGCGCGCCGCAGTAACAGCCACGGTTCTGCTCCATTCCCTGCGGCAGATTCCATGCAGCTCCATCACTCCACGACCCTGCTCCACAGCATATTCCACGCGGCTCCATCACTTCATGACCCTGCTCCACCTCCTGCGATGGATTCCACGTGGCTCCATCACTCCCTGGCAGGCCATAATAATGGCCGCGGTCCTGCTCCACTTCCTGCGACGGATACCGCGCGATTCTTCTATCCTCTGGCAAGTCGCGACAACGGATGCCGCTCCACTCCTCGTGGCAGACTCCATGTGGCACGCCCCGGTAATAGCCACGGGTCCACCCCACTGCTCTCTGCAACAAACATTTTCTGACTATGGGCGGCCCACTGCCAAACGGTTACAGACATCACCATCAGTTTGTTGCCCCCTCCGCCTATAAAAGGGGGAACCCCAGATACGTTATTCTATAAGCTCTCATTTTTACCTAGAAACTCTGCTAAAATTTTTGTTCGAGCACTCCATTCTTGTTGAGGCAGAGAACTGACTTGAGCATTTGAGGGTCTTGTCGGAGCAACCCCACCTCCAGTTTAGACTTCTTTTGCAGGTCCCAGCGGCGACTGCGACTCCAGCTTCTCCGGCGTAAGCCGATTTTTGCACCAACAAATAGTATGGGACTCAAATACAAATTTCAAGATTCCTAATGCTAGAACTAGAACTGGTCTTCCATCTCCAATGTTCAGGAACCTCTCATCTTTCTCGAATCTCCTACTGACCGCAACCCCTACAATGAATTATAAATTTAGTAAGGGCTACCGATATCCAATACCCAATCAGTTATATCACAAATAGAGAAATTGCAAAAAGTTATCATATAAATACCTTGCCCAGCAATAGCTTGCTTCTTTCTCTACCTGTTCGGATCCAGGAAGGCAATGTACTGAGGACAGTTCCTCTTCCAGTGCCCCCACTTCTTGCAAAAGAAGCATTCAGCTTGGCTCTTATCGGGCTTGATCTTTCTAGTCTGGCCCTGCACTGATGTTCCAGCCTGAACTTGCACCTTCTTCACTTTTTTCTTCTTGTTCTTCTTTCCTTTTTCAAAGGATCGAGAACCAGAAGACGAACCTCCCACTAAGTTCACCGACTCCTTGTGGAGTTGGTGATCCTTCTCAAAGTTTGAAGTAACCCCAGTAACCTGTGGTAGTTTACTTCAGACTTTATCATTTTATAATAAGTGAGGAATGGGAGATAAAACTTGGATAGTGAGTTCAGTATTGCATCTTTCCCAAGCTACTCATGCAAGGAAAAGCCGAGCTTGCTCAAACACTCCATCAGCTCGATCATGTACAATACATGATCAGTGACAGAGGCACCATCCTGCATTTTGGCGTTGAAGATGGCACAACTAGTCTTGTGCCTCTCCATGTCATTGGGTGTGCCAAAGGCATCCTCCAACACCTGAAGCATGTCCTTTGGCTGAGCCATCTAAAATCTGCAACTGAACTCATTGCTCATGGCAGCCAGTATGATGCAGTGCACCATGGTTCGATCACTAAGCTACTTCTTGTAAGTGTCTCTGACTGTTCCACGTACATTGACAGCTGGCTCCTCAAGAGCAGGATCTGTTATCACATATAGGATCCGTTCATGCTCCAGGACTATCTTCAACTTTCGATACCAACTACCGAAGTTGGGTCCCACTAAATTTTCATTGTCCAACAATGATCGGAGCAATAGGGAAGTGGCCATATCTGCATAAAGGAAAATCATAATCAAATTAGTAATTGATTCATTAAACCTAAAGATTTGAACTTTAATCAAAAGGTTTTTCCCACTATTTTATTTGAATTGGTTGCCTCTACCTCCAATTCGAAAAATTATCCTAATTTCATAGTGGGTACTAGTATCCACTTATACTACACACAAGCTTAACTTTGGTTGGCCAACCCATGTACATCTAAGGATAGGTTCATAACCAATTATTTCTCTAAATAATTTTTAGTAATTTTAATTTTGCCCTAGTCCCTAATCAGTAGGCTTTGGCCTCCACTGAAAAGGTCTGGTTAGGTCCAACCATTAATATGACCATACTTGGCCCATCTAGCCAATGAATGATTAGGCCCAACTTTGGTTGGCTAACCTAACCACCATTTAGAAAGATGTAGTCAAAAAATCATATTATGAATGATAATTCTATCAGCCGATAAGCACTAGACCTTTGGGCCTCCAATGATTATCTAACTGATGGACCTATTATCATCCACTTAATGGGAGGCTATAATCTAGTTATCACCATAACTATTTCATTTTAAGGATCTAATAATTTTAGAAGATTTAATTGATTTAGAGGAGGAGGTCAGATGAACTAGCTTATCATGATCCTCTCACTGGCTTCACCAAGTCCGCTTAAGGGAGACCATTAAAAGGACTGGTCTAGGAGCACCTAAATCAGTCACACTGATTTACCTAACTGACATGGGTCAGCTCGAATAGTCAAGTGATCTGATCAAAATATAATATCATCAAGAGATCAGGTAAGTTCGATCGGTGGGAGGGTCTACCAAAGCTTGCCTTAGACACCATCAGAAATGGCTAGGTAAGCGGGCTCCCATTAAAAACCATCAGTCTGGTTTACCTTAGACACCAACTGGTTTAACTAATTTCGATTAGATCAACCTAACAGTTCATGTTAGATCGCTTAGCCAAAAATCAAGTCCATTTGGTTCTCGTTAAAGATATAGACTTGACCAACTACAACTATTATAATTGATCTAGAGAATCCTTGACCTAATCTAAGACAATAATTGATTAGATTTAGTCAATTCTCTAATTAAGTCCATCTTTAATCTAACCTTAGGTCTAACCCAATTAATAGATCTAATTCCCACTAACCCATTAACCCAATGTGTTATGGTTTGTGTCTTAGGTTCTTCAATTCACAATCCTAGAACCTAATCAAACAACTTCTTAATTCTCAATTAAGTTTTGGGCTGAGAGTTGGGATTCGGCTTTTCAAAAATAATTTTCATGTTTGTAAAATATTTTTACAACATGATTCTACCAACCAAGTTACATGTTTGATTCATAATCAAAATGCAAGTGAAATAAGCATGAAACTACTTTAGATCTAATCTAAATAGGTTCATGTAATTGAAATAATTTCAACTTTAAATTGTGTAAATTTTTCAGATAAATATATGATGGTTCTTTATGCAGAAATTATTAACAAAAAAAATTTATTTTAGATTTAAATATTTTTTAAATCTAATAAATATAAATTTAATCTAGATCATATCTAACAAATTTATGATTAAAGATAGATCTACATGAACTAGGACAACCTTTGCGCTGTAAGGGATAAACCTTACAGCAGGACAACCTACAGTTCGTGATTGATCTAAAAATTTTAATTTTAGATTTAACAATCAGATTATAAATTAGATCTAATCTAAAAAATAATCTAAGCATATATAAATAATCATAAAATAAACAAGTTAGGCTCTGATACCAATTGAAGGAACCAGATCTAGGGTTTTCAGGTTAGATCTTGAAACTTTTTCAAGATTAGGCAGCGGAAGACTAAAATAAATCAAAATTTATCTTATAAAATTAAAAAATCTCTATATCTAAGATCCTATTATATAATTATTATATGATATTAAATTAAAAATTAAAATATAAAGAACAAGAACTACATGTTGATCATATCAACATGTTTCTATACTACATCTAATGTATGTAAAATATAATAGATTAGATCTATTACCTTGCAAGTTAGATGTTCTAACTTTACTGATCTGGGCTTGAGGATAGTGTTGTGAGCCACACATATGTCCAGCCTCTAAGAGTCATCCATACGAGCCCACAAATCATGATCAGAAGTCCTGGTCCAGGAAATCAGCATAGTATGCTAGTACCGTGCTGATCCTTCTTCGATGGTCGATCAGATGCCTCCTTCTTCTTGATTTAGACTCTTTCAAAGATGAAAAGTAGGAGAAAGAGTTTTAGATATGAGACACTCTCAGAAAACTCACAGATGGAGGAAGGAAAGAGGTGAACTCAGCAACCCTAGAAGAAGACCATCTTCTTCTTCTCTTTGCTCTCACCTAGATACCTAGTTTTGTGTCTATTATATCTCCATGCCCCAAAATTCTTTCTCTCTGAGTTTTACACACCCCAAATGTCTCTCAATGCTCAATAATTCACAAAAATTTTCAGAAGAAATTCATCTTAAATAATGAGATATGAAGAGTCCTTATCTAGGTCAAATATCTAGTCAAGGAAAATCTAAAGAGGGCAAGACAAGTGGTGCCCAACTCTTGGGCACCCCCTCCTTTTTCTACCATAGACTACCAGCAAAGGGAACACAATATGTGGCATAAAAATCATAAAAATCTCAAAAAAAATTTAGATTAAATCAGTGCCATAAAAAAAGAGTTTTGGTTTCCTAAAATTCTATCACATAGAATTTGAAATCCAAACTAATTCCTACTTTGACTTGGTCCACAACCACATACCATGTAAGAGAGAAAGAGTGAAAAGCTTTGGGCATATGTGAAGGCCTAGGAGAGAAGGTTTTGTTGCATAAAATAAGAGAGAGTGGGCATGGGGGGCTAAGGTGGTGCAAGGTGGAATCCTAGTCTTACTAGGATTCAATCTATGACTTGTTCAAATTTGATTTCTCAAACCAAATCAAACCAAAACTAAATCAATCTAATTAAAATAGATCTTAACCTAATTAAAAACTTAATTTAATCAGATTAAATTAGATTTAAATCTGATTTAATTTTCTAATCGAATTAGAAATTAGGTTGACCCAAGTCCTAATTGGACTAGGACTAATTTTTTCTTGCACTTGGCTTATCCAATAAACCAATTGGACTTGATCCAATCAAGCCCAAACCAAATCTAATTATATCATATTCAATTATACTTAATCTCAATCCATTAGTTTAATCAAATTAAGCTAATTAGCAATCGAATTGCTAATCGATCCTCCTGCAACACTTGCACTAGGTTAAATGTCAATCGTATTGATCGTTTAACCCTAGAATGATTCTTAATCGTTGATCAACCATCCGATTGGACCGTGAACTCTAATGTGTGTGATCTCATAGGTTTGAACCTAAGTCGGTAGTATAGAAATAAATTTCTGTACCAATCGAAGTGATCATCTAGCAATGATACCCGACAGTCGGATAGGTCGAATGTGTAGAACAACATCCTTAGAACCCATGCGGATATAGTTTCCATATAATTCATCCCCCTGACCAAAATGCTCATAGGATACCTCAAAGTTCAACTATCAACTCTGATCAGGTTGTCCACATTGTATTTTAAAATATCAAATCCATCTGATGGATTATCCTGGCCAAGATTTTGCTAAATTGAAATACAGCGACTCATTCTTCTCCAACTCTTGGAGTGGTCAATCTCATCTCGATCACACTCTAACTTTACAAGTACTTGACTGTGCCCAGAAGCCTTCCATCACTGAATTAAAAATTCAATTAGTCCCGTACCAAAGCACAGTGAGTTGCTTGCAAGTCACTGAGGTGATGTCAGGTCTAAGGGACACTTATACCTATATCCCATCAGAGATATTCTCGACAGTAGAATGCTCTGGAATTGGTCACATTCAATGATGATGTACCCTTATATCTCACCTGTATGCTATACCAGTGTCTCCATACTCCTTGGTTAAGAGGACAACCCACCCATATGGCCTACAGCGACCTATGCTCGATAGAAGCTGTCGTCCTTATTAACAGCCTATCATTTGATCGTGAATAATTTTAAGGATTAATTGATAAATTCTCTCTTTATTGAATCTAAATAGTCCTAAGGACTTCATCACAATAACGGAGTTCATTAGAAGATGAAAACTTATGATGAAAATATCAAAAACATATTTTATTTATTAATAAATCATTACAACACAAGATTGCTCAACCGTCAACAGGTTGACGATTAACTTTTGGGACATATTTTCCAGCAAACTGGATCGGCTTAGTTGAAAACTGAATCGACTAAATCTTCTGGGTCTTGAATTTTAACTTTTTATACTTTCTATTTTTTATATCCACTCTGACTAGATCGGCTCAGTTTGCATGCCAAGCATGACAAATGTTATTTTTCAATCTTTCTTCTTCAATTTGATTTATAGGTTAGACGAGCCTTCTAAACTTGATTTATTTCTCATTAAAACTCTTTAAAGGGTGTGTCTAATCTAGAGTTTCATCACTAGGATCTTGGGTAGTGATTCTTCATTTGAATCTTGGAAAATGCTTGAAAATTATGAGCTTCTTGAAACTTAAAACTATACATCTGTAGGATTCTGGTGGCATAGCAAAAGGATTAGGTATTTAAAATTTTCATTAAAAATACCCGATGCACCGAAAACCCTAATGTCCAGAAACTTATAACTATATCAATCAAAGTACAATAAAATAAATTTGGATCAAAAGAATACCTGTAATGGTAATCCAATTTTTATGAGGCATTCAAGTATCCACCCTCCAACAGTGATCCACACGATAATTGAACCAAGGACAGTGCTCATTCTTCACCTTGCTTCAAGAGTTCTAGCCCCTAGAACTCAACCAGTCATTAATCAATCAGATCTTCCTCCAGACCTGAGTCTGAACCTTTCTGAACCATTCACTAGACTTGACCATCTTTTTCTAGACCTCTTAAACCCTTAGAGCTATTAGGATTAGGCTTGTCTTAAAAGAACAAGCCTTGTCCTAAAACCTAGAGTTGTAAGAGAGGGAGAGAGGGAGTGGATAGGGGATGTAAGAATTGAATGATCACCTTATCTACCATCCCCAATTTATAGCACCAGATGGGCCACTAATGGAGAAGGCATGCCTCATCTGGAAAGATATATCAAGTTCTCATATCACTTATCTAAGAGTCCTTAAACAAAAGGACTCTTCATGGAGTGATACGTGGATTCTTGCCTTCTCATGCGCGCATGCCCAGAACAAGATGCTTTTCGAATCTCTTCACACATCAGATTAGTGTAAAATTTTGCCACATAAACCTTTGTTCAAATAGAAAGGCCATCATCAAATGACACATTATTTGGATAAGAGTTCATATGTGAGAAGGATTCTTCACCAAAGAGACGCGTGAGCACCTTCTCCCTATCGCACACGCGCATGCCCAGAAAGGGTGGAAAAAGTAACCTTTCTTAATCTAATAATTTTTTAGATTTTTATCATGTCATCACACTTCAAATTGATCCTTATCATAAAAATTATCAGATAAAAAGTCATTTAAGACTCCCTAAACAGAAGGAGCCTTCGCATCCCTTCATCCATCTAGAAAAAATCTATCGCACATGTAGCAATGTTTTGAGTAATTTTTTCATACACAATCTGATAGATTTTTCATACTTAAAAAGATGTGCTAGATAGCTCATTACCTGATCTACTTTTCATAAAAAATAGAGGCCCAAAATAGAAGGATTCTTAGTCCTTCTCTATGCCACAAATAAAGTGTGCATGCATTCTGCATATTAGTACCAAGAGTCCTTCTTATGTTGGACTCTTAGTTATTTGGCTACTTCTAGGTGGCTTGATCTGATCCAAATATCCACCAAATTAGGCTAGCAAATGAGCAAGGCATGAGACCAAATTGATCTCTAAAAGAGCTAGGGATTCCACACGTACTAGCATGCTTACCAAAATCCTGATTGAATTCAAAATTTCAATCAACCTTTTTAAACAGAGTCCTTGGCCAATTTCTATATGTGTGTGACCCATTGGGTTCTACATCTAGCTAGTAGTAGGTCTGGATACAAGTTGATCTAATTTGATTATAATTTAATCTAACCGATTTAGGTCCAATTGAGCTAATCTGATTTCAGTAATTAGAACTCTTTCTAATTGGCATTCGAATTAAACTTTTAATTTGATCAAAATTTTACAAGTCAAGATTGATATCTATCAATATATCATGACTATCTAGAAGATATAAAAATTTGATAAAAATATTAAATATGCCCTTCAGTGGTAAGTAACCGTGCAATACAATCCTTCGATCATCCCAGCACCCTGAATATGTTCATGAGTATGGAATCATGTCAACCTCAAACACACATTCATATCGATTTTTAATTAACCAATGATAACTCCAATGAAGAAATATTAGAAACTCTTTCTAATCTCCTTCCTACTTTTGGCCAAAAGATTTTTTTCTGAGTCATCTACGAATGAGAATAAACAGGATGTGATCTCCTCTTACTAAGAGTGATCGATTCCATGTTGACCTACACACAACCTTCATACACACTCCTACCATATCCAAAACATCCCGTACATATCTTAAAGCCATGCTTGAGTATGAACCAAAATATAGATTCATGTGCATAAGATTTCATGGTGATCTCAGGTCTAAAGATCACTTGCACAACTCCCACTTAGAGAACCATCTTTGACATCAAGTAAGACTTCCATAAGATGTTCTCTTTCATCGAGTCAATTCAGTGGACTCATTTCTCAAATGAGCACCCACATCCTTGCATTAGTATCCCACACAAGTGGCTAGTGAGATCTGCCACCCTCTCCATCGAGTATACATAGGATGTACCAGTCTATCCGAAATATTGATCCCCGACTCAATGTTCCTATGATCAGGAATATTTAAGATTAAGGTTTTAGGATTTTAGGTCTCACTAGCATGACCCATTCATATCTCTTAAAATCATTACCCTAATCTTTGGGGTTCATCATAATTTTTATCATAATAAGAAGCAGCTAATATAATGAATCAATGTCTCATTTTATTATCAAATAATAAATGTCATTACATGAGTTGAAAAATTATAAAGAAAAATTTCATCGCAACACACTTGCGATTGGCTTATAGGGCACTCTTCTTTCAATCTCTCACTTGTACTAAAGCCAATCATCTTTATATCTTAATCCCATACAATCAAGATGGCGATCAAAAGCTGCTGTGGTATGGCCTTAGTGAATGGGTCTGCTATATTATTTTTTGTATCTACTCATTCAAGGGCAACATCTTGTCTCTCTATAATTTTTCGAATGAGGTGAAAGCATCTGAGGATGTGCTTAGATCTTTGATGAGACCTAGATTCTTTAGCTTGAATAACGGCCCCAGTGTTATCACAATAGAGTGGCATCGGTTCTTTTATCTCAGGAACTACTCCTAAATCCATGATAAACTTCTTCATCTAAACAGCTTCCTTAGCAGCTTCACTAGCAGCAATGTACTCTGTTTCAATAGTTGAGTCAGCTACGTCTGCTGTTTGGAACTCTTCCAACTCACTGCCCCACCATTTAGGATAAACACGTATCCTGATACTGACTTACTATCATCTAAATCAGATTGAAAATTAAAATCTGTATATCCCTCTAGTTTCAACTTTGATCCTCCTCCATATATAAGAAAAACATCTTTAGTCCTTTTTAGGTACTTTAGAATATTTTTTACAGCTTTTTAATGATCCTCCTCTGGATCAGCTTGAAATCTGTTAGCTACGCCCAAAATATAAGCTACATCAGGCCTAGTACATAGCATGACATACATAATTGATCCCACAGTCGAAGCATAAAGGATTTCACTCATCCTCTTTCTTTCTTCTGGTGTCTTAGGACACATTTTCTTAAAGAGACGTATACCATGACTTGCAGGCACGTAACCTCTCTTACTAGCCTCCATATTAAATCTCTTTAATATGTGATCTATGTACCCTGACTAGGATAAGCCTAACATCCTTTTAGATCTATCTCTATAGATCTTTATACCCAGTATATAGGATACTTCACCCAAGTCTTTCATAAAAAAATTATTTGATAGCCAAGTCTTGATCGATTGCATTATTGGGATATCATTTTCAATGAGCAGTATGTCATCGACATACAAAATCAAGAAGAGAATAGGACTCCCACTTATCTTCTTATACACATATGGTTTATCCTTATTTTTGATAAAGCCAAACTCTTTGACTGTCATATCAAATTGAATGTTCCAGCTCTTTGAAGCCTGCTTTAATCCATAGATGGATCTCTTTAGCTTGCATACTTAATTTGCCCTCCCACATGAGATAAATCTCTCTAGTTGAGTCATATAGACTTCTTTCTCTAGATTATCATTAAGAAATGCAGTCTTGACATCCATCTGCCAGATCTCATAATCGTCGTATGCTGCTATAGCAAGCAAAATCCTAATGGACTTGAGCATAGCCATTGGTGAGAAAGTTTCATCATAGTTAATTTCTTGCTTTTGTCTGAAATCCTTCACCACCAACCTAACTTTGTAGGTTTCTACTTGGCCATCTGCTCCAATCTTTTTTTTGAAGACCCACTTGCACTCTATTGGGGTCACACCCTTAGGTGCATCAACCAAAGTCCATACTTGGTTGGTGTACATCAAGTTCATCTCAGATTTCATGACTTCTAGCCATCTATCTGAGTCTCTACTCATGACAGCTTTCGAATAGATCAGTGGATCATCATCTTGAATGATATTGATCGAATTATCATTCTCAATGACAAAATCATATCTCAAAGGTGCTTGACGCACTCTATCTGATCTTCAGAGAGGAGATGTGTATTGTGGATATACCTCATCTTTAGGTACTTCTAATTGAAGATCTTCTTATGGTCTAACCATTAGTATTTCTGGATCGATTTGTAGATCATGAACTTCAGTAAGTTCAATATTCCTCTCACTACTTCCTTTTTGGATGAATTCATTCTCCAAAAAAGTGACGTGCCTACTAATAAATACTTTTTGATTAGTAGAGTGGTAGAAATAGTATCCATTAGTTTTCAAAGGATACCCTACAAACCTACACTTGTCTGATCTAGTACTAAGCTTATATCCAAAAATATTTTTGATATAAGCTGGACAGTCCCAAATCTTAAGATGTTTAAGATTAGGCTTCCTTCTCTTCCATATCTCATATGGTGTGCTTGCAACAGACTTTAATGGTATTCTGTTTAATATGTGTGCGGCAGTCTCTAGGGCATATCTCCAAAAAAATATTGGAAGATCAGTAAAGCACATCATGGACCGCACCATATCCATTAAAGTATGATTTCTCCTTTCTACTACACCATTTAACTGAGGTGTATAAGGAGGGATCCATTCAGGTAGAATACCTTTACTTTTAAGATGATCAAGAAATTTACTGAAAAAGTATTCTCCTCCTCGATCAGATCGAAGAATCTTGACACTTTTTCTAGTTTGTTTCTCAACCATACATTGTTACTTCTTGAACTTATCAAAGACTTTAGATTTATGTTTCATAAGATACACATATCCATGTTAGATATGTGTCTTAGATACCAGATTGGCTGACACATTTCTGTACAAATGTAAGGGCAAATTTATAATTTTGACTATAAATGAATAAAAAGGTTATTCTACTATCACATTGTGTATATTATGTCTGTGATACATCCTTTGAGTTAGTAGGAATGTTAATTCATATTTTCAAGAGTTGAAAATTTAAGGCATGAATTTACATAACTAACTCATAAATAACTCCTAACCATAGGATTATCACGAGGATGGTGATCGATCTGGAAGGTTGGTGTACGATCACTTTCTTAGGATAGATGAGTCTTGAGTCTATGGTGTGGAGATACCGGAGCAAGAGTACAGATATTCATTGAGAATGAGAGTACTGAGCGTGACCACCTCGAGCAGTCATTAGGAAGTCTACCTTCTCGTCGATGACTAGCTCGATGCTACAGCTGTGTGTCTAGTTCTTTGACTTGAGGTGCATCGACAGTTTACCTTGAGTGTGTTATAGTTTGACTACACCATAACTCGATCTCCTAGCCATTCGAAATTCTGAGGTGTATGTTGGCTGTAGCATATTCATTGTAGGAATCAGATTGCACCAAGATGGGATCTATCAACCTCGGTAGATAAGAAGAGTAGTCCTATGATGATCGAAAGATTGAGTCCTTAAGCCCATGGCCATGGTAGAGTGAAATAATGAAAAAGAGTTTTCCATTAAGATTTCACATCGAACTTGGATCGATCGATTGATTCATATGACTGATGTTGGGTTTGATGAGTTCACCTTAATCCTAATTCAGTCGAGACACATGATAGAAGAACTCAATCACACAGGTAGCTATACTGAGAGGTTCATCTTCATTTCTGATGGATTGCCACCATATACTGCTAGGTTTCACTGATGGATTTTGAGAGTAATTAGAATGATATTGATGATTGATCATTCTAATTATCTGAATCAGAAGAGTTCTGATCCATTGAAAAGAGTTTCGATGATGTCGATGATGAGATCACGACATATCTCATTACCATACAAAAATAAACTGAACTGGGTCACACAAATAAGAGTTAGGGTCTGGATGTCATCAATTGAGCTAGCCCAGTTTGATTGATTTGGATTAGATCCAATTAGGTTCAAAAAAATCGTGCTAGCACACGATTGAGTCTAACTTTCTCCTCATGTAATCTTCTCTATCTCGACTGAGCTAAATGTGATTTGACTCATCTAGAGAATCTTAAGAAGGTCTCTCATAGTCTGACTGGAGCTAGCCCAGCTCAGAAAGGACTTGTCTTAATTCATGAGATGAATTTAAGACAACACCTGCCAATTCCTGTCACCTGCCATTTTCATTTTAGGACATCGGTCAAACATTGACCCATGGACCTTGGACTGAAGGCCACATGGCAAGAGGTCATTGGAGAGTTTTTATGGAGTGTCCACCTACTAATTTTATCCTCAAAGTGGGCACCATAATCAGATATGCCGTGCGCCCCAAGTGGATAAGGATAGAGTCCTATGAGATGAGGACTCTATGCCTTGATCGACTCAAATTGTTGGGCGCCAATCTCACTGTGTTTATCCAGTGTTGGTGCCAGCTATAGGAGGATTTAGTGGGGTTCTTATCTGATATGATCAAATGACATCACTCCATTAATCAAAATTTTTTCAGAATTAATTGAAATTTTTTGATTGGTCGAATGATGTGGCATTGCATGGCACAGCAGGGTCTATTTAAACCCTGTTTGTGCCTAGGGTTTAGAGACTCTGCTCAATACCCACCAAAAATGTGAAACCCCACCACTTCTCTATGCCCCCTATACTCCACTCTCTCCCCTCTTCACATCCAAGATGTTGGGCATCCATCTGGTGCTTGTCCAAGGTGTGGTGCCTCCCTGATCAGAAGGCTGCAAGGATTTGTCGAGAAGCTACTGCTCCAGCTTCAGAAGATCTTTTGAAGATCTTTCAAATCAGATCCAGATCTGATTTTTAGAGTGGAGATTTATAATAAGAAGATAATCTAGATCCTACTTGAGTGGATACTGATAGAGGCTAGGCGACTGCGTGGCTATTTTAGAACCTCGGGCATTGCTGCGATCATCTACAGGGTAATCTAGTTACCCTAGAGGTATTTCTCTATTCCTCATATTTTTAGATTTAATTTTAGATTAAATATCAGATAATAAGAATTAGATCTAATAGATCTTAGATCTAAAATATTATAAGATAATTTTTTTTAAAAATATTCCACCACAGATCTCATTAGATCTGGAAGATCCTACAAGGAAAAAGTCAGTTTTTCCTTCAACTGGTATCAGAGCCAGGTTGATGGCTCTATTTTAGATCTAATTTATATCTAATTTTTATTTTTATTTATTTGATATTAATGAATTTCAGATATCACATCAGATGTGATTGGATCTGAAATCAAAAAATTTAAAATTAAATCTAAATAGATCTAACATATATGAGATGCATGACTAGACTAGAAATAGTTTAAACTATGAATACTCTTGAAGTTTTATATTTTAATATGATTAAAATATAAATTAAATCTAATTTATTATTTAATTTTTTAATATTATAAATATTATATTCAGATCAAAAAATAAAACATAAAATTTAATTAATTCATAAGATTGATCTGCTGCATGCCTAGACTAGTTGTAGAATTATTCTAGTAATTATCTAGAATAGATTTTATATTGAATAGTTTAATTTAAATCTTATTTTTCAGATGTTATATGTGATGTATCAGAACTGAAAGCATACTAATTAGATCAGATTTTAATACATGAGATGTATGCAAATAAGTTAGATCTGAAATTATATATGTGATATGTAACTTAGATCTAACTAGTTTTGTAGTTAAATTAATATTTCTGATTAAGGTGTTCCTCATGGCCGTCCGATCATAAGAATAAAGTAGAGTTTAAGACCCTCTCCTCCCATTCAATGGGGTGTTCTTATAGCGTGTAGAGGTGCTGCGCGTTCATCCCTAATCAGAAATTAAAATTTACTTTTCTACAAAATCCTAAATCCTGAAATCCTAGGATTTATTTTACATATTTTGTTTATGAATCCAAGACTTAATTAATGAATTAAGCTTATGAAATTAAATTAGGTCTAAAATTGAGAATTTCAGATCTAAATCATTTTCATAAAATTGGGTTCGGGCTTGGGTAGCTCAATTAGGTCTAGCAGTTGATCAAACTGATCAAAAGTTGGTTAGGTGGGATCATGAAAGCTAATAATTGACCAACTTAATAGGATTAAGTCTAGGTCAAGATCGAATCATATTTAGATGTGACTCGATCAAGTTAAGACCTAATTTGGCTCAGTGGTTAGAGCTTGGATTGTAGGCTAACTCAATTGGTTCTAGTTCGACAATTTGGTGTCTAAGGTAAGTTGGGCAGATGGGATCGATTGATTTTTAATTGAGAGCTACTCGACTCGAATGCGTTCTTGTCAAGTTAATGGCATATCCCTCCCACCGGTCTCACTTACCTGGTCATATGTGTCGACCCAGTTCTGATTTGAGGTGGCTAATAATTTGAGCTAACCCATGTCACTAGGTTAGTCATAATTGTTATGACTATGTCAAGTCAAGTTTAATGAGACCTAAATCAAATCTTCCTAAGAAAATATTAAGTCTAAGGTCTTCCACCATTGTGGATGTACGGGCTCTTCTCAGGGTTGATTATTCTCGGCTGGTTACAGTGGTTCAGTTGTATCGGGAAGACGTAACCATGTCCATTAGGCATTGGATGCTACGGATTAGAGGATGGGTTGTGCTCAATATTCTGGATATGGTGAGGGACTCAATCAGAAATCTAGTTCGTGCAAATGGTGGGTCTGACATAACTAAGGATTGGAGCAATATTTCGGACACAGTGAGCTTTATGAATTAGAGACTAAGTTTTGGGTGCATCATGATTAGAGAATCATTGGACAAGAGTTGTCCACTCATCGGTTGACCCATCACCAATAACTGTTAGGTGAGGTGATGAGCCAGTCGGTGAGACCGCACCACCCACTAGAAATCACTAATTATGGAGATTTTCACATCTCTACCTAGGGAGTGTAGGGATCTGAGAAAATAGTGGGATCCTAATTTGTTTAAAAATAAAATCCTAAATAAATTGGTTAAGTCTGATTACAAAATCTAACTAGAAACTTTTGACTCTCTACAGAAAATATGTCTGCATCCAACCCCCTGACCAAAATACTAGACACCCACAGATTGACTTGATCCAATTTCAAGGATTGGTTGAGGAACTATAGAATTATTTTGGGTTCTGAGAAACTAACTCATATCTTGGATCAGGATCCACCTGCCATGCCAGCATGTCTGACTGCTGAACAGAGAGCATCTCTGAAAAAATGGATGGATGAAGATAACAAAGTCAGGTACTATATGTTGGGTGTAATGTCTGATGACTTGCAGCGCCAGCATGAGAATATTATGACTATCCGCCAAATGTTGGCTCACCTACAAGAGTTGTTTGGTAAACAAAGTTGCACAGCCAAGTATCAAGTCTGCCAAAGACCTTTTAAGGCTAAAATGCGTGATGGGCAGTCAGTCCAAGATCATTGTTTGACAATGATCAAGGACCTTGAGGAGCTTGAGAAGCTCGGTATCATCTTAGACAAGGATTTTCAAATTGATGTGATCCTTCAATCCTTGTCCGATGCATATGGTCAGTTCATCATGAACTTCCATATGCATAAGATGCAGTGTACCTTGACTGAGTTAATGAACATGTTGGTTACGGTTGAGCTTTCTTTGAAGAGTTCAAAAGGCTCAGTCCTTACTGTGGAGCGGACTTCTTCTAAGAGAAAGTCTTTTAGAAAGAAGAAAAAGTGTGTGAAGAAGTAGAAGGTGGATGGAAAAAAGAAGAAGACAGAACCGAAGAAGAAGGCTGCTGAAAAGGAAAAATATTTTTACTGTAATTCAGACGGCCATTGGAAGCAGAACTGTCCTCAATACCTGGCCCCCTAAAGAACAAGAAGGATGGTCCTTCTGGAGGTATGCTCGTTATAGAATTTAATCTTATGATTTTCTCTGTATCCAGTTGGATACTTGACTCTGGTTCTAGTGCTCATTTGTGCACTTCTATGCAGGGTCTTAAGGAGAGCAGGAGGCTGAGGGATGGGGATATGATCCTACGCATCGGGAATGAAACAAGAGTTGCTGCTGTGGCTATGGAAACCTACCCTCTGCGATTACTGTTAGGATTAGATTTAGTTCTTAGAGACTATTATTATGTGCCTGCAGCAAGCAGAAATTTGATTTCTATTTCATGTTTAGCACAAGAAGGCTATGTGATTAGCTTTCATAAGAACCATTGTAACATATTTTAAGAAAATAATAAAGTTGCAAATGGTTTTCTTATTAATGGTCTCTATCAGCTATATATTGATGTATCTATATTTCATATCAAGAAAAATATGAATGCCATAAGAATTAAAAGGCCTAAAGATAGTCTAAATGATAGGTATCTGTGGCACCTAAGGTTAGGTCATATAGCGGAAGACAGGGTTAACAAATTGAAGAAATCTGGGCTATTGAGTCTGTTGACTTTCGAGTCATATCCAGTTTGTGAATCATGCCTTCAAGGCAAAATGATCAAGCTCCCTTTTGTGGAACATGGGGAAAGGGCCACAGACCTACTTGTTCTAGTACATACGGATATGTGCGGCCCATTTGATGCACCAGCTAGAGGCAACTATGTCTACTTCATTATCTTTACCGATGATATGTCTAGGTACGGGTATGTGTTTCTAATGAAACACAAGTCTGAAGCCTTTGAAAAGTTCAAAGAATTCAGACATGAGATAGAAAAATAAACAGAAAAGCCCATTAAGGTTCTTCGATCAGATCGAGGAGGCGAATACCTTAGTCAGAAATTTTCAAACTATCTTAAGGATAATGGCATAGTTTCTCAATGGACTCCATCAAAAATGCTACAACTCAATGGGGTTTCAAAACGGAGGAACCGGACCCTATTAGATATGGTCCGTTCCATGATGAGCTTCACGGACCTCCCTGAGTTTCTTTGGAGACATTGTCTCATGACAGCAATATATGTATTGAATAGGATTTCCTCTAAAATCGTTTCTACCATACCGTATGAGATATGACATGGTAAGAAGCCAAGTCTGAGTCATCTCAGAATTTGGGATTGTCCGGCTCATGTCAAGAGACAGCAGGCAGACAAGTTAGAGTTCAGGTCTTTTAAAGCTCGATTCATAGGATATCCTAAAGAGTCATTAGGATACTATTTTATATTCCAGAAGACCATAATGTGATTGTGAATCGACATGCTATTTTTCTTGAAAAATAGTTTATTTAAGATAGTGACATCAGAAGAATAATTAAGCTCAAAGAGAATATCTCCCAAGAGCAATGAGCTAAAGAACCTGAGAAACCCAATCAATTAGAACCAGTCCTAACACAACCTCTTCCACCTCGTAGATCGACTAAGATTTTTCATCCTCCTGAAAGGTACTTAGGTACTATACAAGAGGAAGTAGAGAAAATGTTCCTCATGGGAAATGGGACTCATGGTGATGACCCCAAGACCTATGATGAGAAGATATCAGATATCGAGTCCGAGAAATGGTTAGAAGCAATGAGATCAGAAATTGACTTGATGCACTCAAACCAAGTCTGGACCTTGGTAGATCCATCTGAAGGTATTGTACCTATTAGGTATAAATGGATCTTCAAGAGAAATATAGATACAGATGGGAATATAAAGACATTCAAGGTTAGGCTCGTAGCGAAAGGTTATAGTCAACGCGAAGGCACTGACTATCAGGATACCTTCTCGTCCGTAGCCATGTTAAAATCCATCCGCATATTGCTTGCTGTTGCAGCCTATTTCGATTATGAAATATGGCAGATGGACGTCAAAACGGTGTTCATAAATGGATATCTTGAGGAAGATATCTATATGAAACAGCCGCTTGGTTTCACATCCAGTGATGATGATCACAAGATCTGCAAGCTGCAAAGGTCCATTTATGGACTTAAGCAAGCATCTCAGAGCTGGAATACTCATTTTAATGATGTGATCAAAATATTTGGTTTCATCAAGAACGAGGAGGAACCATGTGTATTCAAGAAGGTCAGTGGGAGTGCAGTTGTCTTCCTTGTACTGTACGTAGATGACATCCTCCTAATTGGAAATGATATTTTCATATTGACCTCAGTCAAAATATGGTTGTCTAAGGAGTTCTCTATAAAAGATCTAGGAGAGGCATCCTTTATACTAGTATTAAGGTCTATAGAGATAGACCAAATAGGATGCTGGGACTTTCACAGGAGATGTACATAGAGGAGGTGCTAAAAAGGTTTCGCATGGAAAACTCCAAAAGAGGTTTAGTACCTTTTAGACATGGCATTCATCTCTCCAAGAAGATGTGCCCTAGCACACCTGTGGAGATTGAACGCATGAGCAAGATCCCTTATGCTTCGATAATAGGGAGCATCATGTATGCCATGCTATGTACACGACCTGATATAGCCCATGCTGTGAGTGTCACAAGCAGATATCAGTCGAATCCAGATGGAGAGCACTGGATTTCTGTAAAATGCATCCTTAAGTATTTGAGAAGGACTAAGGATATGTTTCTAGTCTTTGAGAATGGAGAACTTCATGTTCAGAGATTTACAGACTCAGACTTTATGTCTGATATAGATGATCAAAAGTCGACATCTGGGAGTCTGTTTATTTGTAATGGTGGCACAGTTAGCTGGAAGAGTTCCAAACAGACGGTGATTGCTGATTCCACCATGGAGGCAGAGTATATTACTGCATCAAAAGTTGCAAAGGAGGCATCCTGGTATAAAAAGTTTGCCACAGAGCTTGGAGTGATGTCATCGGATGCCATCCCTCTTTACTACGATAATAATGGCACCATAGCCCTAGCTAAGGAGCCAAGCTCTCACCAGAAGTCCAAGCATATCGAGTGGCGATTCCATCTGATCCATGATTATCTCAAAAAAGGTTATGTCAAGGTTGAGAGAGTCGACTCCACAGACAATGTGGCAGACCCACTGATAAAGCTATTAGGCCAACAGAAGATCGAAGCCCACCTTGAGAAGATGGGATTTAGATATGTAGCCAATTGGTATTAGGTCAAGTGAGAGTTTGTTAGATGTGTGCCCTAGATGCCAGATTGGCTGACACATTCCTGTACAAATGTAAGGGCAAATTTATAATTTTGACTATAAATGAATAAAAAGATTATTCTACTATCACATTATGTACATTATGTCTGTGATACATCCTTTGAGTTAGTAGGAATGTTAATTCATATTTTCAAGAGTTGAAAATTTAATGCATGAATTTACATAACTAACTCATAAATAGCTCCTAACCATAGGATCATCACGAGAGTGGTGATCGATCCAGAAGGTTGGTGTACGATCACTTTCTTAGGATAGATGAGTCTTGAGTCTACGGTGTGGAGACACCGAAGTAAGAGTACAAGTATTCATTGAAAATGAGAGTACTGAGCGTGACCACCTCGAGCAATCATATGGAAGTCTACCTTCTCGTCGATGACTAGCTCAATGCTACAGCTGTGTGTCTAGTTCTTTAATCTGAGGTACATCGACAGTTCATCTTGAGTGTGTTATAGTTTGACTATACCATAACTCAGTCTGCTAGCCATTCAGAATCCTGAGGTGTATGTTGGCTGTAGCATATTCATTGTAGGAATCAGATTGTATCAAGATGGGATCTATCAACCTCGGTAGATAAGAAGAGTAGTCCTATGATGATCAAAAGATTGAGTCCTTAAGCCCATGGCCATGGCAGAGTGAAATAATAGAAAAGAGTTTTTCATTAAGGTTTCACATCGGACTTGGATCGATCGATTGATTCATATGACTGATGTTGGGTTTGACGAGTTCACCTAAACCCTAATTCAGTCGGGACTCATGATAGAAGAACTCAATCACACAGGTAGCTACACCAAGAGGTTCATTTTTATTTCTAATGGATTGTCACCATATACTGCTAGGTGTCACTGGTGGGTTTTGGGAGCAATTAGAATGATATTGATGATCGATCATTCTAATTGTCTGAATCAGATGAGTTCTGATCTATTGAAAGGAGTTTCGATGATGTCGATGATGAGATCATGACATGTCTCATTACCATACGGAAATGAACCTAACTAGATCACACAAACAAGAGTTAGGGTCTAGATGTCATCAATTGAGCTAGCTTAGTTTGATTGATTTGGATTAGATCCAATTAGGTTCAAGGAAATCGTGCCAACACACGATTGAGCCTAACTTTCTCCTCATGTAAGTTTTTCTATCTCGACTGAGCCAAATATGATTTGATTCACCTAAAGAACCTTGAGAAGGTCTCTCACAATCTAACTGGAGCCAGTCCAGCTCAAAAAGAATTTGTCTTAATTCATGAGATGAATTTAAGACAACACCTATCAATTTCTGTCACCTGTCATTTTTATTTTAGGACATCGGTCAAACGTTGACCCATGGACCTTGGACTGAAGGCCACATGGCAAGAGGTCATTGGAGAGTTTTTATGGAGTGTCCACCTACTAATTTTATCCTCAAAGTGGGTGCCATAATTAGATATGGCATGCACCCCAAATGGATAAGGATAGAGTCCCATGAGATGAGGACTCTATGCCTTGATCGACTCAAACTGTTGGGCACCAATCTCACTATGTTTATCCAGTGTTGGTGCCAACAGTAGGAGGGTTTGATGGGGTTCTTATCTGATATGATCAGATGATATCACTCCATCAATTAAAATTTTTCTTGAATTAATTAAAATTTTTTGATTGATCGAATGATGTGGCACTGCATGGCGCAGCAGGGTCTATTTAAACCTTGTCTGCGCTTAGGGTTTAGAGACTCTGCTCAATACCTAGCAAAAATATGAAACCCCTCTACTTCTCTATGCCCCCTCTGCTCCACTCTCTCTCCTCTTCACATCCAAGAAGTTGGGCATCCATCTGGTGCTTGTCCAAGGCGTGGTGGCTCCCTGATCAGAAGGCTGCAGGGATTTGTCGAGAAGTTGCTGCTCCAGCTTCAGAAGATCTTTTGAAGATCTTCTAGATCAGATTCAGATCTGATTTTTAGAGTAGAGATTTGCAAGGAGAAGACAATCTAGATCTTTCTTGAGTGGATATCGGTAGAGGCCAAGCGACTGCATGGCTATTTTAGAACCTCGGGCATTGCTGCGATCATCTATAGGGTAATCTAGTTACCCTAGAGGTGTTTCTCTATTCCTCATATTTTTAGATTTAATTTTAAATTAAATATTAGATAATAAGAATCAGATCTAATAGATCTTAGATCTAAAATATTGTAGGATAATTTTTTTTTTAATATTTCATCCCAAATCTCATTAGATCTGGAACATCCTACAAAGAAAAAGACAATTTTTTCTTCAATCCAAACCTTGATAAATCATCTATAAAGGTAATAAAATAGGAGTATCTACCTCTAGCCTAAGTTGTCATTGATCCACATACATCCGTATGTATTAGGGCTAACAACTTACTTGCCCTCTCTCCATATCTAAAAAATGGAGTCTTGGTCATCTTACCCATAAGACAAGTGTTGGTGCAAAAATCTGTCTGCATCAGAGAAGCTGGAGTCGAGGGAGTCGCGGTCACCGTCGGGACCTACAAAAAAGTCTAAACCGGAGTTGGGGTTGCTCCGACAAGACCCTCCGACGCTCAAGTCAGTTCTCTGCCTCAACAAGAATGGAGTGCTCGAACGAAAATTTTAGCAGAGTTTTGGGATAGAAATTAGAGCTTAGAGAATAACGTATCTGGGGCATCTTTTTATAGGTGGGGGGAGCAACAGATTGATAGCAATTGTTTGTAACCATCTAGTCATGGGCCGCACGGGGCCAGGAGGAATTTATCATGAAGAGTAATGGGGTGGAGTCGTGGCTGTCACCATGGCTCGCCACGTGGAATCAGTTGCGGAGAGTGGAGCGGCGTCTGTTGTCGCAACTCACCAGGGAGTGATGGAGCTGCGCAGCATCCACCGCAGAGAGTGGAGCAGATCCATAGCCATTACTGTGGCCTGCCGTGTGGAGCCTGTTGTGGGGAGTAGTGGAGCCATGCAAAATCCATCGTAAGAGGTGGAGCAGAGTCATGGCCGTTACTGTGGCCTGTCAGGGAGTCCAGGCCTGTCGACCGAAGCTCGGTTGAAGCGCCTGGTGGAAAGAGATGCCTATCCATCTGGAAGGAGCTCGGATGTTGCTGGCGGGCCATCCACAGTTGGGTGCCTTGAGCGTTAGTACTATAGGCGAGGGCCATCTACGATTGAAGTCGGGGACGAAGTCCGACTCCCGTAGGAGTCCGGACGAAGTTCACCTGCAGTAGAGGTCGGGGATGAAGTCTGGCTCTCGTGGAAGTCCGGATGAAGTCGACCTGTAATTGAAGTCGGGGGCGAAGTCTGGCTCCCGTAGGAGTCCGGATGAAGTTCACCTGCAGTAGAGGTCGGGGATGAAGTCCGGCTCCCGTGGGAGTCCGGACGAAGTCTACCTGTAATTGAAGTCGGAGGTGAAGTCCGACTCCCGTAGGAGTCCGGACGAAGTTTGCCTGTAGTAGAAGCCAGGGATGAAGTCTAGCTCCCGTGGGAGTCCGGACGAAGTCTACCTGTAATTGAAGTCAGGGACGAAGTCCGGCTCCCGTAGGAGTCCGGACGAAGTTCACTTGCAGTAGAAGTCAGGGATGAAGTCTGGCTCCCGTAGGAGTCCGGACGAAGTTCACTTGCAGTAGAAGTCGGGAATGAAGTCCGGCTCCCGTAGGAGTTTGGACTAAGTTCACTTGCAGTAGAAGTCGGGGACGAAGTCCGGCTCCCATAGGAATCCGGACGAAGTTCACCTGCAATTGAAGTCAGCGATGAAGTCCAGCTCCCGTAGGAGTCCGGACGAAGTTCACCTGCAATTGAAGTCGGGGGTAAAGTCCGGCTCTCGTAGGAGTCCGGACGACCTGCAGTAGAAGTCAAGGACGAAGTCTGGCTCTCGTAGGAGTCTGGACGAATTTCACTTGTAGTAGAAGTCGGGGATGAAGTCCGGCTCCCGTAGGAGTCCGGATGAAGTCTACCTGTAATCGAAGTCAGGGATGAAGTCCGGCTCCCGTAGGAGTCCGGACGAAGTTCACTTGCAGTAGAAGTCGGCGAAGTCCAGCTCCCGTAGGAGTCTGTCTGTCGTGAAGAATCTGGTCGATGCTGGTGGGGGTTTATCCATCGGCAGAACTCGGGAATGCTGCGGAGGCTCGGCCGCCAGAGAAGTTCGGAAAGATGTCGCTGAAGGTCAGAAGTTGGCAGAATCCCCAGAGGGTCACTCCTGGCACGAACTTCGGCTGTTGGGGTATTTTGTACCCAACACCAGTCCCCCTACTTTCGAGTTCGAGTTTCGAATGGAGGAAGTACAAAGAAATTTCACAGCCGAAGTTGTCCCCTTGAATCCTATGAACGATCGCCCTCAGATATTTTGGTATTTAATGCGCGCATGCCGGAGCCTTTTTCCAACCGAGGTGATCCAAAGGGTCCTTTCGGAATTTCCATTGGAGTGTAGTCTCAAGCGCCACACCATAATGGTCCCGCCAGCGGTCAGCCCTACACCGCGGTGAGTGGGACACGTGGCGGGCACTGGTGGACTTAGGGATATCCGCCGCCATAACTGTGCCAGGCCCCGTCGCTTATTTAAGCCCCCTCCTTCCCTCCAGAGGCTTCACTTCGCCTGAGAGTTGATGCCCTTTTTCTGCCTGAGAGTTTAGCCACCCCCATCGGTGCCCTTTTTGACTCCAAGCACTCTTCGCACCAGTCTTCACCATCCCCACCGGCTCCCCACCACCTTCAGTCTTTCGAGCCCCTTCGAGGGGTTCTCCCGTCGGGGCTTCTGCCCCGGAGGCCAACCTCGAGAGGATGCCATGGACCAAGAGGAGTATGAGGGGGAAAATAGCAGCCTGCAAATTCTCCTGCTGTCGAACTGTCACTGAGGGTTCCCATCGCCTCAAAGGGGGCTCGAGGAAGAATTCCTTCAACAACAGGGATTTAATAATGGGGACAACCGGTGAGCGCATTCCACTCGAGAATTTTGGAGTAGTTGAACGGGGTTACATTGGTCAAGGGGCAGAGTTGTCGTCACAAGCTGTGGCGGGATTCTTGATGTCGTCGGGGCCGAGGAACCAGAAGCGGTCGGCGCTGACCGTGGGGCAGTAGAACTTGTTGCGGGGACGGTGGAAGTAGCGCATGCCAACCTTACTGGAGTACCTAGGACGGTGGTTGTCGTGGAGCACACGGTGGTGGTGCGTGCCTCCGATGCCATCGCGGCCTCCGGGGTGCCTCCGATTCTTCTTGATGCAGGTCGTCGTCGCCGCTGCCGTTGCCATCGCTGCCCCTTGAATTCTATCCCCCCCTTTTCTCCCTAGGGCTGGGGTTTCGACGATGGAGCGGAACGAGGCGGGGGGCGAGAGCTGAGGGATTTATCACATGCACTGGAAAATGCTGCCGAGAAGGATGGAATCAGAAGGAGAAGTTGTGAGCTTGAAGTGGTCTCCAACATGTTCCTTTTGAGTCTTGTAGTAATGTTTTTTTTTTCCTCGACCCCCAGGGCCTTGTAACGTACACCTTTGTTAATCAAGAATGAGAAGGAGATTTTGTTACTTCGTCCGCACTTTGCATCGAGTTGCTGCCTGCCAAACTTCTTTCATTTACCATTGTTATTGTTGTATTCCCTTCTTTTTCTTTTTCTCTTTTTTCTCTTTTTTTTTTTTCGACATCGTCCGGAGGTCGCTGGTCGTTGCCGCGTTGGCTCGCTTTTCCAGTCATCCTTCTTCTTCAGCCTTAGTGGCTCTGTAATGCATATTTAATAAATAACATGAGAAGAGAATTTTCTGCTACCTCTTTTACTCATGTATTGAATCGTCACTTGCCGAGCTTCTTTCATCTTTTGCCTTGCTTGAAATCGATGCCGTTCGGAGGTCCCGATTACCGTCGCATTGACCCATCCTTTCATCCATGGCTGCAGATTTGCCCGGGGCCGCTCGGGTTTGACGCTCTCTTTCAGTGTTCGAGCTCGGAGGTCCGAGCTTCTCGTCACCCTGAGGAAGTCGTCTTATCTCGAGCTTGCGTTGAGGGCTTTCATGAAGGTCGGGGTTTTTGATAAGAACCCCAATCCTTGCTGGGATGAGGTTCCCTGCATCTTTGATGCCGTTCGTTTTCCATTCGTCGCTGACGCAGTCCGTCGCTTTCCTTTTTAACTCCCCAACCCTTTCTCCTTTTTCTTTTTCGAGTGGGGGTTTTCCCTCTGCTCTTCGTGGGGTTGCGGGAGCATGAAGGGGCCGCTGGGAAGGTCCCCTTTTTCCCATCCGATCTTGAATGACTAGACCTTAATTGGTGTCAGGATGGGGTTCTTTCCCTATTTCTGACGTAATCGATTTTAGCTCAGGTTAGGACGAGGTCCTCCTCTTGCCACTAACGGGGCTATGGGGGCACATATAGGCATTGCGGGGCCTCTCCCTCCATCCGGTCTAAGTGTGATCGGGCCTTCGGCCTTGCTCAAGTTAGGGCGAGGTTCTCCTCCTGTCCCTAACAGGGCTGTGGGGACACATATGAGCATTGCAGGGCCTCTCCCCCCATCCGGTCTAAGGGTAACCGAGCCTTCGACTTTGCTCATGTTAGGGCGAGGTTCTCCTCCTATCCCTAACATGGCTGTGGGGGTGCATATGGGTGCTGCTTGGCCTCTCCCCCCATCCGGTCTAAGGAGAATCGGGCCTTCGACTTTGCTCAAGTTAGGGCGAGATTCTCCTCCTGTCCCTAACATGGCTGTGGGGGCACATGTGGGCGTTGCTTGGCCTCTCCCCCAATCCAGTCTAAGGAGAATCGGACCTTCGACTTTGCTCAAGTTAGGGCGAGGTTCTCCTCCTGTCCCTAACATGGCTGTGGGGGCACATGTGGGCGTTGCTTGGCCTCTCCCCCCATCCGGTCTAAGAAGAATCGGGCCTTCGACTTTACTCAAGTTAGGGCGAGGTTCTCCTCCTGTCCCTAACATGGCTAACATGGCTGTGGGCGTTGCAGGGCCTCTCCCCCCATCTGGTCTAAGGAGAACCGGGCCTTCGATTTTGTCGAGATGAAGTTCTCCTCCTGCTCCCGACATGATTTGTTTTGACTGTCCTGTCGATATAGGCTCGTGCCAAGAGAGGAGACATGTAGATATGAATCTTTTATTTAAAATAAAGTTATCGATAATACATTCGTAAGTTTTTCGAGCTCCATGGTCGCAGGAGGTCTGCTCCTCCGAGCTCCTTGAGGTAATAAGTTTCGGGCCAGACTACTTCTTTGACTTCGTACGGGCCTTCCCAATTTGAGGCGAGCTTCCCTCGATCCTAAGGTTGCGAGACAGCGGCTCATTGAAGCACTAGATCTCCTGCTCTAAAGACTTTATTCTTGACCCGAGAATTGTAATAGCAGGCGACTTTCTGTCTGTAGGCTGCCATCCAAACTTGAGCTACCTCTCGCTTTTCTTCCAGTAAGTCGAGGTTGGCTTTAAGACCTTACGAATTGTGATGTTCGTTGAATGCTACGACTCGTGCCGATGGGAGTTTAAGCTCAATTGGGATAACAGCCTCCGTTCCGAAGGCTAGAGCGAAGGGGGTCTCCCCCGTGGGCAATCTTTGGGTAGTTCGGTACGCCCACAGCACATGATAAAGTTCATCTGCCCAAGTTCCCTTCACCTTTTCGAGCCTTGTCTTGATCCCTTGCAGCAGAGTTCTGTTGGTCACTTCAGCTTCGTCGTTCGCCTGAGGATGGGCTACTAATGTGAAGTTATGGGAGATGTTTAGGTCTTCACAGAATTTGGTGAATCTCGCTCCCACGAATTGCCACCCATTATCAGTGATTAGGGTCCTTGGCAGGCCGAACCTGCAAATGATTGACTTCCAAATGAAGTCTTGCACTTTAGCTTCTGTGATTTTTGCCAGTGGTTCGACGTCGACCCACTTGGTGAAGTAGTCAATCACCACCAGGAGGAACTTCCTCTGCCCTGACGCCACGAAAAAGGGTCCAAGGATATCCATCCCCTGGTATTTTCCATTCTTGGAATCTGCCTGATGTGGAAGCTACTAAAGGTGGGGACGAGCTCCTTTACCTTTTCAAGATACTTAGCCATGCTGTCCTCCCGTGCTTCGTAGTTACCGTTGACTTGTCCCACTATCAATTGGGAGTCGCTGTGAACTTAGAGCCGATCTACTCCCAATTCTTTGGCGATCCTCAACCCTGCAATCAGAGCTTCATATTCTGCTCCATTGTTTGTTGCGGGAAACTCGAAGTGCAGAGCGTACTCCATGACGATTCCCTCTGGACTGATCAAGATCAGGCCCGCACCTGCGCCTGACATGTTGGAAGACCCGTCCATGTAGAGGGCCCAAAAGCAACCAGGGGGGTCGGCTTCTCCTTCAGGGGAGTTCGGTCGGGGCTCAAGGTCGTCAATTTCACCTTGTTCAGGTTCGGCCTCCTCCGGGATAGTGCAGTCTACTATAAAATCTGCCAATATCTAGGGTTTCACTGCTGGTCTAGATCGATAGTTGATGTCGAATTCTGTGAGCTCAATCGTCCATTTTGCCATCCTCTCGGAGGCATCTGCCCGATGCAGAATCACCTTGATCGGTTGGTCGGTGAGCAATGTTACGGTGTGCCCTTGAAAGTAGGGTCGAAGCCTCCGGGCTGCAATCAATAGGGTGTAAGTTAGTTTCTCTAATTTAGTATACCTGATTTCGGCGTCTCTCAACGCGCGACTGACATAGTAGATCGGTCGTTGGATTTTTGCCTCTTCCTTGACAAGGACTGCTGCGAGAGCCAAAGGGGAGACCGCCAGGTACAAAAATAGCTCCTCTCCAGGCTCAGGCTTCACCAACAATGGAGGCGAGCCGAGGTAGCTTCTTAACTTTTCGAATGCCTATTGGCACTCAGGGGTCCAACAGAAGTTCTTCGACCGCTTGAGGTTTGGAAGAAAGGTAAGCACCGTTCGACCGACCTCGCAACGAAGCGATTCAGGGCTGCTACCCTCCCTATAAGGTGTTGAACCTCTTTTATCGACTTCAGAGCAGCCATTTCTTGGATGGCATGAATTTTCTCTGGATTGGCTTCAATCCCGCACCCCGACACCATGAAGCCCAGGAACTTTCCCGAGGTCACTTCGAAAGCACATTTAGTCGGGTTCAGCTTCATCTTATATTTTCGGAGGGCGTCGAAGGTCTCCTCGAGGTCGGCGACGTGGTTCATGGAAGATTTGCTTTTCACGAGCATGTCATCCACGTAGACCTCCATGTTGCAGCCGATCTGCTCCTTGAAGATTTTGTTCACCAGCCACTGATAGGTCGCACCTGCATTTTTGAGGCCAAAAGGCATGACCCTGTAACAGTAAAGGCCACGGTTAGTAATGAAAGTAGTCTTTTCTTCGTCTTTCGGCGCCATCCTGATTTGGTTATAGCTGGAGAATGCATCCATAAAGGTGAGAAGCTCATGGCCCGAGGTCGCATCCACCAATTGATCAATTCTGGGCAGAGGGTAGCTATCCTTTGGGCAGGCTTTATTCAGCTTTTTGAAGTCTATACACATCCTCCACTTGCCATTTGCCTTTTTGACTAGGACAACGTTGAAAATCCAGTCAGGATAATTGACTTCTCTAATGAACCCGGCTTTCAGGAGTTTGTCCACTTCCTCGGCTATCGCTTTCTGTCTCTCCGATGTATGACCTCAAATTTTTTCTTTCGTCGGTCGATGCTTTGGATCGACGGCCAGACGGTGCTCCATGACTTCCATGTCAATCCCCAGCATGTCTGCTGGGACCCAGGTAAAAACGTCCGCATTCTTTTATAGAAAATCGATGAGATGCGTCCACACCTCTTCCCCCAGGTTGGAGTCGATCTTCACCACATGCTCCGCATTCTCGTCGTTCAAAGGGATCGGAACTAGATCTTCGATTGGGCCGCCCCTCTCCTCAGCGAGGTCATCGCAGGCGTCCAGCCCATCAACTGGACAGAGGTCGGATTGGTCACATCTTTGCAAGGCTATGTTGTAGCAGTGTCTGGCCAGGACCTGATCTCCCCTGACCTCTCCGACCCCTTGGTTGGTAGGGAATTTCTATTTCAAATGGTAGGTTGACACGACGGCCCAAAGAGCGTTGAGGCCAGGTCGGTCGAGGATCGTGTTGTAGGCTGACGGTGCCTTCACCACCAGAAAATTCACCAGAGCCCTGGATTGTCTTGGATATCGACCCGCAGCTACAGTCAAAGTTATTACTCCCTCCATCGAGACAGCATCGCCGGTAAACCCTACTAGAGGAGAGCTAATCGGCCCCAAATGGCCGTCAAGGATGGACATTCTTGAGAAGGCATCGTAGAACAAAATGTCGGCCGAACTTCCATTGTCGACAAGAATGCGGCGGACATCGTAATTAGCTATATTCAAGAAAACTACAACTGCGTCGTTATGAGGAAATTGAACTCCCGAGCATCTCCTTCAGTGAAAGTTATGGATTCCTCAATCTTTTGCCGCTTGGGAGGTCCGGCCAATGCACCGGTCGTTCCCTGCCGGAATTCTTTCGAGATGGTGTTGGCGAAATCCATCGAAGGCCGATTGTCTGACCACTCCATGCCGGCGGCTGTTGCCGGAGGAGGAGGAGCCTGGGAAACTGGAGGCGAGGTTGGAGCCTGAGATCTGGCCGCGGAGGCCGCGGGTCACCGTGTGGATGCTTCGCGGGAAGGCATCGGGCGAAGATCTAGTGGGGGAAGGAGGAGAGGATGCCGGAAAAGATGACGGAGGCGGTCCCGTTGAGTGCTCCTTTAAGAACAAGGGTACTGCAAAGACACGGCCCACCCTTCCTCTAGTGCCAATCCTATTGGTGCAAAAATCCGCCTGCATCAGAGAAGCTGGAGTCGAGGGAGTCGCGGTCACCGTCGGAACCTGCAAAAGAAGTCTAAATCGGAGTTGGGATTGCTCTGGCAAGATCCTCCGATGCTCAAGTCAGTTCTCTACCTCAACAAGAATGGAGTGCTCGAATAGAAATTTTAGCAGAGTTTTGAGATAGAAATTAGAGCTTAGAGAATAACATATCTGGGGCCCCTTTTTATAGGCAGGGGGAGCAACAGATTGATAGCGATTGTTTGTGTTGGGTACAAAATACCTCAACAGTCGAAGTTCGCGCCAGGAGTGACCCTCCAGGAATTCTGCCAACTTCTGACCTTCGACGACATCTTTCCGAACTTTTCTGGCGGTCGAGCCTCCACAGCATTCTCGAGTTCTGCCGATGGATAAACCCCCACCAGCGTCGACCAGATTCTTCACGACAGACGAACTCCTACGGGAGTCGGACTTCGCCGACTTCTACTGCAAGTGAACTTCGTCCGGACTCCTACGGGAGCCGAACTTCATCCCTGACTTCGATTACAGGTAGACTTCGTCCGGACTCCTACGGGAGCCAGACTTCGTCCCCAACTTCTACTGCAAGTGAACTTCGTCCAGACTCCTACGGGAGCCAGACTTCGTCCTCGACTTCTACTGCAGGCAGACTTTGTCCGGACTCCTACGGGAGCCGGACTTTGCCCCCGACTTCAATTGTAGGTGAACTTCGTCCAGACTCCTATGGGAGCCGGACTTCATCCCTGACTTCAATTGCAGGTGAACTTTGTCCGGATTCCTATGGGAGCCGGACTTCATCCCCGACTTCTACTGCAAGTGAACTTCGTCCGGACTCCTATGGGAGCCGGACTTCATCCCCGACTTCTACTGCAGTGAACTTCATCCAGACTCCTATGGGAACCGGACTTCATCCCTAACTTCTACTGCAAGTGAACTTCGTCTGGACTCCTACGGGAGCCGAACTTCATCCCTGACTTCAATTACAGGTAGACTTCATCCGGACTCCCACGGGAGCCAGACTTCATCCCCGGCTTCTACTGCAGGCAGACTTCGTCCGAACTCCTACGGGAGCCAGACTTCGCCCCTGACTTCAATTACAGGTAGACTTCATCCGGACTCCCACGGGAGCCAAACTTCATCCCCGACCTCTACTGCAGGTGAACTTCGTCCGGACTCCTACGGGAGCCGGACTTCACCCCCGACTTCAATTACAGGTAGACTTCGTCTGGACTCCCACGGGAACCGGACTTCATCCCCGACCTCTACTGCAGGTGAACTTCGTCCGGACTCCTACGAGAGCCGGACTTCATCCTCGACTTCAATCGCAGACGGCCCTCACCTATAGTACTAACGCTCAAGGCACCCAACAGTGGACGGCCCGCCAGCAACATCCGAGCTCCTTCCAGATGGATAGGCATCTCTTTCTACCAGGCGCTTCAACCGAGCTTCGGCCGACAGGCCTGGACTCCCTGACAGGCCACAGTAACAGCCACGACTCTGCTCCACCTCCTGTGACAGATTCTGTGCGGCTCCACTACTCCCTGCAACAGGCTCTACGCGGCAGGCCGCAGTAATGGCTACGAATCTCCTCCACTCTCTGCGGCGGATGCAGCGCGGCTCCACCACTCCCTAGCGAGTCATGACAAGGGACGTTGCTCCACTCTCCATAACTGATTCCACGTGGTGAGTCATGGTGACAGCCACGACTCCACCCCATTACTCTTCATGATAAATTTCTCCCGACCCCGTGCGACCCACGACTAGGCGGTTACAAACAATCGCTATCAATCCGTTGCTCCCCCCACCTATAAAAAGGGGCCCTAGATATGTTATTCTCTAAGCTCTAATTTCTATCCCAAACCTCTGTTAAAATTTTGTTCGAGCACTTCATTCTTGTTGAGGCAGAGAACTGACTTGAGCGTCAGAGGATCTTGCCGGAGTAACCCCAACTCCGGTTTAGACTTCTTTTGCAGGTCCCGGCGGCGACCGCGACTCCCTCGACTCCAACTTCTCCGACGCAGGTGAATTTTTGCACCAACAATAAGATTCATAAGTTTTGAATGATTCATAATCATATGGGTCCAAAAATTTCTCTTTGTATAACTTGTTTATCCTTGACTCACTAATATAACCAAGGTAGCAATGCCAGAGATATGTGATATTCACATATTTTCTCTTTCTTTTCATATTTCTTTCAATATAAAAAATATTTTCATTGAGTGCAAGAATTAAAAGATTGTTATCAATATAACCACTACCATAAAATTCATTAGAAAAAAAAATAGAGCATCTATTTCCCATTAGTTTTATTTCATAAACTTGTTTTAATAATAAAGGTATAGAAATAATATTTCTAATGACTGTTGGCATGTAATAATAGTATTTCAATACTAAAATTTTGTCTGAAGGTAAATCAAGCATACAAATTTCCACAGCCTCTGAGCTAATGGACTCTCCACTTGCGCTATAAAGCTCGAGGTCACCTCTTTTCAAACCTTTGATATTCTGTAGTTGCTGTAATGAATTACAAATATATGATTCACAGGCGGTATCTAATATCCAAGTATCAGAGTCTGAGCCACTCAATGAAAAATAGGTTTATATCATATACCACCTTTTGGTGCTCTACTTGCATCTTGCTTCAAACTTGCAAGATTATTCTTATAATTATACTCCCAATGTCCAAACTTGCCATAAAATAAACAGCTAATATCCATATGGATATCTTTTTCCTTTTCATTATTACTGACCATCCCAAGGTCAGAAATATCCAGAACATTGGAGTTCTTCTCCGATATGAACTTAACTTGCAAGTTCCTCAATCCATCCACATAGTTGGGATCGATCAACATATTTTTATCTATAGTGTTATGCGGTGAAAATAAAAAAGCCATAATGTAGACTTAAATCTTCATAAATAAAGAACAATAGTATAAGTAAACCACTCAAATTTGACATACATAACTAATTGAGAATTTTTAAAACTAGTTATGTCTCTCACTATTTTATCGGATCCCATAGCCCTCTCCTATGGCAAATAAGAAATCATAATCTGATTTCTTAATGAGGTTGAGACCCTAATCCCTCATTAAAGCCTTGTGGATATCACAATAAATCTCAATAAGTTCAAAAGTACAAAAATCTATCCAATTGCATCTCATGCAACTCTCGACATAAACCTTGCCTCTAAAAATACTCATAGCTTTGTGGATATCACAACAAACTATAGTATTTTGTAGTTAAGTCAGACCCTTCATTTTCATACAGTCATATCTAGAAAATGCTATCCTTGTGGATATCATAACAAAGCAATATATCCAAAATATAAAGCATCTAATATGCACCAAGACAAACCCACATCAATTCTCATAGCAAGGCTTGTGGGTATCAAAACAAACCTACTATGATTTTTGATAGGATATTGATTAGGCATGAAGGAAGACATATGTAGTGTTCAAAATACTGAGCTACCATCATTCAATATTCAAACTAATCCAATTGGTCAGAAAAATATGAAGATTGGTGGGCGTCCCCCCATTGCTTTTCTTAGACACCAATAAAATTAGTCAGACCAGCAATGAAACCAATTAAATAACTATCATACTTGAAATACTCTTTAGACATCAATTAATTAATTGATTTAAGAAAATAGGTCAGCTACTGGTTCATAATATTATGACTTAATATGATTTTTATGAGGACTTTAATGGTCTCAAGCACATCTTAAATCAATCAATAACAATGATGCACAAATATAGTTGTATCTTAAAAATCATAACAACTAAACATAGCATCCAGTTATATCTCTAAGATATGAAAAACATAATCATACAATATGACTATAACTAGCATTTTATGAAGGAGGAAAATCGCTTTTCCTCGTAGGATCTTCCAGATTTCATCAAATCTAGGGCGAAATAATTTAAAAATTTTTTATCCTATACTATTTCAGATCTAATGTCTGTTAGATCTAATCTTCATATCTGATATTTAAAATCTAAAATTAAATCTAAAACTATGATGGAAGAAGAAGTACCTCAAGGGTAATCTGATTATCCTGTAGATGATCTCTGCATAGCCCGATGTTCTGATGTAGCCACGCAAGCACCTGGCCTCTACTGATATCCACTCAAGAAGGATATCAAATGTATTCTCCTTGCAAATCTACACTCCAAAAATTAGATCTAAATCTGATTAGGAAGATCTTCAAAAATCTTTCTAAAGTTGGAGCAGCAGCCTGTCGAAGAAATCCTGCAGCCTTTTGTTCCAGGCATCACCATGCCTTTTCCTTGCACCAGATGAACGTCCAACTCCTTGGACATGAAGAGGAGAGAGAGAAGAGTAGAGAGGATATAGAGAAGAGGGGAGGGGGTGTCAGCTATTGGGTTTTGTGCATAAAACAACTTCTTCCTTGAAACCCTAGGCACAGCAGGGTTTATATAGACCATGTATGCTGCACAGTGCCACATCATTCAACCAATCAAAAAATTCCAATAAATTTTGAAAAAATTTTGATTGGTGGAGTGATATTATCTAATCATATCAGATAAGAACCCTACCTTATCTCCAAAAGATGGCATCAACATTGGATAAGCACAAATAGAGGTGGCGCCTAAGAGTTTAAATTGATCAAGACTCTCCAATCCTTATCCACTTGGGGCACCCACTTTAATCCAATTGGGCTCACACCATAATCTGATTATGGTGCCCAATTTGATGTGGCTTAGCTTGTGGACACTCCACAAAAATCTTCCAATGAGCCCTCTTTAGTTTAAGACCCATATGTCAACTTTTGACAGATGTCCTAAAATGAAATTGGCAAGTGCTAGGATTTAGCAGTGTTGTCTTAAATTCATCTCATGAATTAAGACAAGCCTTTTTTGAGCTGGACAAGCTTCATTTAGATTGAGAGAAATCTTTTTAAGGTTCTTTGGATGAGTCATATCACATTTGGCTCAGTAGAGATAGAAAAGATTACACGAGGAGAAAGTTAGACTCAATCGTGTGCTAGCATGATTTCCTTGAACCTAATTGGATCTTATCCAAATCAATTGGGTTAGCCCAATTGATGACATCCAGACCCTAACCCTTGTTTGTGTGATCCAGTTAGGTTCAATTTCGTATGGTAATGAGACATGTCATGATCTCATCATCGACATCATCGAAACTCCTTTCGATGGATTAGAACTCTTCTGATTCAGATAATTAGAATGATCGATCATCAATATCATTCTAATTGCTCTCAAAATCTATCAGTGACACCTAGCAGTATATATGGCAACCCATCAGAACTGATGATGAACCTCTCGATGCAGCTTCCTGTGTGATTGAGTTCCTCTATCATGAGTCTCGACTGAATTAGGGTTAAGGTGAATTTGTCAAATCCAACATCAGTCATATGAATCAATCGATCGATATGAGTTTGATGTGAAACCCTAATGGAAAACTCTTTTTCATTATTTCACTTTGCCATGGCCATGGGCTTAAGGACTCGATCTTTCGATCATCATAGGACTACTTCTCTCATCTACCAAGATTGATAGATCTCATCTTGGTGCGACCTAGTTCCTACAATGAATATGCTACAGCCAACATACACCTCAGGATTTCGAATGACTAGGAGATCGAGTTATAGTGTAGTCAAACTATAACACACTCAAGGTGAACTGTCGATGCACCTCAGGTCAAAGAACTAGACACACAACTGCAGCATCAAGCTAGTCATCGACGAGAAGATAGACTTCCTTATGACTGCTTGATGTGGTCACACTCAGTACTCTCGTTCTCAATGAATACTTGTACTCTCGCTCTGATGTCTCCACACCATAAAATCAAGACACATCTACCCTATGGAAGCGATCATACACCAACATTCCAGATCGATCACCATCCTCGTGATGATCCTATGGTCAGGAGCTGTTTATGAGTTAGTTATATAAATTCATGTCTTAAATTTTCAACTCTTGAAAATATGAATTAATATTCCTACCAACTCAAAGGATGTATCACAATGTACATAATGTGATGGAAGAATAATCTTTTTATTCATTTATAGTCAAAATTATAAATTTGCCCTTAGATCTTTACAGGAATGTGTCAGCCGATCTGGCATCTAGGGCACACATCTAACAAACTCCCACTTGACCTAATGCCAATTAGCTACATATCCAAGTCCCATCTTCTCAAGGTGGGCTTCGATCTTTTACTGGCCCAATGGCTTAGTCAGCGGGTCTGCCACATTGTCTGTGGAGTCGACTCTCTTAACCTTGACATAATCTTTTTCGAGGTAATCATGGATTAGATAGAATCGCCTCTCGATGTGCTTGGACTTCTGGTGAGACCTTGGCTCCTTAGCTAGGGCTATGACACCATTATTGTTGCAGTAAAGAGGGATGGCATCTGATGACATTACTCCAAGCTCCGCAGCAAACTTCTTGTACCAGAATGCCTCCTTCGCAGCTTTCGATGCAGCAATATACTCTGCCTCCATGGTGGAATCAGCAATCACCGTCTGCTTGGAACTCTTCCAGCTAACTGCACCACCATTGCAAATGAACAGACTCTCAGATGTCGATTTTTGATCATCTATATCAGACATAAAGTCTGAGTCTGTATATCCCTGAATCTGGAGTTCTCCATTTCCAAAGACTAGAAACATATCCTTAGTCCTTCTCAAGTACTTAAGGATACATTTCACAGAAGTCCAGTGCTCTTCACCTGAATTTGACTGATATCTGCTTATGACACTCACAGCATGGGCTATATCAGGTCATGTACATAGCATGGCATACATGAGGCTCCCTATTGCCGAAGCATAAGGGATCTTGCTCATGCATTCAATCTCCTCAGGTGTGCTAGGGCACATCTTCTTGGAGAGATGAATGCCATGTCTAAAAAGTAATAAACCTCTTTTGGAGTTTTTCATGCTAAACTTTTTTAGCACCTCCTCTATGTACATCTTCTGTGAAAGTCCCAGCATCCTATTTGGTCTATCCCTATAGACCTTAATACCCAGTATAAAGGATGCCCCTCCTAGATCTTTCATAGAGAACTCCTTAGACAACCATACTTTGACTGAGGTCAACATGGGAATGTCATTCTCAATTAGAAGGATGTCATCTACGTACAATACGAGGATGACAACTGTGCTCCCACTGACCTATTTTGAACACACATGGTTCCTCCTCATTCTTGATGAAACCAAACATTTTGATCACATCATTGAAATGAGTATTCCAACTCCGAGATGCTTGCTAAAGTCCATAAATGGACCTTTGCAGCTTGCAGATCCTGGATGTGAAACCAAACGGCTGCTCCATATAGATATCTTTTTCAAGATATCCATTTAAGAATGTCGTTTTCACGTCCATCTGCTATATTTCATAATTGAAATAGGCTGCAATAGTAAGCAATGTGCGGATGGATTTTAGTATGGCTACGGGCGAGAAGGTATCCTGATAATCAATGCCTTCATGCTGACTATAACCTTTCGCTACGAGCCTAGCCTTGAATGTCTCCACATTTTCATCTGCACCTATCTTTTTCTTGAAGATCCATTTACACCCAATAGGTACAATACCTTCAGGTGGATCTATCAAGGTCCTGACTTGGTTTGAGTGCATCGAGTCAATTTCTGATCTCATTATTTCTAACCATTTCTCAGAGTCGATATCTGATATCACCTCGTCATAGGTCTTGGGATCATCACCATGAACCCCATTTCTCATGAGGAATATTTCCTCTACATCCTCTTGTATGGTACCTATGTACTTTTAGGAGGATGGAAAACCTTAGTCGATCTATGAGGTGGAAGAGGTTGTGTTAAGACTGGTTCTGATTGATTAGATTCCTCAGGTTCTTTAGCTCATTGCTCTTGGGAGACATTCCCCTTGAGCTTAATTATTTTTTCGATGCCACCATCTTGTATAAACTATTTTTCAAGAAAAATAGCATTTCGACTCACAATCACATTGTGGTCTTTCAGAATATAGAAATAGTATCCTAATGACTCTTTAGGATATCCTATGAATCAAGCTCTAAAAGATCTGAACTCTAACTTGTCCGCCTATTGTCTCTTGACATGAGTTGGGAATAAAGTCCCAAAGCCAATCGTCAGCCTATTGACGGTTGTGCTCTTTTCTGTATTAGTATATGAATTATAAATAAATAAAAATTATTTTGATATTTTTCATCCCAAATTGTTTCATCTTCTAATGAACTCCTGTGTTGTGGTGAAGTCCTTAGGACTATTTAGACTCGACAAAGGAGGATTTATCGTTTAGTCCTTAAACCTGTTCGTGACCAAATGATACGTTGTTACCAAGGACAACAATATTTATCAAGTATAGGTCATTGTGTGCCATATGGGTTGGTTGTCCTCTTAACCAAGGAGTGTGGAGACATTGGTATGGCATACAGGTGAGATATAAGGGTACATCTGCACTGAATGTGACTGACTCCGAAGCTTTTTTTGCTATCAAGATTTGCTCCGATGAGATATGGATATAACTATTCCTCCGACCTGAGACCGGCATGGTGACTTACAAGCAACTCACTGCACTTAGGCACTGGACTATCTGAATTTCTAATTCAGTGACGGAAGGCTGCTGGGTGTAGTCAAGTACTTGACTTGTCAGTGCATGTGTCAAGATGGGATTGACCACTCCAGTTCAGGAACTGTGTACAGTCATATTTCAATTTAGCAAAATCTTGGCCAGGATAGTCCTAGTGAGGAGTCACAAGACTAATTGAGTTGAGCATGATTCGGATGATCTAATCAGGGATGACAGTTTAACCCTGAGTCATCCTAAACACAGGGGTCAAAAGGGATGAATTATATAGTAACCATATTCACGTAGGTTCTAAATATTATGATTGTGACTATTCGACCTATCCGGATGTTGGGTACCATTGCTAGATGGTCACTTCGATTAGTACAAGAATTGGTTCCTGTGCTACCCGCTTAGGTTCGAACCTGCGGGGTCACATACATTAGAGGTTCCTATCTGATCTGATGGCTGGTGAAGAGTCCCACTGGACTGAAACTCTTCGACCAAGAGTCCTAATGCTCAGAGACTCTATGATTAAGAATCAAGATTCTCTAATCACGAGTTCCACACATTTTGGGTACTGGGGTCAAGAGTCCCACTGGTTTGGGACTCTTCGATCAAGGTTTCATATCGATGGACTTTGATATCTGATTGCCCATCGAATTTGGACTCAGTATTTATGAGAGATTTAATTAATAATTTGATTGCTAATTAACTCAATTTTATTGAGTAATTATTTTTGGATCAAGTCCAATTGAATTGGATTCAGTTGAGCTTGACATGATTAGGTTAAGAGTTGACCTAATCACCAAGGTGGTTTGGTCCCTGATTTGATCAGGGGTTGGGCTTAGTCAATTTCTAATTTAATTAGGATTTTATTGAGCCTAATTAAGCCTAATTGTGTTGGGTTTAATTTAGTCTAATTGTGTCTAACCTATTTTAATATGGTTGGTTCAATTGGATTGCTTTAAAATTTCAAACCACCTTGACTTATCTCCCTACGCCACCTCACTTCACCTGCACCCATTTGAATTCACGAGAAACGAGTTCTTGTGAATTTTCTCCCATGCAGAAGCCTTCCCACGCCCCTTCTTTGTGTGCCATTTTGAATGGATAATGATGAGGTTGGTTGGCCATTCAAATTCAAAGAATGTTTGAATTTGAATGGTTAACAAATCACTGTGCCACCCCTTTCATTTGTGCACCACATCCTCCACATGAGAAAAGGTTGTGGGGAAAATTCAGTGCAGGGGTAAAATGGTAATTTTAAAACTTTTTCAAAATAACTATTTTACAGTAAAAATTATTAATTAATCTAATTAATTAATAAAAATTTATCCTACACTAGGATGTAAATATGATATATAGCATGCATGCATTTAAATTTGAAATTCGAATTTGAAAAGTAAACACTTTACTGTAATGTGTTCAGAACACAATATCTTTGTGCGGGTAGTAGATCGTCACAATCTGATCACCATCGGGAGAGTCTAATCATCGTGATGCAGCCACACAGAGTATCTGGCCTCTGTGGATCATTCACACGAAGCTCCCGATCTGATCGACTCCTCACGAGTGCTAGCTCGTTGTAGAGCTCTTTTGACAGCCGATGCTGATCGAACTCCTTTGATCGATGTCTGTCGATTCTTTAGATACTCTAAATCATTAGCAGATGTACTTAAGAGAATGTTGAAGATCTCTCTAAAATTTGGTGGGCTCACGAAACTCGTAGCTCACCTTCTCACTTCCCGAACTCCAGGCTGAAACCCTGAAGAACTCACTGAAACCCTGCGCACACTTTTTCTTTCTTTTCTTTCTTTTTCTCTCGAAAGGATATAGACCTTCACCTTGCACACAAGGATTCCTCACGCCCAAATTTTCTTCAAAAATTTTTCTTGTACACGCCCCACTCTTCTCCTCCTTTTAAAACAATGTCAAACGTCTTATCCACGTGAGAGGATAAAGATGAGTAATTGCACATTTGAATTCAAATCAAATTTTGAATTCAAATGGAAACTAATTTATTCCTATCCACTAAGGGCGTGAGAAGAGGAGGGTGCGGCTAAATTTGTGCATGAGTGATTTCATGAGAAACATTTTCTCGTGTAATAAATGGGGCGTTAAAAGAGGATAAGGTCAAGGCGCTAAGATTGGTTGCTCATTCAAATTCAAACTTTGTTTTGAATTTGAATGGCCAACCAATCATCCTTATTCACTCATTTGATGCATTAAAGTAGGGCATGAAGAAGGCTTTGCGTGAGGAAAAATTCATGAGAACTTTCTTCTCGTGAATTCAAATGCGCGCAGTGGAAGTGAGGTGGCGCAGGGAGAATGGGTCAAGGTGGTTTCATTATTTAAACCAACCTAATTGAACCAAATAAGTAAGGCCCAATTAGACTAATTTAAATCCAACTAAATTAGGCTTAATTAGGCTCAATAAAATCTAATCAAATCAGAAATTGATTAAGCCCAATCCCTGATCAAATCAGGGACCAAACCATCTCGACGATTAGGTCAACTCTTAACCTAATCGGGTCAAACCCAACTGAATCCAATTCAATTGGACTTGATCCAAAAATAATTACTCAATCAAATTGAGTTAATTAGTGATCAAATTACTAATTAAACCTCTCATAAATATTGAGTCCAAATCTGATGGATAATCGGGCATCAGAATTCATCGATATGTAACCCTGATCAAAGAGTCCCAAACCAGTGGGACTCTTGACCCCGGTACCCAAAATGTGTGGGACTCATGATCAGAGAATTCTGATTCTCGATCACAGAGTTTCAGACATGTAGGACTCATAGTCCATGAGCATTAAGACTCTTCATCAGTCATCAGATCAGATAAGAATCTCTAATGTGTGTGACCCCGCAGGTTCGAACCTAAGCCGGTAGCACAGGAACCAATTCCTGTACTAATCGAAGTGACCATCTAGCAATGGTACCCGACGATCGAATAGGTCGAATGGTCGTAATCACAACACTCAGAACCTACGTGAATATGGTTACTGTATAATTCATCCTTTTGACCTCTGTGTTTAGGACGACACAGGGTTAAACTGTCAACCCTGATTAGATCATCCGAATCATGCTCAACTCAAATAGTCCTATGACTCCTTACAAAGACTACCCTGGCCAAGGTTTTGCTAAATTGAAACACAATTATACACAGCTCCTAAACTGGAGTGGTCAATCTCATCTTGGCACATGCACCGACAAGTCAAGTACTTGACTACACCCAGTAGCCTTCCATCACTGAATTAGAAATTCAGGTAGTCTAGTGCCTAAGTGTAGTGAGTTGCTTGCAAGTCACTGTGGCAATCTCAGGTCGGAGGGATATTTATACCCATATTCCATCAGAGTAAATTTTGACAGTAGAAATAGCTCCGGAGTCAGTCACGTTCAGTGCAGATGTACCCTTACATCTCACCTGTATGTCATACCAGTGTCTCCACACTCATTGGTTAAGGGGACAACCAACCTATATAGCACACAATGACCTATGCTTGATAAACGTTGTCATCCTTGGTAACAACGTATCATTTGATCGTGAACAGATTTAAGGACTAAACGATAAATCCTCCTTTATCGAGTCTAAATAGTCCTAAAGACTTCACCACAACATAGGAGTTCATTAGAAGATGAAATATTTTGTGATAAAAAATATCAAAATATTTTTTATTAATTCATAATTCATGTACATATACAAAAATGAGCACAACTGTCAACAGGCTGATGATTAACTTTGGGACACTATTCCCCACAATCTCCCACTTGGCCTAAAGCCAATCGGTGCAGTATCTAATATCCATCTTCAACTTGTAGTCGTCAAACTCCTTCACTGTAATGGCTTTAGTGAATAGGTCAGCCAGGTTCTCCTTTCCGTCGATCTTCTGAAGGTCGACGTCACCTTGATCCATAATTTCTCGGATGAGATGGTAGCATGCAGAATATGCTTCATCCGCTGGTGTGCCTTGGGTTCCTTCGCCTGAGCAATGGCTCCAGAGCTGTCATAGTAGAGCAGAACTGGACCAACAAGGGAGGGTGCTACTTCAAGTTCGGTGATGAATTTCATCAGCCACACCGCTTCTTTGGCAGCATCTGATGCAACGACATACTCTGCCTTGCAAACTGAATTAGCCACTGTGTGTTGCTTGGAACTCTTCCAGCAGATAGCCCCACCATTACGGGTAAAAATAAATCCCGACACACTTTTGCTGTCATCGTGATCAGACTGAAAACTAGAGTCTGTAAACCCTATAAGTCTCAAGTCTGATTCACCATAAACAAGCCACTGGTCTTTAGTATTTCTTAAATACTTCAGGATGGTTTTAATAACCTTCCAGTGATTCTCTTCTGGATCAGATTGGTATCTACTTACTACCTCTAGTGAGTATGCCACATCTGGTCGTGTACATGTCATGGTGTACATGATAGATCCCACTGTCGAAGCATATGGAATCCTACCCATACGCTCTCTCTCTTGAGGTGTTGTCAGACAATCCCTCTTCAAGAGATAAATTCCATGGCCTATCGATAGATAGCCTTTCTTGGAATTCTGCATGCTGAACCTCTTCAGCATAGTATCTGTGTACGTAGACTGGGATAAACCAAGCAACCTTTTAGATCTATCCCTATAGATCCTCATCCCTAAGATGTAGGAAGCTTCTCCCAAATCCTTTATGGAGAACTGTGACGACAGCCAAATCTTTATTCCCTGTAATGCAGGGACATCATTTCTGATTAAGAGAATATCATCCACATACAATACAAAAAATACCACTACTGGACCATTAGCCCACTTATAAATGCAGGGCTCTTCTCCATTCTTAACGAAGCCATACGTCTTGATCGTCCTATCAAAACATATGTTCTAACTCCGGGATGCCTGCTTAAGTCCATAAATGGACCTCTGTAGCCTACACACCTTAGACTCATCTGTGGATGTGAATCCTTCAGGTTGTATCATATACACCTCTTCGTCCAGCTCTCCATTTAGGAAAGCTGTCTTCACATCCATCTGCTAGATTTCATAGTCCAGATGGATAGCTATCGCAAGCATAATCTGAATGGATTTGAGCATTGCCATAGGAGAAAATATCTCGTCATAGTCTATACCATAATGTTGACGATATCCCTTGGCAGTCAGACGGGCATTATAGGTTTCCACTTTTCCGTCTGCGCCCCTCTTCCTCTTGAAGATCCTCTTACACCCTATGGGTTTTACTCCTTCGGCTGGGTCAACCAATGTCCACACATCGTTGACCTTCATGGACTCCATTTCGGATTTCATGGCCTCTAGCCATTTCTCAGAGTCAGGTCTCTGCATTGCATCCATGTAGGTGATCGGATCCTCATCGTTTTCATCAAGTTCGATAGAATCGTCTTTCGGACCAAGAAACCATAGTATCTGTTCGGTTGACGAGGTACTCTACCAGATCGCCTTATGGGTGCTTGAACAATGGGCTCCAGATCTGATCTAACCAAATCTGATTCAGGTTCAGCAACTTGTGTCGGTTTTTCCACCTGTCGAACTTCGTGAAGTTCGACCTTAAAGGCAACAGTCCCTTCACCAAGGAACTCTTTTTCCAAAAAGATTGCCTTAAGGCTAACAAACACTTTTTGCTTATCAGCTAGGAAGAAGTAATACCCTTTGGTCTCTTTTGGGTACCCTATAAAATTACACTTGTCAGACCTAGGTCCAAGCTTGTCCGTAATTAAACGTTTAACATAAGCCGGACACCCCTAAACCCTAAGGTGCGAGAGTACTGGCTTACGTCCTATCCATATCTCATATGGCATTTTGGTTACAGACTTACTCGAAACTCTATTTTAAAGGTAACAAGCCGATTCGAGCGCATATCCCCAAAGAGAGATCGGTAGACCAGCAAACCCCATCATGGATCGAACTATGTCCAACAAGGTCCGATTCCTTCTTTCAGACACACCATTATGCTATGGTGTTCTAGGAGATGTCCACTGAGAAAGAATCCCATTCTCCCCAAGATATGTCAGAAAATCATTAGAAAGGTATTCACCTCCTCGATCAGATCGAAGACTTTTAATACACTTTTCAGTTTGTTTTTCTACCTCATTTCGAAATAGTTTGAACATTTCAAACGACTCCGACTTATGCTTCATTAAATAGACATACCCATACCTCGATAGGTCATCTGTGAAGGTTATGAAGTAGAAATATCCACCTCTTGCACTTGAGCTCATGGGTACACATACATCAGAATGTACCAGAGCCAAGAGTTCACTAGCTCGCTCACCTTTTTCAGTAAAAGGTGACTTGGTCATTTTATCAAGAAGATAGGACTCACAGGTTGGAAGTGATTCACAATCACCTACTTCAAGAATTCCTTCTTGAGCCAACCTGTTTATCCTGTTCTTATTGATATGACCTAGCCTACAGTGCCAAAGGTAGACTTCTGACATATTATCTATTCTAGGACATTTACCGGAGGTTTGAACCACATTAACAGGTTGTGATAGAAAGTAAATTCCATTATAAAGTTGTCCAACAAATATTGTAACACCATTCAAAATGATATTGCAAACATTTTCTTTTATTAAAAATTGATAATCGTTCATGGCCAAAAGGCCTACAGAAATAATATTTAATAAAAAACTTAGACAATAGTGATATTCACTCAAAATTATATTTCAAGAATTGATTACAAGGTTCATGATTCCTAATGCTAGAACTGAAACTTTGCTTCCAACTCTAACGTTCAGGAATCTCTTACCTTCATCAAATCTCCTACTGACCAACAGACCCTGCATCGAATTACAAATATGACAAGGGCTTCCGGTATCCAATACCCAGGCAGTAGTATCACAAATGGAAAAGTTGCAAGGTGTTATCGTATAAGTACCTTGCTTCTTCTTCGGCCTGTTCGGGTCCAGTGAGGCAATGTATAGAGGACAGTTCCTCTTCCAGTGCCCCTGCTTCTTGCAAAAAAAGCACTCCGCCTGGCTCTGGTCGGGCTTGCGCTTCTTGGTCTGACCCTGTGCAGACATCCCAGCATGCGGCTGCACCTTCTTATTCTTCTTCTTCTTGTTCTTCTTCCCTTTCTTAAAGGATCGACGACCAGAAGAAGACCTCTCACAACATTTACCGACTCCTTATAGAGCTGGTGGTCCTTCTCAAAGTTCTGCAGCAACCCCAACAAGCCATGGTAGTTCACTGCAGGCTTTGTCATTCGAAAATGAGTAAGAAAGGGAAGGTAGGACTTGGGCAGAGAATTAAGGATCGCATCCTTACCGAGCTGCTCATGCAGGGGAAAGCCCAGTTTACTTAGGTGCTCAATCATTTTGATCATGTACAGTACATGATCAGTGACTGAGGCTCCATCCCTCATCCGAGCATTAAAAATGGCACAACTAATTTTGTGCCTTTCAACGTCGTCAGGCGTGCCAAAGGAGTCATTCAACATTTGAAGCATCTCCTGTGGTTGGGCGTTCTCAAACTTGCGGCTGAACTCATCATTCATTGCCACCAACATAATGCACCGAACGGTGGTGCGATCGTTGAGCCACTTCTGGTAAGTGTCTCGGACCACCCCTCTAGCATTCAGGGCTGGCTCCTCAGGTGCCGGATCCGTTACTACATAAAGGATCCACTCATGCTCAAGGATGATTTTTAATTTTTGATACCAGCTATCAAAATTAGATCCCATGAGCTTGTCATTATCTAATAATGATCGGAGCGAAAGGATAGTGGCCATAGCTGCATAAAGGAAAACCAGACCTATATTAGTACATAAATTATTAATACTAAAGACTTGGACTTTAGTCTAAAATTTCTCCCAGTATTTTTACGAATTGGAAGCCTCAACCTCCAATTCGAGGAATTACTTTAATTCCTTAGTGGGTACTAGAATCCACACAGACTACACACGAGCCCAACTTTGGTTGGTCAACCCATGTGCATCTATGGGTAGGTTCATAACCAGTTGTTTCTCTAAACAACTTCTAGTAATTAATTTTGTCCCAAAATTTAATCAGTAGGCTTTGGCCTCCACTGAAAAAATCTGGTTAGGTCCAACCATTAACATGATTTGATTTGGTGAATCGGACCAATAAATGATCAAGCCCGACTTTGGTCGGCCAACCTAACCACCATCAGAAAGACTCAAACCAAATTATCATATTATGAATGATAATTCCATTAGTCAATAAGCACCAGGACTTTGGGCCTCCAATGATTATTAAACTAATGGACTCATTATCACTCACTTAATGGGAGGCTATGATTTAATTATCAATATAACTTAATCATTTTTAGAGACTTAATAATTTTTGAAGATTTTATTAAAAAATCGAAGAGAAGAAAAATATCCAGCCAATTTCAATCCTCCCACTGACTTCACCAAGTCAGATTAAAAAGGATTTAATTAAAGCCGACATTAGGAGCACCTAAATCAGTCACACTGATTTACCTAATGACATGGATGAGCCCTAATCATCAAGTGATCTAATCAAAACCTAATTCACCAGGTTGGCCAGGTAAGTGAGATCAGTGGTGGGGATAAGCCATTAACTCGTCAGAGATCGAATCACTGCGAGTAGCTCCCACTTAAAAACCACTGGTCAAACTACCAAACTTACCTTAGACACCAACCGGTTCATTAGTTTTAATTTGATCAACTTAGTAAATAGGGTTCCACCGCATAGCCATGAATTAAGTCCATCTTGGTCTAGTTAAAGACATGGACCCATTCAACTACAACTATTGGAGTTGAGTCTAGAGTATCCTTGACCTAATCTAATTCAACTTTTGATTAGATTTGACCAATTACTCTAATTTAGTCCATTTCTTTAAGCTAACCTTAGGTCTAACCCAATTATGGACCTAATCCATCTAACCCATTGACCCACAAGTTTATGCAATTGTCTTAGGTCTTAATTCACAATTCTAGACCTACTAGACAACACTTAATTCTTTTAATTAAGTATTTGGGCTGATGGGTCAGGGTTTGGTATTTCAAAAATAATTTTCAAATTTGAAAGGTTTTATTTTTTGTTCACCAAATATGTTGACTCATTTCACAAATAGATCAGCACATTTCATAAATAGCAATCCTATTGCTAATTACATAATAGAAAATAACTTAATCAAAAAAAAAAATCATGAATATTTCTTTAGATCTAATCTAACACATTCATGATAAATTTCATAATTAAACTTTTACAATTAATTCCTTTCACTGCTTCATCTGTATGGGATATAATTGCAGCGGCACCTCTACCGCCATAGGAGACCCCATCGAATGGAAGGAGAGGATCTTTAAACCCTACTTTTCTCCTATGACCGGACGGCCATGGCAACCAACTCAATTCGATTACTTGCTACTTGGATCAAGTATATCTAAATATACCAATTTCAAAATTTAAATTTTAAATTTCAAATTTTAAATTTTAAATTTTGAATTTCAAATTTCAAACAAATTTCAAATTTTAAATTTCAAATTTTTGAATTTCAAATTTTGAATTTCAAATTTGAATTTTGAATTTTGAATTTCAAATTTGAAAATTTAAATTTTAAATTTTGAATTTTAAATTTTTGAATTTTGAATTTCAAACAACTTTCAAAATTCAAATTTTAAATTGTAAACTTTTAGATTATAACTTAATCTACGCATGCAAATATATATATCATATCTAAGAACCCGCTCTGATACCATTTGTGGAGAAAATTTAGTGCAGAGGTAAAATGGTAATTTTAAAACTTTTTCAAAATCACTATTTTACAGTGGAAATTATTAATTAATCTAATTAATTAATAAGAATTTATCCTACACTAAGATCTAAATATGATATATAGCATGCATGCATTTAAATTTGAAATTCGAATTTGAACAGTAAACACTTTACTGTAGTGTGTTCAGAACACAATACCTTTGTGTGGGTAGTAGATCGCCGCAATCTGATCATCATCGGGAGAGTCTGATCATCACGATGCAGCCACACAGTATGTCTAGCCTCTGTGGATCGTCCACACGAAGCTCCTGATCTGATCAACTCCTCATGAGTGCTAGCTTGTTGTAGAGCCCTTTCGACGGCCGATGCTGATCGAACTTCTTCGATCGATGTTTGTCGATTCTTTGGATAGTTCAGATCATCAACAGATGTGCTTGAGAGGATGTTGAAGATCTTTCTAAAATTTGGTGGGCTCACGATACTCGTAGCTCACCTTCTCACTTCCCGAACTCCAGGCTGAAACCCTAAAGAACTCACTAAAACCCTACGCACACTTTTTCTTTCTTTTCTTTCTTTTTCTCTCGAAAGGATATAGACCTTCAGCTTGCACACAAGGATTCTTCATGCCCAAATTTTCTCTCCAAAATTTTTCTTGCACACGCCCCACTCTTCTCCTCCTTTTAAAACAATGTCAAACTCTTATCCACGTGAGAGGATAAAGATGAGTAATTGCATATTTGAATTCAAATCAAATTTTGAATTCAAATGGAAACCAATTTATTCTTATCCACTAAGGGCATGAGAAGAGGAGGGTGTGGCTAAATTTGTGCATAAGTGATTTCATGAGAAACATTTTCTTGTATAATAAATGGGACATTAAAAGAGGATAAGGTCAAGGCGCTAAGATTGGTTGCTCATTCAAATTCAAACTTTGTTTTGAATTTGAATTGCCAACCAATCATCCTTATCCACTCATTTGGTGCATTAAAGTAGGGTGTGAGGAAGACTTTGTGTGAGAAAAAATTCATGAGAACTTCCTTCTCGTGAATTCAAATGGGGGCAGTGGAAGTGAGGTGGCGCAGGGAGAATGGGTCAAGGTGGTTTCATTATTTAAACCAACCTAATTGAACCAAATAAGTTAGACCCAATTAGACTAATTTAAATCTAACTAAATTAGGATTAATTAGGCTCAATAAAATTCTAATCAAATCAGGAATTGATTAAGTCCAACCCCTGATCAAATCAGGGATCAAACCATCTCGACGATTAGGTCAACTCTTAACCTAATCGGATCAAACCCAACTGAATCCAATTCAATTGGACTTGATCCAAAAATAATTACTCAATCAAATTGATTTAATTAGTGATCAAATCACTAATTAAACCTCTCATAAATATTGAGTACAAATTCGATGGGTAATCGGGCATCAGAATTCATCGATATGTAACCCTAATCGAAGAGTCCCAAACCAATGGGACTCTTGACCCCGGTACCCAAAATGTGTGAGACTCGTGATCAGAGAATCCTAATTCTCAATCACAGAGTCTCAGACATGTAGGACTCATAGTCTACAAGCATTAGGACTCTTCATCAGCCATCAGATCAGATAGGAACCTCTAATGTGTGTGACCCCGTAGGTTCGAACCTAAGCCGGTAGCACAGGAACCAATTCCTATACTAATCGAAGTGACCATCTAGCAATAGTATCCGACGACCGGATAGGTCGAATGGTCGTAATCGCAACACTCAGAACCTAGATGAATATGGTTACTGTATAACTCATCCTTTTGACCTCTATGTTTAGGATGACTCAGGATTAAACTGTCAACCCTGATTAGATCATCCGAATCGTGATCAACTCAAACAGTCCTGTGACTCCTCACAAAGACTACCCTAGCCAAGGTTTTGCTAAATTGAAATATGACTGTATACAGCTCCTAAACTGGAGTGGTCAATCCCATCTTGACACATGCACTGACAAGTCAAGTACTTGACTACACCCTGCAGCCTTCCATCATTGAATTAGAAATTCAGGTAGTCCAGTGCCTAAGTGCAGTGAGTTGCTTGCAAGTCACTATGGCGGTCTCAGGTCGGAGGGATATTTATACCCATATTCCATCGAAGCAAATCTTGACAACAGAAATAGCTCCGGAGTCGGTCACGTTCAGTGCAGATGTACCCTTATATCTCACCTGTATGCCATACTAGTGTCTCCACACTCATTGGTTAAGAGGACAACCAACCTATATGGCACATAACGACCTATGCTTGATAAATGTTGTCGTCCTTGGTAACAACGTATCATTTGATCGCGAACAGATTTAAGGACTAAACAAAAATCCTCCTTTGTCGAGTCTAAATAGTCCTAAGGACTTCACCACAACATAGGAGTTCATTAGAAGATGAAACATTTTGCGATAAAAAATATCAAAATAATTTTTATTAATTCATAATTCATGTACATATACAAAAATGAGCACACCCGTCAACAGGCTGATGATTGGCTTTGGGACACTATTCTCAACAAAGGTTTCTCATGAAAATTTTCCACGCACAAAAAACCCATGCCCCTCTCTTCTCACATGTAGAGTGGATAAGGATAGGTTGGTTGGCATTTGAATTCAAATTCGATTTGAATTCAAGTGAGCAACCACCTATCTTTATCCTCTCACGTGGTGAAAATGCTGAAAAGATGCATCTTGAATCGTTTTAAAAAGAAGAGAAGATAGGGCATGCACATATCTGATCCTAGAGAGATAGGATGGTGTGAGAAAAGAAAAGAAAAGGAGAGAAAAGAAAAGAAACAGAGTGGGCGCAAGTTTCTTCCATGAATACCCTAGGGTTTCTGCCTAGGATTCGGGAAGTGAGAAGGTGAGCTATGAGTGTCGTGAGCCCACCAAATTTTAGGGAGAGCTTTATCAACCTCTCAAGTACATCTGCTAATGATCTAAAGCATCTGAAGAGTCAGCAAATCAAGATCGAAGGAGTTCGATCAACATCAACTGTGGAAAGGATTTTATAATGAACTAGCATTCGTGAGGAGCCGATCAGATCGGAAGCTTTGTGTGGATGATCCACAGAGGCCAGACATACTATGTGGCTGTATTGCAATGATCAGATCTTTTCAACGGTGATCAGACTACAGCGATCGACTACCTACACGAAGGTAATATGTTCTGAACACATAATAGTAAAATATTTACTGTATAGAATTCAAATTTTAAATTTAAATGCATGCTATATATATTATATTTAGATCCTTATGCAGGGTTAATACATATTAATTAATTAGATTAATTAATAATTTCTACTATAAAATTATAATTTTAAAAAAGTTTTAAAATTATCATTTTATCCCTGCACTGAAATTCTCACAAATGGTATCAGAGTAGGTTCTAAAATATGATATATGTTTGCATGCATAGATTAAATAGCAATCTAAAAGTTTAAATTTAAACTTTGAATTTAAAATTTGAAATTCAAAATTTAAAATTTGAAATTTAAAATTTGAAATTCAAAATTTAAAAATTTAAAATTTAAAATTTGAAATTTATTTGAAATTTCAAATTTGAAATTCAAAATTTAAAATTCAAAATTTGAAATTCAAAAATTTGAAATTTGAAATTTGTTTAAAATTTGAAATTCAAAATTTGAAATTTAAAATTTAAATTTTGAAATTGGTATATTTAGATATACTTGATCCAAGTAGCAAGTAGTCTAATTGGGTTGGTTGCCATGGTCATCCGGTCATAGGAGAAAAGTAGGGTTTAAAGGCCCTCTCCTCCCATTCGATGGGATTCTCCTATGGTGGTAGGGGTGCCGATGCGATTATATCCCATGCAGATGAAGCAGCGAAAGGACTTAATTGTAAAGGTTCAATTATAAAATTTATCATGAATGTGTTAGATTAGATCTAAAGGAATCTTCATGATTTATTTTGATTGAGTTATTTTCTGTTATGTAATTAGCAATAGGATTGCTGTTTATGAAATATGCTGATCCGTTTGTGAAATGAGTCAACACATTTGGTGAACAGAAAATAAAACCTTTCAAATTTAAAAATTATTTTTGAAATGCCAAACCCTGACCCATCAGCCCAAATACTTAATTAAAAGAATTAAGTGTTGTCTAGTTGGTCTAGAATTGTGAATTAAGATCTAAGATAATTGCATAAACTTGTGGGTCAATGGGTTAGATGGATTAGATCCATAATTGGGTTAGACCTAAGGTTAGCTTAAAGAAATGGACTAAATTAGAGTAATTGGTCAAATCTAATCAAAAGTTGAATTAGATTAGGTCAAGGACACTCTAGACTCAACTCCAATAGTTGTAGTTGAATGGGTCCATGTCTTTAAGTAGATCAAGATGGACTTAATTCATGGCTACGCGGTAGAATCCTATTTACTAAGTTAATCAAATTAAAACTAATGGTTCGGTTGGTGTCTAAGGTAAGTTCGGCAGTCTGACCAGTGGTTTTTAAGTGGGAGCTACTCGCATTGATTCGATCTCTGACGAGTTAATGGCATATCCTCACCACTGATCTCACTTATCTGACCAACCTGGTGAGTTAGGTTTTGATTAGATCACTTGGTGATTAGGGCTCACCCATGTCATTAGGTAAATCAGTATGACTGATTTAGGTACTCCTAATGTCGGCTTTAATTAAATCTTTTTTAATCTGACTTGGTGAAGTCAGTGGGAGGATTAAAATTGACTGGTTAATTTTTTCTCTTCTATCCTTTAATAAAATCCTCAATTTATTAGGTCCCTAAAAATGATTAAGTTATAGTGATAACTAAGTCATAGCCTCCCATTAAGTGAGTGATAATGAGTCCATTAGTTTAATAATCACTGGAGGCCCAAAGGCCTGGTGCTTATTGACTAATGGAATTATCATTCATAATATGATCATTTCGTTGAGTCTTTCTGATGGTTGTCAGGTTGGCCGGCCAAAGTCAGGCCTGATCATTTATTGATCTGATTCACTAAATCAAGTCATGTTAATGGTTGGACCTAACTAAATCTTTTCAGTGGAGGCCAAAGCCTACTGATTAGGTTGTGGGACAAAATTAATTACTAGAAGTTGTTTAGAGAAACAACTGGTTATGAACCCACCCATAGATGCACATGGATTGACCAACCAAAGTTGGGCTCATGTGTGGTCTGTGTGGATTCTAGTACCCACTAAGGAATTAAAGTAATTCCTTGAATTAGAGGTTGAGGCTACCAGTTCATAAAAATACTAGGAGAAACTTTAGACTAAAGTCCAAATCTTTAGTATTAATAATTTATATACTAATAAAGGTCTGAATTTTCTTTATGCAGCTATGACCACTATCCTGTCGCTTCGATCATTATTAGATAATGACAAGCTCATGGGACCTAATTTCGATAGCTGGTATCGAAAATTAAAAATCATCCTTGAGCATGAGTGGATCCTTTATGTAGTAACGGATCCGGCACCTGAGGAGCTAGCCCCGAATGCTAGAGGGACGGTCCGAGACACTTACCAGAAGTGGCTCAACGACCGCACCACCGTTCGATGCATAATGCTGGTGGCAATGAGTGATGAATTCAGTCGTAGGTTCGAGAACGCCCAGCCGCAGGAGATGCTTCAAATGTTGAACGACTCCATTGGCATGCCTGACAATGTTGAAAGGCACAAAACTAGTTGTACCATTTTCAATGCTCGATGAGGGATGGGGCCTCAGTCATTGATCATATACTATACATGATCGAAATGATTGAGCACCTAAGTAAACTGGGCTTTCCCTTGCACGAGCAGCTCGGTAAGGATGTGATCCTTAATTCTTTGCCCAAGCCCTTCCTCCCCTTCCTTACTCATTTTCGGATGACAAAGCCTGCAGTGAACTACCACGGCTTGTTGGGGTTGCTGCAGAACTTTGAGAAGGACCACCAGCTCCATAAGGAGTTGGTGAATATTGTGGGAGGGTCTTCTTTTGGTCGTCGACCCTTTAAGAAAGGGAAGAAGAACAAGAAGAAGAAGAATAAGAAGGTGCAGCCACATGCTGGGACGTCAGCACAGGGTCAGACCAAGAAGCGCAAGCCCGACCAGAGCCAGGCGGAGTGCTTTTTTTGCAAGAAGCAGGGGTACTGGAAGAGGAACTATCCTCTACACATTGCCTCCCTGGACCCGAACAGGCCGAAGAAGAAGCAAGGTAATTATATGATAACACCTTGCAACTTTTTCATTTGTGATACTACTGCCTGGGTATTGGATACCGAAAGCCCTTATCATATCTGTAATTCGATGCAGGGTCTGCAGGTCAGTAGGAGATTTGATAAAGGCGAGAGGTTCCTGAACGTTAGAGATAGAAGCAAAGTTCCAGTTCTAGCTTTAGGAATCATGAACCTTGTAATCAATTTTCGTAATATAATTCTGAGTGAATGTCACTATTGTCCAAGTTTTTTATTAAATATTATTCCTGTAGGCCTTTTGGCCATGTACAGTTATGAATTTTTAATAAAAGAAAATATTTGTAATATCATTTTGAATGGTGTTACAATGTTTATTGGACAACTAAATAATAGAATTTACTTACTATCACAGCCTATTAATGTGGTTCAAACCTCCGTTAAACACCCTAGAATGAATAATATGTCAGAAGTCTACCTTTGGCACATAGGCTAGGTCATATCAATAAGAATAGGATAAACAGGTTGGCTCAAGAAAGAATTTTTGAAGTTGGTGATTGTGAATCACTTCCAACCTATGAGTCCTGTCTTCTTGGGAAGATGACCAAGTCATCTTTTACTGAAAAAAGTGAGCGAGCCAGTGAACTCTTGGGTCTGGTACATTCTGATGTATGTGGACCCATGAGCTCAAGTGCAAGAGGTGGATATTTCTACTTCATAACCTTTACAGATGACCTATCGAGGTATGGGTATGTCTACTTAATGAAGCATAAGTCAGAGTCATTTGAAATATTCAAACTATTCTGAAATAAGGTAGAAAAATAAACTGAAAAGTGTATTAAAACTCTTCGATCTGATCGAGGAGGTGAATACCTTTCCAATGAGTTTCTAACATATCTTGGAGAGAATGGGATTCTATCTCAGTGGACTCCTCCTGGAACACCACAGCATAATGGTGTGTCTGAAAGGAGGAATCGGACCTTGTTGGACATGGTTCGATCCATGATGGGGTTTGCTGGTATGCCAATCTCCCTCTGAGGATATGCACTCGAATCAGCTTGTTACCTTCTAAATAGGGTTCTGAGTAAGTCTGTAACCAAAATGTCATATGAGATATGGATATGACGTAAGCCAGTACTCTCGTACCTTAGGATTTGGGGGTGTCCGACTTATGTTAAACATTTAATTACGGACAAGCTTGGATCTAGGTCTGACAAGTGTTATTTCATAGGGTACCCAAAAGAGACCAAAGGGTATTATTTCTACCTAGCTAATGAGCAAAAGGTGTTTGTTATCCTTAAGACAATCTTTTTGGAAAAATAGTTCCTTGGTGAAGAAACTGTTGCCTCTAAGGTCGAACTTGAGGAAGTTCGATAGGTGGAAAAATTGATACAAGTTGCTGAACCTGAACCAAATTTGGTTAGATCAGATCTGGAGCCCATTGTTCCTACACCCTTAAGGCGGTCTGGTAGAGTACCACGTCAACCGGACAGATACTATGGTTTCTTGGTCCGGGACGGCGATCCTGTCGAACTTAATGAAAACAATAAAAATCGATCACCTACATGGATGCAATGCAGAGACCTGACTCTGAGAAATGGCTAGAGTCCATGAAATCCGAAATGGAGTCCATGAAAATCAACGATGTGTGGACATTGGTTGACCCACCCGAAGGAGTAAAATCCATAGGGTGTAAGTGGGTCTTCAAGATGAAGAGGGGCACAGACGAAAAGGTGGAGACCTATAAAGCCCGTCTGGTTACTAAGGGATATCATCAACATTATGGTATAGACTATGACGAGATGTTTGCTCCTGTGGCAATGCTCAAATCCATTCGGATTGTGCTTGTGATAGCTGTCCATCTGGACTATGAAATCTGACAGATGGATGTGAAGACAGCTTTTCTAAACGGAGAGCTGGAAGAAGAGGTGTATATGATACAACCTGAAGGGTTCACATCCACAGATGAGTCTAAGGTGTGCAGGCTACAGAGGTCCATTTAGGGACTTAAGCAGGCATCCCAGAGTTGGAACATACATTTTGATAGAACGATCAAGACGTATGACTTCGTTAAGAACGAGAAGAGCCTTGCATTTATAAGTGGGCTAATGGTCCAGTAGTGGTATTTCTTGTATTGTATGTGGATGATATTTTCTTAATCGAAAATGATGTCCCTATATTACAGGGAATAAAGATTTGGCTGTCATCACAGTTCTCCATGAAGGATCTGGGAGAAGCTTCCTACATCATAGGGATGAGGATCTATAGGGATAGATCTAAAAGGTTGCTTGGCTTATCCTAGTCCACGTACATTGATACTATGTTGAAGAGGTTCAGCATGGAGAATTCCAAGAAAGGCTATCTACCGATAGGCCATGGAATTTCTCTCTCAAAAAGGGATTGTTCGACAACACCTCAAGAGAGAGAGCGAATGGGTAGAATTCCATATGCTTCGGCAGTGGGATCTATCATGTACGTCATGACTTGTATACGACCAGATGTGGCATACTCACTAGGGGTAGTGAGTAGATACTAATCTGATCCAGGGGAGAATCACTGGAAGGTTGTTAAAACCATCCTAAAGTATTTGAGAAATACTAAGGACCCGTGGCTTGTTTATGGTGAATCAGACTTGAGACTTATAGGGTTTACCGACTCTAGTTTTCAGTCTGATCACGATGACAGCAAGAGTGTGTCAGGATTTGTTTTTACCCTTAATGGTGGGGCTATCTGCTAGAAGAGTTCCAAGCAGCATATAGTGGCTGATTCAGTTTGCGAGGCAGAGTATGTCGCTGCATCAGATGCTGCCAAAGAAGCAGTGTGGCTGAGAAAATTCATCATCGAGCTTGGAGTAGAACCCTCCCTTGTTGGTCCAGTTCTGCTCTACTGTGACAGCTCTGGAGTCATTGCTCAAGCAAAGGAACCAAAGGCACACCAGCGGACGAAGCATATTCTACGCCGCTACCATCTTATTCGAGAAATCATGGATCAAGGTGATGTCGACCTTCAGAAGATCGACGGGAAGGAGAACCTTGCCGACCCATTTACTAAAGCCATTGCGGTGAAGGAGTTCAACGATTTCAAGTCGAAGATGGGTATTAGATACTGCACCGATTGGCTTTAGGCCAAGTGGGAGATTGTTAGGAATAGTGTCCCAAAGTTAATCGTCAGCCCGTTGACGGTTGTGCTCTTTTCTGTATTAGTATATGAATTATAAATAAATAAAAGTTATTTTGATATTTTTTATCACAAATTGTTCCATCTTATAATGAACTCCTGTGTTGTGGTGAAGTCCTTAGGACTATTTAGACTCGATAAAGGAGGATTTGTCGTTTAGTCTTTAAACCTGTTCGCGACCAAATATACGTTGTTATCAAGGACAACAATGTTTATCAAGCATAGGTCGTTGTGTGCCATATGGGTTGGTTGTCCTCTTAACCAAGGAGTGTGGAGATACTAGTATGGCATACAGATGAGATGTAAGGGTACATCTGCACTGAACGTGACCGACTTCGAAGCTTTTTCTGCTGTCAAGATTTGCTCTGATGGGATATGGGTATAACTGTCCCTCCAACCTGAGACCGCCATAGTGACTTGCAAGCAACTCACTGCACTTAGACACTGGACTACCTGAATTTCTAATTCAGTGACGGAAGGCTACTGGGTGTAGTCAAGTACTTGACTTGTCGGTGCATGTGTCAAGATGGGATTGACCACTCTAGTTTAGGAGTTGTGTATAGTCGTATTTTAATTTAGCAAAATCTTGACCAGGATAGTCCTAGTGAGGAGTCACAAGACTGATTGAGTTGAGCACGATTCAGATGATCTAATCAGGGTTGACAGTTTAACCCTGAGTCGTCCTAAACATAGGGGTCAAAAGGGATGAATTATATAGTAACCATATTCACGTAGGTTCTAAATGTTACGATTGTAACTATTCAACCTATCCAGATGTTGGGTACCATTGCTAGATGGTCACTTCGATTACTACAATAATTGGTTCCTGTGCTACCGGCTTAGGTTCGAACTTGCGGGGTCACACACATTAGAGGTTCCTATCTGATCTGATGACTGGTGAAGAGTCCCACTGGATTGGGACTCTTCGACCAAGAGTCCTAATGCTCGAAGACTCTATGATTAAGAATCAGGATTCTCTGATCACGAGTTCCACACATTTTGGGTACCGGGGTCAAGAGTCCCACTGGTTTGGGACTCTTCGATCAAGGTTTCATATCGATGGACTTTGATGTCCGATTGCCCATCGAATTTGGACTCAGTATTTATGAAAGGTTTAATTAGTGATTTGATCACTAATTAATTCAATTTGATTGAGTAATTATTTTTGGATCAAGTCCAATTGAATTGGATTCAGTTGAGTTTGACCCGATTAGGTTAAGAGTTGACCTAATCGCCAAGGTGGTTTGGTCCCTGATTTGATCAGGGGTTGGGCTTAGTCAATTCTTGATTTAATTAAAATTTAATTGAGCCTAATTAAGCCTAATTGTGTTGGGTTTAATTTAGTCTAATTGTGTCTAACCTATTTTAATATGGTTGGTTCAATTAGATTGCTTTAAAATTTCAAACCACCTTGACTTATCTCCCTACGCCACCTCACTTCACCTACGCCCATTTGAATTCACGAGAAATGAGTTCTCATGAATTTTCTCCCACACAGAAGCCTTCCCACGCCCCTTCTTTGTGCGCCACTTTGAATGGATAATGATGAGGTTGGTTGGCCATTCAAATTCAAAGAATGTTTGAATTTGAATGGTTAACAAATCCCTGCGCCATCCCTTTTATTTGTACGCCACATCCTCCACACGAGAAAAGATTTCTTGTGAAAATTCTCCATGCACAAAGAAGCCCACGCCCCTCTCTTCTCATGTGTAGAGTGGATAAGGATGGGTTGGTTGGCATTTGAATTCAAATTCGATTTGAATTCAAGTGAGCAACCACCTATCTTTATCCTCTCACGCGATGAAAATGCTGAAAAGATGCGTCTTGCATCATTTTAAAAAGAAGAGAAGATAGGGCATGCGCATATCTGATCCTAGAGAGATAGGGTGGTGTGAGAAAGCTTTTCTGCATGAGAAAAGAAAAGAAAAGGAGAGAAAAGAAAAGAAATAGAGTGGGCGCAAGTTTCTTCGATGAATACCCTAAGGTTTCTGCCTAGGGTTCGGGAAATGAGAAGGTGAGCTATGAGTGTCATGAGCCCACCAAATTTTAGGAAGAGCTTCATAAATCTCTCAAGTACATCTGCTGACAATCTAGAACATCCAAAGAGTCGGTAGATCAAGATCGAAGGAGTTCGATCAACATCAGCCGTCGAAAGGATTCTGCAACGAACTAGCATTCGTGAGGAGCCGATCAGACTGGGAGCTTCGTGTGGATGATCCACAGAGGCCAGACACACTGTGTGGCTATATTGTAATGATCAAATCTTTCCAACGGTGATCAGACTGCAGCGATCAACTACCTGTACGAAGGTAATATGTTCTGAACACATAACAATAAAACATTTACTGTATAGAATTCGAAATTTCAAATTTAAATGCATGCTATATATATCATATTTAGATCTTTGTGTAGGGTTAATACATGTTAATTAATTAAATTAATTAATAATTTCTACTATAAAATTATAATTTTGAAAAGGTTTTAAAATTATCGTTTTACCCCTGCACTGAATTCCCACACCGGACAACTCCAAATTTTGAGATGATTCAGACTTGGCTTTTTATCATGCCATATCTCATATGGTGTGGTAGAAACAATTTTAGAGAGAACCTTATTCAATACATAAATTGCTATCATGAAATAATGTCCCCAAGGAAATTCAGGGAGGTCCGTGAAGCTCATCATGGAACGGACCATATCTAATAGGGTCTGATTTCTCCATTCTGAAACCCCGTTGAGTTGAGGCATTACAGGTGGAGTCCATTGAGAGACTATACCATTGTCCTTAAGATAGTCTAGGAAATCCCGACTAAGGATTCACCTCCTCGATCTGATCGAAGAACCTTAATGGGCTTTTCTGTTTATTTTTCTACCTCATGTCTAAATTCTTTGAACTTTTCAAAAGCTTCAGACTTGTGTTTCATTAGAAACACATATCTGTACCTAAATATATCATAGATAAAGGTAATGAAGTAGACATAGTTGCCTCTAGCCGATACATCAAATGGGCTGCATACATCCGTATGTACTAGGGCAAGTCGGTCTGTGGCCCTTTCCCCATGTCCCACAAAAGGAAGCTTGGTCATTTTGCCTTGAAGGTATGATTCACAAACTGGATATGACTCAGAAGTCAACGGACTCAATAGCTTGGATTTTTCCAATTTGTTAACCCTGTCTTCTGCTATATGACCTAGCCTTAGGTGCCACACATACCTATCATTTAGACTATCTCTAGGCCTTTTAATTCCTATGGCATTCACATTTTGCTCGATATTAAATACAGATACATCAATATGTAGCTGATAGAGATCGTTAATAAGAAAATCATCTGCAACTTTATTATTTTCATAAAAAAATTTACAATGGTCCTTATGAAAGCTAATCACATAGCCTTCTTGTGCTAAACATGAAACAGAAATCAAATTCCTGCTTGCTGCAGGCACATAATAACAATCTCTAAGAAATAAATCTAATCCTAACGGTAATCATAGAGGGTAGGTTTTCACGGCCACAGCAGCAACTCTTGCTCCATTTTCGATGCGTAGGATCATCTCCCCATCCTTCAGCCTCTTGCTCTCCTCAAGACCCTACATAAAAGTGCATAAATAGTACTAGAACCAGAGTCAAGCACCCAACTGGATGTAGAAGAAACCGTAAGATTAGACTCTAAAATAAGCATACCTCTAGAAGGACCATCCTTCTTGTACTTCAGGGTGGCCAGGTACTGAGGACAGTTCCACTTTCAATGATCGTCTGATTGGCAGTGAAAATATTTTCCCTTATCAGCATCCTTCTTCTTCGATTCTGTCTTCTTCTTCTTACCATCCACCTTCTGCTTCTTCACAGATTTTTTTTTTTTCAAAAGACTTTCTCTTAGAAGAAGTTTGCTCCACAGTAAGAACTGAGCCTTTTGAACCCTTCATAGAAAGCTCAGCCATAACTAGCATGTTCATTAACTCGACCAAGGTACACTGCATCTTATGCATATGAAAGTTCATGATGAACTGACCATATGCATTGGGCAAGGACTGAAGGATCACATCAATCTGAAAATCTTTGTCTAAGATGATACCGAGCTTCTCAAGTTCCTCAAGATCCTTGATCATTGTCAAACAATGATCTTAGACTGACTGCCCATCACACATCTTGGCCTTAAAATGTCTTTGACAGATGATACTTGGCCATGCGACTCTGTTCACCAAACAACTCTTGCAGGTGAGCCAACATTTGGTGGGTAGTCAAAATATTCTCATGTTGGCACTGCAAGTCATCAAACATTGCACCCAACATGTAGTACCTTGCTTTGTTATCATCATCCATCCATTATTCTAGAGACGCTCTCTGTTCAGCAGTCGGACGTGCTGATATGGCAGATGGGTCCTAGTCCAAGACATGAGTCAATTTTTTGGAATCCAGAATAATTCTGTAGTTTCTCAATCAGTCTTTGAAATTGGGTCTAGTCAATCTATGGGTGTCTAGTATTTTGGTCAGGGGGTTGGAGGTAGACATGTTTTCTGTAGAGAGTCAAAAGTTTCTAGTTAGATTTTGTAATCAAACTTAACCAATTTGTTTAGGGGTTTCATTTTTAAACAAATTAGGCTCCCACTATTTTCTTAGATCCCTACACTCCCTTAGTAGAGATGTGAAAATCTCCGTGATCAGTGAATTTTAGTGGGTGGTGTGGTCTCACTGACTGACTCACCACCTCACCTAACAGTTATTGGTGATGGGTCAACCAATGAGTGGACAACTCTTGTCCAATGATTTTCTAATCATGGTGCACCCAAAATTTGGTCTCTAATTCATGAAGCTCACCGTGCCCGGGATATTGCTCCAATCCTTAGTTAAGTCAGACCCACCATTTGCACGAACTAGATTCCTGATTGGGTTCCTCACCGTATCCGAAATATTGAGCCCAACCCATCCTCTAATTCATAGCATCCAATGCCTAATGGATATGGTTGCATCTTTCCGGTGTAACTGAGCCACTGTAACCAGTCGAGAACAATCAACCCTGGGAAGGACCCGCACATCCACAATGGTGAAAGATCTAGACTTAATATTTTCTTAGAGAGATTTGATTCAGGTCTCATTAAACTTGACTTGACATAGTCATAACAATTATGACTAACCTAGTGGTATGGGTTAGCTCGAATTGTTAGCCACCTCTAATCAGAACTAAGTCGACATATATGGTCAGGTAAGTGAGACCGATGGGAGGGATATGCCATTAACTCGACAAGAACGCATTCGAGTCGAGTAGCTCCCATTTAAAAATTAGTCGATCACATCTGTCCAACTTACCTTAGACACCAAATTATCGAACCAGAACTAATTGGGTTAGCCTACAATCCAGGCTCTAACCACTGAGCCAAATTAGGTCTTAACTTGATTGAGTCACATCTAAATATGATTCGACCTTGACCCAGACTTAATCCTATTAGGCTGGTCAATATTAGCTTTCATGATCCCACCTAACCAACTCTTGATTCGGTTTGATCAACCGCTAGACCTAATTGAGCTACCCAAGCCCAAACCCAATTTTATGAAAATATCTTAGATCTGAAATTCTCAATTTTAGACCTAACTTAATTTCAGAAGCTTAATTCATTAATTAAGTTTGGGTTCATAAACAAAGCATGTAAAATAAATCCTAGAATTTCAGGATCTAGGGTTTTGCAGAAAAGTAAGTTTTGATTTCTGATTAAGGATGAACATGCGGCACCCCTACACATCATATGAACATCCCATTGAATGGGAAGAGAGGGTCTTAAAATCCTACCTCATTCTTATGACCGGACGGCCATGAGGAACACCTTAATCAGAAATATAAATTTAACTACAAAACTAGTTAGATCTAAATTAACATATCACATATACAATTTAAGATCTAACTAATACATGCTTTGCATACATCTTATGTATCAAAAATTGATCTAATTAACATGCTTTCAGATCTGATACATCACATGTAATATCTAAAAAATAAAATTTAAATTGAACTATTCAAAATTAAATCTATTCTAGACAAGTTACTAGAATAATTCTACAACTAGTCTAGGCATGCAGCAGATCAATTTTATGAAAAAATTAAAATTTTATTTTTTATTTTTGATCTAATTATAATACTTATAATATCAAAAAAATAAAAAATAAATTATATTTAATTTATATTTTAATCTTATTAAAATATAAGACTTAAGACTATTCATGGATTCAACTAATCCTAGTCTAGTCATGCATCTTATGCATGTTAGATCTTCTTATATTTAATTTTAAATATTTTTGATTTTAGATCCTATCACATTTGATGTGATATCTGAAATCTTTAATATCAAATAAATTAAAATCAGATCAAAATTAGATCTGAAATAGAGCCAACAACCTGGCTCTGATACCACTTGAAGGAGGAAAATCATTTTTTCTCGTAGGATCTTCCAAATTTCAACAAATCTGGGGTGGAATAATTTAAAAATTTTTTATCCTACACTATTTCAGATCTAATATCTATTAGATCTAATCTTCATATCTAATATTTAAAATCTAAAATTAAATCTAAAACTATGATGGAAGAAGAAGTACCTCAAGGGTAATCTGATTACCCTGTAGATGATCTCTGCACAGCCCGAAGTTCTGATGTAGCCACGCAAGTGCCTGACCTCTACCAGTATCTACTCAGATAGGATCTAGAACATCTTCTCCTCATGAATCTATGCTCCAAAAATCAGATCTAAATCTGATTAGGAAGATCTTCAAAAGTCTTCCTGAAGTTGGAGCAGCAGCTTGTCGAAGAAGTCCTACAGCCTTCTGTTCCAGGCATCACCACGCCTTTTCCTTGCACCAGATGAACGTCCAACTCCTTGGATGTGAAGAGGGGAGAGAGGAGAGTAGGGAGGATGTGAGAAGAGGGGAGGGGGTGGAAGCTATTGGGTTTTGTGCATAAAATAATTTCTTCCTCAAAACCCTAGGCACAGCAGGGTTTATATAGACCCTATATGCTGCACAGTGCCACATCATTCAACCAATCAAAAAATTTCAATAAATTTTGAAAAAAATTTGATTGGTAGAGTGATGTCATCTAATCATATCAGATAAGAATCCCACCTTATCTCCAAAAGATGGTGTCAACATTGGATAAGCACAAATAGAGGTGGCGCCCAAGAGTTTAAATTGATCAAGACTCTCCAATCCTTATCCACTTGGGGCGCCCACTTTAATCCAATTGGGCTCACACCATAATCTGATTATGGCATCCACTTTGATGTGGATTGGCTTGTGGATACTCCACAAAAATCCTTCAATGAGTCCTCTTCAGTTTAAGACCTATATGTCAACTTTTGAGAGATGTCCTAAAATGAAATTGGCAGGTGCTAGGAATTAGCAGGTGTTGTCTTAAATTCATCTCATGAATTAAGACAAGCCTTTTCTGAGCTGAACAAGCTTCATTTAGACTGAGAGAAATCTTCCTAAGGTTCTCTGGATGAGTCAAATCATATTTGGCTCAGTAGAGATAGAAAAGATTACATGAGAAGAAAGTTAGGCTCAATCGTGTGATAGCATGATTTCCTTGAACCTAATTGGATCTTATCCAAATCAATTGGGTTAGCCCAATTGATGACATCCAGACCCTAATCCTTATTTGTGTGACCCAGTTAGGTTCTATTCCATATGGTAATGAGACATGCCATGATCTCATCATCGACATCATCGAAACTCCTCTCGATGGACCAGAACTCTTCTGATTCAGACAATTAAAATGATCGATCATCAATATTATTCTAATTGCTCCCAAAATCCACTAGTGATACCTAGCAGTATATGGTGGCAACCCATCAGAACTGATGATGAACCTCTCGATGCAGCTTCCTATGTGATTGAGTTCCTCTATCATGAGTCCCAACTGAATTAGGGTTAAGGTGAACTCGTCAAACCCAACATCAGTCATATGAATCAATCGATCGATCTGAGTCTGATGTAAAACCCTAATGAAAAACTCTTTTCTATTATTTCACTCTGCCATGGCCATGGGCTTAAGGACTCGATCTTTCGATCATCATAGGACTACTCCTCTCATCTACCGAGGTTGATAGATCCCATCTTGGTGTGACCTAGTTCCTACAATGAATATGCTATAGCCAACATACACCTCAGGATTTTGAATGGCTAGGAGATCGAGTTATGGTGTAGTCAAACTATAACACACTCAAGGTGAACTATCGATGCACCTCAGGTCAAAGAACTAGACACACAACTGCAGCATCGAGCTAGTCATCAACGAGAAGGTAGACTTCCTTATGACTGCTTGATATGGTCACGCTCAGTACTCTCGTTCTCAACAAATATCTATATTCTCACTTTGATATCTTTACACCGTAGACTCAAGACATATCTATCCTAAAGAAGCGATCGTACACCAACCTTCCAGATCAATCACCATCCTCATGATGATCCTATGGTCAGGAGCTGTTTATGAGTTAGTTATGTAAATTAATGTCTTAAATTTTCAACTCTTAAAAATATGAATTAACATTCCTACTAACTCAAAGGATGTATCACAATGTACACAATGTGATAGAAGAATAACCCTTTTATTCATTTATAGTCAAAATTATAAATTTGCCCTTAGATCTGTATAGGAATGTGTCAGTCGATCTGGCATCTAGGGCACACATCTAACATTTTAAGCATATCACATATGCATGATGTTCTAATAACATGCATGGATATAAAATATTCTTTTCACAGTTTTTCTTTTTGGGACATCACAGTAGCACCCCTACACGCCATAAGAGTACCCTATTGAATAGGAAGAGAGGGTCTCTGAACCCTACTTGCTCTTATGATCGGATGGCCTGATGATGAACCTCAATTAGAGTACTAAGCTACTAAAAAATTCTACACATACAACATGCATTTTATATTTAAAATATATCTCTGAGACATATTAGGGTTTGGATGTTCAATCGAGTTCAACCCTTGAGCCGACTTGAAGCAAACTAAAAACCCATGCTTGATCACAATCAAGATAATAATTTAATCTTTGATTATATAGATCAAGGTAGGCTCTGATATCACTATAGAATTTCAGTGGTGCAGCAAAAGAATTAGATGTTTAAATTTTTTATTAAAAATACCCATGCATCGAAAACCCTAATGCCCAGAAACTCTTGACTATATCAATCAAAGTACAATAAAATAAATTTGGATCAGAAGAATACCTATAATGCTAATCTAATTTTCATGAGACATCCAAGTGTCTACTCTCCAATGATGATTCACACAAAAATTGAACCAAGGACAGTGCTCCTTCTTCACCTTGCTTCAAGAGTTCTAGCCCTTAGAACTCAACCAGCCACCAATCGATCAGATCTTCCTCCAGACCTGAGTTTGAACTTTTTTGAACCATCCATTGGACTTGACCACCTTTTTCTAAACCTTTTGAACCCTTAGAGCTATTAGGATTAGGCTTGTCTTAAAAGAACAAGCCTTGTCCTAAAACCTTGAGTTGTAAGAGAGGGAGAGAGGGAGTGGATAGGGGATGTAAGAATTGAATGATCACCCCATCTGCCATCCCCTATTTATAGCACTAGATGGGGTGCTAATAGAGAAGGCATGCCTTATCTAGAAAGGTCTATCAAGTCTTCATATCACTTATTTGAGAATCCTTAAACAGAAGGACTCTTCAGGGGGTGATACATGGATTCCTGCCTTCTCATGCGTGCATGCCCAGATTGAGTTACATTTTGTATCCCTTCACACATCAGATTAGTATGAAATTTTTTCACATAAACTTTTATTCAAATAGGAAGGTCATCACCAAATTACACATTATTTGGATAAGATTTCATATGTGAGAAGGATTCATCACCGAAGAGATATGCGAGCACCTTCTCCCTATCGCATGTGTGCATGCCCAGAAAAGGGTGTGAAAAGTATCCTTTTTTAATCTGATAATTTTTTAGATTTTTATCATGTGATCAGCACTTAAAATTGATCCTTATCACAAAAATTATCAGATAAAAAGTTGCTTAAGACTCCCAAAATAGAAGGAGTCTTTACATCTTTGTGCATCCAGAAACATCTGTCACATGCATAGCAATAATTCAAACAATTTTTTTATGCACAATCTGGTAGACTTTTCATACTTCAAAAAGTATGCTAGATGGCTCATCATCTAATCTACATGCCATAAAAAATAGAGGCTCAAAATAGAAGGATTCTTAGTCCTTCTCTACATAACAAATAAAGTGCACATGCATTCTGCATATTAGTGCCAAGAGTCCTTCTTAAGTTGGACTCTTAGTTATTTGGCCTGTACACTAGATATGATACCTCTTTTTGGCTGCTTCTAGGTGGCTTGACCTGACCCAAATGCCCACCAAATTGGGCTAGTAAATGAGCAAGGCATGAGACTAAATTGATCTCTAAAATAGCTAGGGATTCCACACGTGCTAGCATGCTTACTGGAACCCTGATTGAATCCAAAATTCCAATCAACCTTTTTAAAAAGGATCTTTGACCAATTTCTATATGTGTGTGACCCATTGGGTTCTACATCTAGCTAGTAGTAGATTTGGGTGCAAGTTGATCTAATTTGATTAGAATTGAATCTAATCGATTTAGGTCCAATCGAGCTAACCTGATTTCAGTAATTAGAACTCTTTCTAATTGGCATTCGAATTAAACTTTTTAATTCGATCAAAAATTTAAAAGTCAAGATTGACATCTAGCAATATATCATGACTATCTAGAAGATATAAAAATTTGATAAAAATATCAAATATATGCTTCAGTGGCAAGTTACCATGCAATACAATCATTCGATCATCCCAGCATCTTGAATATGTTCATAAGTATAAAATCATGTCAAACTCAAACACACATTCATATCAATTTTCAATTAACCAATGATGACTCCAATGAAGAAGTATTAAAAACTCTTTCTAATCTCTTTCCTACTTTTGGCCAAAAATTTTTTTTCTAAGTCATCTACGAATGAGAATACACAGGATGCGATCTCCTCTTACTAGAAGTGATCGATTCCATGTTGACCTACTCACAACCTTCGTACATGCTCCTACTATATCCAGAACATGCCGTACATATCTTAAAGCTATGCTTGAGTATGAACTAAAATATAGATTCATGTGCATAAAATTTTATGGTGATCTCAGGTCTAAGGATCACTTGCACAACTTCCACTTAGAGAACCATCTTTGACATGCAAGTAAGGCTTCCATAAGATGTTCTCTTTCATCGAGTCAATTCAATGGACTCATTTCTCAAATGAGCACCCACATCCTTGTATTAGTGTCCCATACAAGTGGCTAGTGAGATCTGCCATCCTCTCCATTGAGCATACATAAGATGTGCCAGTCTATCCGAAATATTGATTTCCGACTCAATATTCCTATGATCAAGAATATTTAAGATTAAGATTTTAAGATTTTAGGTCTCACTAGTATGACCCATTCATGTCTCCTAAAATTATTGTCCTAATCTTTGGGGTTCATCATAATCTTAGTTATAATAAGAAGCAGCTAACATGATGAATCAATATCTCATTTTATTATCAAATAATAAATATCATTACATGAGTTAGAAAATTATAAAAAAAAGTTTCATCGCAACACACTTGCGATTGACTTACAGGGCACTCTTCTTTCAACATCCTCATAAATAATATTAAAAACTTAACAATTTATATTCAAATGCTTTTATTATCATCAAAATCAATCCAGGGTCAATAATCTCTCCTTTTTTGATGCTGACAAAATCCTTTGAATATAACCTTTCCTTCAAATTTCAAATTGATTCATTTTCAATTATTGCATATGTGCATTCAGATTTTATCAATTTTACTTTTTATAATTGCATACACAATATATGCAATCAAATTTTATTAATTTACATATGCTCCCCCTGAGTATGAGAATTATGCTCAATTCATTCCAATTTTGTCAAAATTTGTGATACTCTCCTTTACTATGCACCATAAGTTTCAAATTAACAATTTAGGATTATAATTTGGTTCAAATTAGCATTTTTCATGTTTCATCAAACATAATTGATACTTAAATTTAATTTCAAACAATACTATGTGTGAAATATTTCAAATTACTATGTTTTATCAATTATAATTTCAATTTGATACTCAATACTCAAATTGATACACAATGCTGATACTCAATTCTTAGTTTAAATTTGATATATGTTCATTTTAATTGATATTTATTCTTATACTTATTCTTCTCCTCTTTTTTGTCACTATCAAAAATGTAAACAATCAAACATTATACAACACACATAAAGGAAGAATTTCTTATATAAAGCAAAGGCAAACTTTATTCATTCATAAAGAAAGATACATTGAGTCCAAAAACCATATATTGAGTCCAAAAAAATACTTGATCATTACATAACCAAAACATTGACTGTTAGAATATGCTATAGTTTCATATGTGTAGTTCAAAATTTTTTTCTAAACATCTATGCAGCAAAAATAGATTAAAATAATTTTATTTTACACATACCAGATCCGATCTGAAAATCACAGCATGGATCTTGATATGAACATGTACCCATGATCTAAAATTTAAATTAAAAAAATAAACTATTAGAAAAAATAAATGAAGATCAGATCTCCATACCTCGGATCCTGCAGATGTCCCGAGTTCTGATCGTAGCCGCGCATGCATCCGACCTCTGTTGGTATCTACACGAAGCTGCCTGATTGAAGCATCAAGATCATCAATGTACTAGCACCTTACAGATCTCACTCCTCATCTTTGGATCTAGATCTTTTCTTTCAAATCTTGAAAAAGAAGATCGCTGCGTGAACTCTTTCGTACAGATCCGACAAGATCTGAATCAGATCACCATGAAGAGAAAAAGAATCCTTCTTCTTCTCTTCTTCTCTCTATTTTTCTCTCTTAGATCTGATCTCTATTAGATCTAGGTGTGAACATGAAGTGGAGAAGACAAGAGGAGGCATAGATATGAAGGATAGATATAAGAAAGAAGAGACCTCTCATATCTCACGCACATGCTCTCTTCACCCATCCATTTTTTAATTTTTGTCGCACAACCCCAAATCCTCATGCCCCCTTAGAGATAAAGATCATATCTTATCAAATAGGGAATATATGGCATGTAAGAAAGGAAAGAAAAAGCTAGTGTGCCAAAAAGAAATCAGGAAGATCTTTCATTCACAAAACCAATGCACGTCCACTTTCTCCAATTTTTTTTGTCACACAAAAAAATACTTTCATACCCCAATCAGAGGGATTTCTATCTTATTTTAAATTAAACTTAAATAAAAAAAAATTGGATAAAAAAGAGTTCCAGATAAGGCAGAGCACCAACTATTGGCGCCCCCTCTCTTTTCCCGCGCATGAGAAGAAAATGATGTGAAAAATAATGCCCCTCTTCCCATCTTGGCATAATTTTTGAAGAAAGAATCTCAAAAAACTTGGGCTCTCTGAGTTATAGTTCATCTGGTTCAAATAGAGCCTCAATCGGATTCAAATCGAGTCCAAAACGAGTCAAATTCAAAAAAACTGTCAAGCATGATCCAATCAAGCTTGAAATCTAAATCTGATTTAGATAATTGAATCTAATTAATATTAAATTAAATTAAGTTTAATTAAATTAAATCTGATTTAAATTAATTAAAACTTAATTCACTATTTAATCAGTCTCAAAAAAATTACAACACTTGCAATTAAGTCCTTGCACTAATAATTAGCAGCTGCCAAAACTGTAACGCTTACAAATTAGCAGTTTTTAATATTCAAACTATCAATCCAATTGATAATTCAAATATAATTCAAGCCATTGATCAGGTTATGCTCCTTTTGTGTATGACCCCTTAGGTTTTATTTTATCTGATAGTGAGATATACGGTGATCTCCATTACAGTATCATCGAAACTCTTTTCGATAGACTAGAACGATTCCAACTCACCTCAACAAAGATCATTGATCTAAAAATGATCTTAGTGAGTTCTCACGATCCACCAGTGATATCTAGCAACATGTAGTGGCAATCCAGTAGAATAAAAAAGTGAAACCCTAGGTGCAGTTATCGTGTGATACAATCTCTCTATCAAGAGTTCCGACTAGATGGAGGTCATGGAGAACTCATCAAATCCCATCATTAGTCATATACTAGATTGATTCGACTCAAGGTCATTTATGAATATCATAAAATTTTTTTTTCAGTATTCACACTTACTCTGGCCAAAGATTTTTTTGATGTCAGTCTTATGAATCGCATAGGATTTCTCCTTTTCTACGAAGGTCGATAGATTCTATCTTGGTGTATCTTACTCCAAACAGTGAATCTGAACCTACATAGCCAACATACATAGCAAGGATCCATATGGCTAGGGACCAAAAAAATATGAAGACAAACTATATAGCCTCGTTGTGAATAGCCAACACACCATAGATCATAAGATCAGTCACACCATTGCAACATCAAAAAAATCACTGACGAGTGAGTAGACATCCAAGTGATTTCTCGTGTTGGTCACACTTCGTGTAAGTTGTTCTCTAACAACCACCTACACTCTCACCCCAGTGTCTCTACATCACAGACTCGAGACTCATCTATCCTAAAAAGAGGTGATCCATACACTGATCTCAAATAGATTGATCACTGTCCTCCGTGATGATCTTTCGATCGAGAGCATTTAGAAATTAACCACTAACGATGTATGTCTCAAATTCTCAACATCTTGAGAATATACAAAATCATCTTTGTTAATTTTTAGGATAAATCATGGACACATAAACATGATTGGTTATTAAGACTGTCCAATAAGTACAAAATATACCCTAAAGAAATATATTAGCCAAGATTGACTTCTAAGGCACACATCCAACAAACTCCCACTTGCACTAAAGCCAATCTACCATATACTTGAGCCCCATATTCTGAAGATAGGCTTCAATGTTTAGCTGGCTAAATGACTTGGGCCTACCACTATCATGTGGAGTCTACTCTCTTCATCTCCATATATTTCTACTTCAGGTAATCGCATATATCTGTTCTATATGCATGGACTTCTGGTGAGACCTTGGCTCCTTAGCGAGGGCTATAGACCATTACTTTTGCAGTACAATGTCATAGCATCCAATGGTATGACATCTAAGTCTGCAACTATCATAAGAACAAGAATGCATCTTGCACATCTATAGCATATTCAGCTTTCACTAGTCGATTATTTGAAACCCTTCCAATAAATCAAACCAACATAACTCAAGAATACATGCTGATGTAGATATTCTACCATCAGCAATAGTGTATTCTCTCACTTTTAGCTCTAATCCTTCTTTAAAGATGAGGAATAATCTCTTAGTACTTCTCAAGTACTTAGGAACATTTTCACAGCAATCCAATGCTCCCAGTCTGGATTTGACAAATATCTGCTGGTGACTTTCACAGTAAGATATAGCAAGTTGAGTACATAGCATGGCATATACCTCTGCCCAAGAGGATAATGGATCCCTCTTGAAGGTTTCAATGCTGAACCCTTTCAGCACCTCTTCTATGTACTTATTTATGAAAATCAAATATCCTTTTGGGATCTATCTCTATAGACCTTTTATTTTCAGAATGTTTGACCTAGGTCTTTGAAAAGAAAATTCTCTATGTAACCACATCATAATCGATGTCAGCATGGAACCCTCCCACTACATGATTCCTCATATCATGCCATTGTAGGTTTTGGGTGAAAGAACCAGATCTAAGGTTTCAGGATTAGATCTTGAAACTTTTTCAAGATCAGACAGCGAAAGACTAAAATAAATTAAAATTTATCTTATAAAATCAAAGAATCTCTAGATCTAAGATCTTATTATATGATTATTACATGACATTAAATTAAAAATTAAAATATAAAGAGCAAGAACTACATGTTGATCATATCAACATGTTTCTATACTACATCTAATGTATGTAAAATATAATAGATCAGATCTATTACCTTGCAAGTTAGACGTTCTAACTTTGCTGATCTGGGCTTGAGGATGATATTGTGAGCTGCACATACATCTTGCCTCTAGGAGTCGTCCACACGAGCTCATGAATCATGATCAGAAGTCCTGGTCCAGGAAATCAGCACAGTATGCTAGTACTGTGCTGATCCTTCTTCGATGGTCGATCAGATGCCTCTTTCTTCTTGATTTGGACTCTTCCAATGATGAGTAGGAAAAAAAATTTTAGATATGAGACACTCTCAGAAAACTCACAGATGGAGGAAGGGAAGAGGTGAACTCAGCAACCCTAGAAGAAGACCCTCTTCTTCTTCTCTTTGCTCTCACCTAGACACCTAATTTTGTGTCTATTATATCTCCATACCCCAACACTCTTTCTCTCTGATCTTCACACACCTAAAGGTCTCTCAATTCTTTATAATCCATGAAAATTTTAAGAAGAAATTCATCTTAAATAATGAGATATGAAGAATCCTTGTCTAGATCAAATACCTAGTCAAGAAAAATCCAAACAGGGCAAGACAAGGAGTGCCCAACTCATGGGGACCCCCTCCTTCTTTTTCTACCATGGACTACCAGCAAAGGGTGTACAATATGTACATAAAAGTTACAAAAATTTCAAAAAAAATCTAGGTAAAATCAATGCCATAAGGAAAGAGTTTTGGTTTCCTAAAATTCTATCTCATAGAATTTAAAATCCAAACTAATTCCTACTTTGACTTGGTCTACAACCACATTCCATGTAATAGAGAAATAGTGAAAAGCTTTAGGCATGCGTGAAAGCTTGGGAGAGAAGGTTTTGTCACATAAAATAAGAGAGAGTGGGCATAGGGGGCTAAGGTGGCGCAAGGTGGAATTCTAGTCTTACTAGGGTTCAATCTATGACTTGCTCAAATTTGGTTTCTCAAACCAAATCAAACCAAAACCAAATCAATCTAATTAAAATAGATTTTAACCTAATTAAAAACTTAATTTAATCAAATTAAATTAAATTTAAATCTGATTTAATTTTTTAATCGAATTAGAAATTAGGTTGATCGAAGTCCTAATTGAACTAGGACTAGTTTTTTCTTGCACTTGGCTTATCCAATAAACCAATTGGACTTGATCCAATCAAGCCCAAACTAAATTTAATTAAATCATATTCAATTAGACTTAATCTCAACCCATTGGCTTAATCAAATTAAGCTAATTAGCAATCAAATTGCTAATCGATCCTTCTGCAACACTTGCACTAGGTTAAATGTTAATCGTATTAATCGTTTAACCCTAGAACGATTCTTAATTGTTGATTAACCATCTGATCGGATCATGAACTCTAATGTGTGTGACCTCATAGGTTGAACCTAAACTGGTAGCATAGAAACAAATTTCTATACCAATCGAAGTGACCATTTAGCAATTGTACACGATGGTCGGATGGGTCAAATGTGCAGAACAACATCCTTAAAACCCATGTTGATATAGTTTCCATATAATTCATCCCCTTGATCAAAATGCTTATAGGATACCTTAGAGTTCAATTGTTAACTCTGATCAGGTTGTCCACATTGTATTTCAAAATATCAAATCCATCTGATGGATTATCCTGGTCAAGGTTTTACTAAATTGAAATACAGCGACTCATTCTTCTCCAACTCTTGGAGTGGTCAATCCCATCTTGATCACACTCTGACTTCGTAGGTACTTAACTGTGCCCAGAAGCCTTCCGTCACTGAATTAGAAATTCAGTTAGTCCAGTACTAAAGCACAGTGAGTTGCTTGCAAGTCACTGAGGCGATCTCAGGTCTAAGAGATACTTTACCTATATCCTATCAGAGACATTCTCGATAGCAGAATGCTCTGGAGTTGGTCACATTCAATGATGATGTACTCTTATATCTCATCTGTATGCCATACCAGTATCTCCACACTCCTAGATTAAGAGGACAACCAATCCATATGGCCTACAGTGACCTATGCTCGATAGAAGCTGTCATTCTTATTAACAGCTCATCATTTGATCGTGAATAATTTTAAGGACTAATCGGTAATCCTCTCTTTATCGAACCTAAGTAGTCCTAAGGACTTCATCACAACAATGGAGTTTATTAGAAGATGAAAACTTATGATAAAAATATCAAAAATATATTTTATTTATTAATAAATCAATTACAATACAAGGTTGCTCAACTGTCAACAGATTGATGATTGGCTTCTAGGACATATTTTCTAACAACTTCCACAAGTTCTAAAGTCACTTCCAACAACTATTGGTCCTTAGTATTTCTCAAATACTTAAGGATGGCTTTAACTACTTTTCAGTAGTTTTCTCCAAGATCAGATTGGTATCTACTCACTACTCCTAGTGAGTATGCCACATCTAGTCTTATACATGTCATGGTGTACATGATAGATCCCATGATCGAAGCATATGGGACTCTACTCATACGCTCTCTCTCTTCAAGAGTTGTCAGACAATCCTTTTTAGAGAGAGAAATTTCATGGCCTATTAATAGATTGCCCTTCTTGAAATTCTCCATGCTGAACCTTTTCAGCACAGTGTCTATGTATGTGGACTGGGATAACCCAATCATCATTTTAGATCTATCCCTATAGATCTTCATCTCTAGGATGTAGGATGCTTCACCCAAGTCCTTCATGGAGAGCTACGATGACAATCAAACTTTTATTCCCTGTAGTGCGGGGATGTCATTTTCGATTAAGAGAATGTCATCCACGTACAAGACAAGAAATACCACAACTGGACCATTTGCCCATTTATAGATGTAGGGCTCTTCTCCATTCTTAACAAAGCCATACGTTTTGATCACCTTATCAAAATGCATGTTCCAACTTCGAAAAGCTTGCATCAATTCATAAATGGATCTCTGAAGCTTGCACACCTGTTGCCCAGCTATGCAACCCAAGAGGGGGGGGGGTGAATTGGGTTTCTAAAAATTTTAAGCTTAACTTATGACTTATGAAAAATATTTGGCAATAGCTAAAAGAATATGGAGAGTTAAATTAATTCAGGACTAATGGCTAAAAGCAAGAATGCAAGAAAATAATGAAGAGTTATAGGGAAGCAATTATGCACACCACAAACAAAAGGATTTATAGTAGTTCGGTGCCAACCTTACACCTACATCCACTCCCCAAGCTCCTACTTGGGAATTCCAATCCACTAATCTTGTATTCAACCCGAATACAAACGTCGGAAACTCCGACTCTAGCTATTCCAAGCTAGACCACTTTTTTTCGGGTACAAGCCAACCCAATACACTCCGATTCTAGGTTCGGATCAACCTTCCCTTGTTTTGAAACCCTTCCAAAATAAAAATGATCACTCAAACTGAGTAAAATAATTTATAGCACAAATGAGTACAGAGAAAGCCCCTTTAATGAGCGAATATAACTTTAAATACACTTTACTCAAGAGAAGAAGACCCTTTTCGGATTTCCTCAAAGTGGTTGGAGACTTGAATGTGCACTTGAGGAGTGGTGAGCTTGGTATAAAGGCTTCTTCAAAGCTTTGAATGAACTCTTGATTAGGGCTGAAAAGTTGGCTTGAAAAACCCTTTTTCAAAATCTCTCTTTTGAATGCTCTTGAATGCTCTCTTGAATGCTCTTCTTAACTCTTCCAAATCGCTTTTCTTGTTTCCCACCTTTTGGATCCTTTTATAGCTTTAAGAAATAGAGGAAAATATTCTAGGCTGAAAAAGAGCCGTTAGACCACATTAAATGAGCATTAAAAGCACTTAAAATGGATCAAAAACTAGCCGTTGCGGAGAAATCCCGTCACAGAGGTCGACTCATGGGTCAACTCATGCCTGGGGGTCGACTCATGGGTCGACCTCTGTGGAAGAACATCAGAGAATCACCAGAAAATAAGGTTCTGTGATTTTTGGCCTAAAAACTGCAGGGGTCGACTCATGGTCGACTCATGCCTTGGGGGTCGACTCATGGGTCGACTCACAGGTTGTGCCAAGCCAAAAAATTTGCGTGCCAAACAGCTCATGTGCCATGAGTTGACTCATGGGTCGACTCATGATTTTCAAACATGCATATCTTTCAAAATACAAGTCCAAAAATAATGAAATTTTCGTCAATGGATTACAAATCTTTTGTTCTACCATTTGATACTATCAAATCAGGGTTTTGGTAAAATTACCATTTTGCTCCTGAAGAGCAAAAAGTCTTTTTCAAATGAAAATTATTAGTACCCCTTCAACTGCTTTGTAATCATCAAAATCAATCTAGGGAGCAACAATCTCTCCCTTTTTGATGATGACAAAACACATGAACAAAAGCATCTATGTGAATCATGAATTTCAAAAGGATGCATTATAAGTGCATTAGCTTGAAAAGAAGATTGATTCTTTTGGCATGTGATACAAGTGCTCATTTGCATAAATAGTTTGTCCATTGCTTAATGATTTGAAAATTTGCTCATTTGATTATGTGATTTTGGTGTTAGAGTAGAAAATTTGTTTTTGTTATCAAAGCAAGTTGTATCTTGAAAATTTGCTCATTCTCATTTGATTATTTAGTTTTAGTATCAGAGCAAGTTTAATAATTAAGTGTACCAATGCATGTCTAAGAATTAATTGTAAAGTATATCAGAGCATGTCAAATTTTAAGATGTATCAGAGCAAGTCTAATTTTAAAGCATATCAGAGCATGTCTAAGAAGTAATTTTAAAGGTTGCTCATTTGCATTGTACTTAGCAATTTACTCATTGTATTTTTAAGTCATTTAATAATTTTGCTTTCGATATTGTTCTTTAATTTCTCCCCAATTCATTCATTTTATTTTCAAGTCTTTTAATAATTTATAATTTTACTTTTGATATATTTCTTTTTCTTTAATTTCTCTTCCTTTTTGACATCATCAAACATTGTTAGCTCCCCCTCTTTCTCTGAATACGTTTTCTCTTTAGTGTTTCTTCAAACTTCTTGTACTAATCATTAATGTTTGCTCCCCCTGAATACAGCAATCATTAACCAAAATATGCCATAGATTACCATAGATATGAATTATCAACAAAGAGAAGATATGTAATTAAGAGATGATTGACATCATAACAAAGAGTAGATATATAATTAAAAGATAATTGATACCATAGTTGTTTCAATACATATTCCATAAAAGTCAACCAGTTAATATCATTACATGGCCCAAAAGATAGATCCTAGAAAGAACAACACTTAGGATCTAGTAAAGCTCATGACTAGATGGATCGGAGTCATCAGAGATAGGGTGAGGAGATGATGGATCTCGACCAAGAGCACGTCCTCTACCGCGTCTGCCTCTACCATGAGTGGAGGTACTGGCACGAGCAGGTGAGCGAGATGAACTAGGAGGCTGAGAACGTTGAGAGGCCAAAGACTGGACTGAAAGAGTGAGTCTAATGGAATCAAGAACGTTCAGTGCTCTCGAAACAGACTGAAGCAGAGCAGTGAACTGAGTAGATGCATGCTCACTCGAGCCTCGATCTCTCTCCTCAATAACTCATAACCACCCTCCAATGCACCTCTGAGCCTGCCAACCTCGGCAGTAAGGTCTGTGACCTCAATAGTGCTCTCTGTGGCTGAGGATGGGCCAAAGCTAAGACTTGCCCCTGTAAGTCAAGAACTCTCCTAGTCAGTCTCAAAATGCTGTCCTCGAGCTACTGAATCCGAATAGACTATCTGAGATCAACTGAAATACAGTGGAGATATGGGGGATCAAGGTCTGATCAGATGAATCTAATGATGTGGATCCTGATGCAAATGTAGAAGTGCTCCACTGACGAGAAAGCAAGGAAGCCACACGCTGAGAAATCTGCTCGATCTGATCATCAGCTAATCTGAACTCTGAAGGAGATGCTCTGCTGTCTGGCTGCTGAACTGGTGTGTACCTCCTGGTAGAATCTGAAGGGCCAACCTCTGGATCTGAACCAAACTGGATATCTGGAGATGCTGCCCTGAAGTCATGGAGAGGAGATGAGGGACCTTCTTCCTCAACTCTGTCTTCTACTCTATCCTCAGCTCTCTCCTCAGAACCCTTGATCCAACCACCATCAGTTTTAGTAAATCCCATACGGTGCAGAGTGTGTTGGTTGATGGTGTCTGCGTGAGAAAGCTTAACAGATGCCTCCCCCTCAAAACTGACTCCAAACCTCCTAAAAACTAGTGTAAGAGCCATACCAAAAGGCAGATGTGCCTTGGATCTGTTCAGTGTCTCTCTCATGGCCTCAATCATTAAAGCAGGGAGGTTTAATGGGGTTTGAGTGATCACATGAAATATTATACAAATATCTTGGCCAGAAAGGAGGTCATGCCTACCACTCCTTGGGAAGAAAAGCTTTGTCACTAATTAATGTAAGATTCTCATTTCAATTGACAAAATTTTGGCTTCCAATTTATTCAAACTTTCCGAGTAGGTTCCTCCTAGAATTACATTGATCCCCTCTTCCTTCACTGGGAGTTCCATGTAAGAATATCCCTCACAGGGCAAATGTAGTATCTCTCCCAAAGTAATAGGATCTAAGCATATATTAACTCCCTTAACAGTAGAAGTTACTGTTCCATTGCCATAGTGTAGATTTTGATAAAATTCTCTAACCAAGTCTACAAATGTAACTTCCTTGAGAGAGCAGTAAAAACCCCAACCCTGGTTTTTTATCTTTGTCCCAAAGGAGAAACCTTCTTTTTCAAAGAATCTAAAATCCACATTCTTGTCGGTTTCTACCTTCCTATCAGATAGAGGAATTTTGCTAGGGCTAAGGGGAGACTGAGAGGGACCTTGAGCAGACACTGAAGCCAGAATGGGAGCAGTGGAGGACTGAGCAGCTTGCCTTTTCCTGCGGATGCTTTCTTCCAGCTCATGGACTGATTTTCTTCTTTGAGGGAGCTTCATCTTTGGGGCCATTCTTACCACAAGAGCAGGCAGGGAGACTCGGAGGATCAAATGGATGAGTAGAAGGAGGGTTACAAGAGGATGGAAAGGGATTTTGGCAGAGAGAAGAGATGGTTTAGAGAAGAACGGTGGAGGCTAGGGCACGCTCCAACCGCTTCAATCAAGGGAGAAAGATGCGAAAAGCTCCTTTCCCAGGCGGTGATTTGAGGTGGAGAGGAGAAGGGAGAATATTCTTGGGTTAAATCCTTGCTTTTGGAGAGAAAAAAGATGAGGATGATGGGTCTTGGAGGGAGGAAGACGAAGAGAATAGAGGGTCGGCTCATGAACAGGTTTTAAGACAAAATGGAATGAGCCCGTGAGGTGTTGGCCGAAAATTACAAGTTTGCCAATGGGTCGACCCTAGGGGGTCGACTCATGAATCACAAAAATTCAGAAAAAAAAATATGAATAAATTCTAAAAAAAAAAATTTAAATTTTGGGAGAAGGAATTTTGCTCAATGACAGGTTGTGAGAATGATAATCTTGAGCTTTTAGGACCAAGAGAGATGATGGAAATTGATCTCAAATCGATTCCTTGGAAATGGAAAAACACTTAGGCATAAGGATCAAGAATTCCTAGATTTGTCCTAATTTCACAGAATCTGTCCTCGCTAAGGGCCTTTGTAAAGATATCAGCTAATTGATTTTCAGTGCAAACATATTCAAGAGTTATATCTTTGTTTTGAACATGTTCTCTTATAAAATTATGTCTTATTTCAATATGCTTAGATCTTGAATGTTGAATTGGATTTTTAGTTAGATTTATGGCACTTGTGTTGTCGTATCTTATGGGTGTTTCATTAAGTTTGATTCCAAAGTCTTCGAGTTGTTGCTTAATCCACAAGATTTAAGCACAACAACTTTTGACTGCAATGTATTCGGCCTCAGCCGTAGACAGTGCTACCAAATTTTATTTCTTGCTAAACCAGGAGATTAGGTTAACTCCAAGAAATTGGCAAGTTCCACTTGTGCTTTTTCTATCTAATCTACATCCAGCAAAATCAGCATCTGAATATCCTAATAAATCAATTAGTGAGTCCTTAGAGTACCATAACCTTAGAGTTTGAGTACCATTTAAGTATCTAAGGATTCTTTTAACAGCATTCAAATGAGATTCTTTAGGATTAGATTGAAATCTAGCACACAAACAGACACTAAACATGATATCAGGCCTACTTGCAGTTAAATATAATAGAGAGCCTATCATACCTCTATAGTATTTTAAGTCTACATATTTACCTTCTTCATCCTTGTCAAGCTTACATGAGGGGCTCATTGGTGTGCCAATTGCTTTGGAGTTCTCCATTCCAAATCTTTTGAGTAATTCCTTGGTGTACTTACTTTGGGTGATGGAGATTCCTTCTTTTGTTTGTTTGATTTGGAGTCCGAGGAAGAAAGTGAGTTCTCCCATCATGCTCATTTCGAACTCCCCCTGCATGAGCTTAGCAAAGTCTTGACAAAGAGATTCATTAGTAGACCCAAAAATTATGTCATCAACATAAATTTGTATTACTAACATATCATTTTGATTTCTTTTAATAAAGAGGGTTGTGTCTACATTACCTCTTGAAAAACTATAATTTAGTAAAAATTTGCTTAGCCTATCATACCAAGCCCTAGGTGCTTGTTTTAATCCATATAAAGCTTTATTTAATTTAAAAACATGATTAGGAAAAGCATGATTTTCAAATCCTGGGGGTTGTTCTACATAGACTTCTTCAGCAATATATCCATTTAAAAATGCACTTTTGACATCCATTTGAAATAATTTGAATTTCATAAAGCAAGCATATGCAAGTAGAAGTCTAATGGCTTCTAATCTAGCAACAGGTGCAAAGGTCTCATCAAAATCAATTCCTTCTTCTTGATTATAACCTTTAGCAACCAATCTTGCTTTATTTCTTATTACATTACCATGTTCATCTAATTTGTTCCTAAAGACCCATTTTGTGCCAATTATTGAATAATTTTTAGGTCTTGATACTAAAGTCCATACATTATTTCTTTCAAATTGATTAAGTTCCTCTTGCATTGCATTAATCCAATTATGATCATTTTTAGCTTCTTCAATAGTTTTTGGTTCAAGATGAGATACAAAAGCACAATGATTAAATACATCTCTAAGTGAAGAACGAGTTTTTACCCCATGCATAGGATCACCAATAATTAACTCCTTAGGGTGATTGTGAACATACCTCCATTCTTTGGGTAAGTCATTTGTACCTTGAGGTTGTTCTTGAATTTCTTCACCTCTCTCATCCTGTTTGTCTTCTTGTTCCTCGTCCTCTTGAGTTGTTGAATCTTTTAGAGTGATCTCCTTCATTCCTTCTATTAGAGGATCTGCATCATCAACACCCTCATTCTTCCTTGAAGGAAGATCGTTAGATTCATCAAAAACAACATGTACGGACTCCTCTACTACTAAAGTTCTTTTGTTAAAACTCTAAAAGCTTTACTAGTGGAGGAGTAACCAAGAAAGATTGCTTCATCTGATTTTGCATCAAATTTACCAAGTCTTTCTTTACCATTATTTAACACAAAACATCGGCAACCAAAAATATGAAAATATGCAATATTAGGTTTTCTTTCTTTCCAAAGTTCATAGGGGGTTTTCTTTAAAATTTGTCTAATCAAAGCATGATTTAAAATGTAACATGCTGTGTTAATTGCTTCCACCCAAAAATATCTTGGAAGGTTACTTTCACAAAGTATGGTACGGGCCATTTCTTCTAAGGTTCTGTTTTTCCTTTCTACTACCCCACTTTGTTGGGGTGTCCTAGGAGCAGAGAAGTTATGGCCAATTTTATTTTCATTACAAAAGTTTTCAAAGTCTTGATTTTCAAATTCAGTTCCATGATTGCTTCGAATATTTTGAATTGAAAATCTTTTTTCATTAGTGACTTTTCGATAAAATTTAGTGAAAATATGAAAAATTTCATCTTTGTGTGCTAAAAAGAAAACCCAAGTAAAACGAGAGTAATCATCTATAATTACAAAACCATATCGTTTTGCTCCTAGACTAGTGGTTCTAGTTGGTCCAAATAAGTCCATATGCAAAAGCTCTAAAGGTCTAGAAGTTGAAACAATATTTTTGGATTTAAATGAAACTCTTGTTTGTTTACCTAATTGGCATGCATCACAAATTCTATCCTTTTCAAAATTCAGTTTTGGCAAACCAAGAATTAATTCTTTCTTAATTAATTTTGAAAGAGAATGCATGCTAATGTGTGCAAGTCTGCGATACCAAAGCCAACTTGTCTCATTAATTTTAGCATTTAAGGTGCATGTTTATTTTGTCTAAATCATTTAAATCTACCATATAAACATTACCATGTCTATGTCCAATAAATTTAATGCCATCATTAACAGGACTAGTTACAATGCACACAGACGATTTAAAAATAACTTTATATCCTTTATCACAAAATTGACTAATACTTAGTAAATTGTGCTTTAAACCATCTACTAACAAAATATTTTCAATATATTTGGAGGGAGTGATACCAATGTTACCTATACCGATGATCTTTCCTTTGCCATTGTCTCCAAAGGTGACCATCCCTCCATCCCTAGCATCAAGCGTGATGAATTGTGATTCATCACCAGTCATGTGTCTCGAGCATCCACTGTCAAGATACCATTTCCTGTTTCCTCCTTGGGATGCTAGACACACCTGCAAGCAAAAGTCAAGTTTTTGTTTTAGGTACCCAAGCTTTCTTGGGTCCTTTTTGGTTAGTCTTAATGGTTCCTTTTGGAACCCATATTTTTTTTATAGTTGATTTTGCAGATTTGTTAAAGAAGCAAGTGTATGATTTATGTCCTACTATACCACATTTGAAACAAGTAATATTGGTAGACTTGTTACTTAAAGAGTTTATATAAATATTTTTTAGATATTTTTGTTTCTTCAAGGGGTTATAGCCAAGTCCAGCCTTATCATACATGACTTTTTGATTATCAAGAATCATATTGAGTTTATTTGAACTCAAGGTGAACTTTTCTACTATTGGTTTTAGCTTGGCGATTTCATTCTTTAAGCTTTGATTTTTTTGAAGCAGGGTGGATTTTTCAATTGAAATGTTTTCAGTTTGTTTCAATAAAGATTGATTTTTCAATTTTAGTTCTTTGTTCTTCATCCCTAGTTTCTTTAATTCATCAACTAAATCATAGAATGCTTCATGTAATTCTTCAAATGTAAAGTCACTAGGGGTTTCAAAAATTACCTCATTTTTGTGTGCCATAAGGCACAAGTTGGCTTGTTCGGTTGAGGTTTCCTCATCGGAGCTTGAGTCATCACTCGCACTCCATGTGGCCATCATGGCCTTCTTCTTAAACTTCTTGGGATCTTTCTTCAGTTGTGGGCATTCGGATTTGAAGTGTCCCGGCTTCTTGCACTCATAGCAGATAAGGGGTTGGTCTTTCTCTTTTTCTTTGCTTTGTTCCCCTTTTGTGAATGGCCTCTTCCTCATCCCCTGTTTTCTTTTTCTCAAAAATTTCTTAAATCTTCGGGTGATGAGTGCCATCTCTTCATCCTGTTCTTCATCTTCAGTGTCATCAGTTTCTTCATCTGGTGGAGCTGTGGATTTGAGGGCAATGGTTCTTTTCTTTTTGACTTCTTCCTCTTGATGTTGCTTCATGCTTAGCTCATGAGTCATCAAAGATCCAAGAAGCTCTTCTAGAGGTAGAGTGTTCAAGTCCTTGGCTTCTTGGATGGCAGTCACTTTGGCTTCTCAAGTTCTTGGCAAGGACCTGAGAATCTTTCTTACAAGCTCACTGTTAGTATAGGACTTACCAAGACTCTTTAAACCATTAATAATATCAGTAAAGCGAGTAAACATTCCAGTTATGGACTCATCATGCTCCATTTTGAATAATTCATATTTATGCACAAGCATGTTTATTTTAGACTCTTTTACTTGATTGGTTCCCTCATGGGTTACTTCTAACCTATCCCATATTTCTTTAGCAGATGAGCAAGTAGAAATGCGATTAAATTCGTTTGCATCAAGAGCACAATAAAAAACATTCATTGCTTTAGCATTTAATTGGGCCATCTTCTTATCAACCTCATCCCATTCTTTCTTGAGTTTGGTTGATTCCTCACCATCTATAATTTTAGTGGGTGTGTGAGGACCGTTCACTATGATACTCCACATATCATAGTCGAGTGCTTGTATGAATATTTTCATCCGAGCTTTCCAATAGGTGTAATTAGACCCATTGAAAAGTGGAGGTCGGTTGGTGGATTGCCCCTCGGCAAGAGAAGTGCCGATGTGGGTTGCCATAGATCTTTGGCTCTTTGATTGTTTAGATCAAAGAAGGGCTAGAGCACCGGGCTCTGATACCACTTGTTGCCCAGCTATGCAACCCAAGAGTGGGGGGTGAATTGGGTTTCTAAAAATTTTAAGCTTAACTTATGACTTATGAAAAATGTTTGGCAATAGCTAAAAGAATATGGAGAGTTAAATTAATTCAGGACTAATGGCTAAAAGCAAGAATGCAAGAAAATAATGAAGAGTTAAAGGGAAGCAATTATGCACACCACAAACAAAAAGATTTATAGTGGTTCGGTGCCAACCTTGCACCTACATCCACTCCCCAAGCTCCTACTTGGGAATTCCAATCCACTAATCTTGTATTCAACCCGAATACAAACGTCGGAAACTCCGACTCTAGCTATTCCAAGCTAGACCACTTGTTTCCCGGATACAAGCCAACCCAATACACTCCGATTCTAGGTTCGGATCAACCTTCCCTTGTTTTGGAACCCTTCCAAAATAAAAACGATCACTCAAACTGAGTAAAATAATTTATAGCACAAATGAGTACAGAGAAAGCTCCTTTAATGAGCGAATATAACTTTAAATACACTTTACTCAAGAGAAGAAGACCCTTTTCAAATTTTCTCAAAGTGGTTGGAGACTTGAATGTGCACTTGAGGAGTTGGTGAGCTTGGTTTAAAGGTTTCTTCAAAGCTTTGAATGAACTTTTGATTAGGGCTGAAAAGTTGGCTTGAAAAACCCTTTTTCAAAATCTCTCTTTTGAATGCTCTTGAATGCTCTCTTGAATGCTCTTCTTAACTCTTCCAAATCGCTTTTCTTGTTTCCCACCTTTTGGATCCTTTTATAGCTTTAAGAAATAGAGGAAAACATTCTAGGCTGAAAAAGAGCCATTAGACCACATTAAATGAGCATTAAAAGCACTTAAAATGGGTCAAAAACTAGCCGTTGCGGAGAAATCCCATCACAGGGGTCGACTCATGGGTCGACTCATGCCTGGGGGTCGACTCATGGGTCGACCTCTGTGGAAGAACATCAGAGAATCACCAGAAAATATGGTTCTATGATTTTTGGCCTAAAAACTGCAGGGGTCGACTCATGGGTCGACTCATGCCTTGGGGGTCGACTCATGGGACGACTCACAGGTTGTGCCAAGCCAAAAAATCTGCGTGCCAAACAGCTCATGTGCCATGAGTTGACTCATGGGTCGACTCATGATTTTCAAACATACATATCTTTCAAAATACAAGTCCAAAAATAATGAAATTTTTGCCAATGGATCACAAATTTTTTGTTCTACCATTTGATACTATCAAATCAGGGTTTTGGTAAAATTACTATTTTGCCCCTGAAGAGCAAAAAGTCTTTTTCAAATGAAAATTATTAGTACCCCTTCAACTGCTTTGTAATCATCAAAATCAATCTAGGGAGCAACAACACCTTAGACTCATCTGTGGATGTAAACCCCTCAGGTTGTATCATATACACCTCTTCGGTCAGCTTTCCATTTAGGAAAGTTGTCTTTACATCCATCTGCTACCTCTCATAATCCAAATGGGTAGCATTGCAAGCATTTTTTGAATAGATTTGAGCATTGCCACAGGGGAGAACATCTCGTTATAGTCAATACCATAATGTTGACGATACCCCTTGGCAACTAGATGGGCTTTATAGGTCTCCACCTTTTCGTCTGCACCCCTCTTCCTTTTGAAGACCCATTTATACCCAATGGGTTTAACCCCTTTAGGTGGGTCAACCAATGTCCATACATCGTTGACCTTCATGGACTCCATTTCGGATTTCATGGTTTTAAACCATTTTTTGGAATCAGGTCTCTGCATTGCATCCATATAGGTGATCGGATCCTCATCGTTCTCATCGAGTTCGATGGGATCACCATTTCGGATCAAGAAATCATAGTATCTGTCCGACTGATGCGGTACTCTACCGGATCGCCTTAATGGTGCAGGTACATTAAGCTTTGGATCCGGTCTAATCAAATCTGACTCAGGTTCAGTTATTGGTGTCGGTCCTTCTACCTGTTGAACTTCATCAAGTTCAACCTTAGAGGCAATGGTTCCTTCACCAAGGAACTCTTTTTCTAAAAAGATTGTCTTAAGGCTGACGAACACCTTTTGTTCATCAGCATGGTAGAAAAAATATCCTTTGGTCTCTTTAGGGTACCCTATGAATGTGCATTTGTCAGACCTAGGTCCAAGTTTATCTGTAACTAACCGTTTGACATAGGTCGGGTACCCCCAGACCCTAAGGTGTGAAAGTGCTGGCTTACGTCCTGTCCATATCTCATATGGAGTCTTAATTACAGACTTACTTGAAATCTTATTTAACAGATAACAGACCGATTCGAGTGCATATCTCCAAAAGGTTATCGGCAAGCTGGCAAAACCCATCATGGATTGGACCATGTTTAACAGAGTCTGATTTCTCCTTTCAGATACACCATTATGGTGTGATGTTCCTGGATGAGTCCATTGGGAGAGAATCTCATTCTCTCCTGGATATGTGAGAAACTCACCAGAAAGGTATTCCGCTCCTCGATCAGACCGAAGAGTTTTAATACTCTTTCAGGTTTATTTTTCTACTTCACATCGGAATCGTTTGAACATTTCAAATGAATCCAAATTATGTTTCATTAGATAGACATATCCATATCTGGATAGATCATCTGTGAAAGTGATGAAGTAGAAATATCCACCTCTAGCACTTGTGCTCATGGGCCCACATACATCAGTATGTACTAGGCCCAAGAGCTCAGTAGCTCTCTCATCTTTTTCAGTAAAAGGTGACTAGGTCATTTTACCAAGAAGATAGGACTCACAGGTTGGAAGTGATTCACAATCACTGACTTCGAGGATTTCCTCTTGAGTCAACCTATTTATCCTGTTCTTGTTTATATGACCTAGCCTACAGTGCCATAAGTAGATATCTGATACACTATCTAATCTAGGGTGCTTGCCAGTAGAATAGACTATGTTAACAGGTTGTGATAACATATACACACCATTGTTCAAATGTCCACAAAAAATAATAACACCATTCATAATGATATTACAAACTTATTTCTTTATTGAAATTTCATAATCATTTTTGGCTAGAAAGCCTACAGAAATAACATTTAAAAAAAAACTAGGATAGAAATGACAATCATTAAGAACAACGGTATGGGACTCAAAAACAAGTTTCAAGATCCCTAATGCTAGAACTGAAACTGGCCTTCCATCTCCAACGTTCAAGAACCTCTCGTCCTGCTTGAATCTCCTACTGCCCTGCAACCCCTACAATGAATTGCAAATATGGTAAGGGCTACCGATATCCAATACCCAGTCAGTTATATTACAAATAGAGAAATTATAAGAAGTTATCATATAAATACCTTATCCAGCAACAGCTTGCTTCTTTCTCTGCCTGTTCGGATCTAGGAAGGCAATGTACTGAGGACAGTTTCTTTTTCAGTGCCCTCGCTTCTTGCAAAAGAAGCATTCAGTTTGACTCTTATCGGGCTTGATCTTTCTGGTCTGGCCCTGCACTGATGTTCCAGCCTGAACTTGCACCTTCTTCATTTTCTTCTTCTTGTTCTTCTTCCCTTTCTCAAAGGGTCAACAACCAAAAAATGAACCTCCCACTAAGTTCACCGACTCCTTGTGGTGTTGGTGATTCTTCTCAAAGTTCTGAAGCAACCTCAGTAACCCGTGGTAGTTTACTTCAGGCTTTGTCATTCTGTAATAAGTGAGGAATGGGAGATAAGACTTGGGCAGCAAGTTCAGTATTGCATCTTTCCCAAGCTGCTCATGCAAGAGAAAGTCGAGCTTGCTCAAATGCTCCATCAGCTCGATCATGTACAATACATGATCAGTGATAGAGGCACCATCCCACATTTTGGTATTGAAGATGGCACAACTAGTCTTGTGCCTCTCCACGTCATTGGGTTTGCCAAAGGCATCCTCCAACACTTGAGGCATATCCTTTGGCTGAGCCATCTCAAATCTATGACTGAACTCATTGCTCATGCCAGCCAGCATGATGCAGCGCACCATGGTCCGATCACTGAGCCACTTCTGATAAGTGTCTCTGACTGTTCCACATGCATTGATAGCTGGCTCCTCAGGTACAGAATCTGTTATCACATATAGGATCCGTTCATGCTCCAAGACAATCTTCAACTTTCGGTACCAGCTACCAAAGTTAGGTCCCACCAACTGATCATTGTCCAACAATGATCAGAGCGATAGGAAAGTGGCCATATCTGTACAAAGAAAAATCATAATCTAATTAGTAATTGATTCATTAAATCTAAAGGTTTGGACTTTAATCAAAAGGTTTCTCCCACTATTTTATTTGAATTGGTAGCCTCTACCTCTAATTCGAGGAATTGCCCTAATTTTTTAGTGGGTACTAGAATCTACTTAGACTGCACACAAACCCAACTTTGGTTGGCCAACCTATGTACATCTAAAGGTAGGTTTATAATCAATTGCTTCTCTAAATAATTTTTAGTAATTTTAATTTTACCCCAGTCCCTAATCAGTAGGCTTTGGTCTCCACTGAAAAGGTCTGGTTAGGTCCAACCATTAACATGACCATACTTGGCCGATCTAGCCAATGAATGATTAGGCCCAACTTTGGTTAGCTAACCTAACTACCATTTAGAAAGATGCAGTCAAGAAATCATATTATGAATGACAATTTCATCAGTCGATAAGCACCAGACCTTTGGGCCTCCAATGTTTATCTAACTGATGGACCCATTATCATCCACTTAATGGGAGGCTATGATCTAGTTATCACCATAACTATTTCATTTTAAAGACCTAATAATTTTAGAAGATTTAATTGATTTAGAGGAGGAGGTCAGATGAACCAGCTTATCATGATCCTCCCACTGGCTTCACCAAGTCAGCTTAAGGGAGACAATTAAAAGGGTTGGTCTAAGAGCACCTAAATCAGTCACACTGATTTACCTAGCTGACATGGGTCAGCTTGAATAGTCAAGTGATTCGATCAAAATATAATTTCATCAAGAGGCCAGGTAAGTTTGATCGATGGGAGGGTCTACCAAAGCTTACCTTAGACACCATCAGAAATGACCAAGTAAGCGGGCTGCCAATTAAAAACCACCAGTCTAATTTACCTTAGACACCAACTGGTTTAATTAGTTTTGATTAGATCAACCTAACAGTTCATGCTAGACTACTTAGCCAAGAATCAAGTCAATTTGGTTCTCATTAAAGATATGGACTTGACCAACTACAATTATTGTAATTGATCTAGAGAATCTTTGACCTAATCTAAGACAATAATTGATTAGATTTAGTCAATTCTCTAATTAAGTCCATCTTTAATCTAACCTTAGGTCTAACCCAATTAATGGACCTAATTTCCACTAACCCATTAACCCAATGTGTTATGGTTTGTGTCTTAGGTTTTTCAATTCACAATCCTAGAACCTAATCAAATAACTTCTTAATTCTCAATTAAGTTTTGGGCTAAGGGTTGGGGTTCGGCTTTTCGAAAATAATTTTTATGTTTGTAAAAAATTTTTACAATATGGTTCTTACCAACCAAGTTGCATGTTTGATTCATAATCAAAATGCAAGTGAAATAAGCATGAAACTACTTTAGATCTAATCTAAATAGGTTCATGTAATGGAAACAATTTCAACTTTAAACTGCACAAATTTTCCAGACAAATATATGATGGTTCTTTGCACGAAAATTATTAACAAAAAGATTTTATTTTAGATTTAAATACCTTTTAAATCTAATAAATTATAAATTTAATCTAGATCATATCTAACAAATTTATGATTAAAGATAGATCTACACGAACTAGGACAACCTTTGCACTGTAAGGGGTAAACCTTATAGCAGGACAACCTACGGTTCGTGATTGATCTAAAAATTTTAATTTTAAATTTAATAATTAGATTATAAATTAGATCTAATCTAAAAAATAATCTAAATATATATAAATAATCATGTAATAAACAACCAAGGCTCTAATACCAATTGAAGGAACCAGATCTAGGATTTCAGGGTTAGATCTTAAAACTTTTTCAAGATCAGGCAGCAGAAGACTAAAATAAATCAAAAATTATCTTATAAAATTAGAGAATCTCTAGATCTAAGATCATATTACATAATTATTATATAATATTAAATCAAAAATTAAAATATAAAGAGAAAGAACTATATGTTGATCATATCAACATGTTTCTATACTACATCTAATGTATGTAAAATATAATAGATCAGATCTATTACCTTGCAAGTTAGATGTTCTAACTTTGCTGATCCAGGTTTGAGGATGATGTTGTGAGCCGTACATACATCCGACCTCTAAGAGTTGTCCACACGAGCCCATGAATCACGATCAGAAGTCCTGATCCAAGAAATCAGCACAATATGCTAGTACTGTGCTGATCCTTCTTCGATGGTCGATCAGATGCCTCTTTCTTCTTAATTTAGATTCTTCCAAAGATGAGAAGTAGAAGAAAGAGTTTTAGATATGAGACACTCTCAGAAAACTCACAGATGGAGGAAGAGAAGAGGTGAACTCAGCAACCATAGAAGAAGACCCTCTTCTTCTTCTCTTTGCTCTCACCTAGACTTCTAGTTTTGTGTCTATTATATCTCCACGCCCCAACACTTTTTTGCCCTGAATTTTACATACCCCAAAGGTCTCTCAATGCTCTATAATTCATAAAAATTTAAGAAAAAATTCATCTTAAATAATGAGATATGAAGAATCCTTGTCTAGGTCAAATACCTAGTCAAGAAAAATCCAAATAGGGCAAGACAAGGGGTGCCCAACTCAGGGGTGCCCCCTCCTTCTTTTTCTACCATGGACCATTAGCAAAGGGTATATAATATATGTCATAAAAGTCATAAAAATCTCAAAAAAAAATCTGAGTAAAATCAGTGCCATAAGGAAAGAGTTTTGGTTTCCTAAAATTCTATCTCAAAGAATTTGAAATCCAAACTAATTCCTACTTTGACTTGGTCCACAACTACATTCCATGTAAGAGAGAATGAGTGAAAAGCTTTGGACATGTGTGAAGGCTTGGGAGAGAAGGTTTTGTCATACAAAATAAGAGAGAGTGGGCGTGGGGGTCTAAGGTGGCGCAAGATGGAATCCTAGTCTTACTAGGGTTTCATCTATGACTTGTTCAAATTTGGTTTCTCAAACCAAATCAAACCAAAACCAAATCAACCCAATTAAAATAGATCTTACTCTAATTAAAAATTTAATTTAATTAGATTAAATTTAATTTAAATCTAATTTAATTTTCTAATCAAATTAGAAATTAGGTTGACCCAACTCCTAATTGAACTAGGACTAGTTTTTCCTTGCACTTGGCTTATCCGATAAACCAATTGAACTTGATCCAATCAAGTTCAAACTAAATCTAATTAAATCATATTTAATTAGACCTAATCTTAGCCCATTAGTTTTATCAAATTAAGTTAATTAGCAATCGAACTGCTAATCGATCCTCTTGCAACACTTGCACTAGGTTAAATGTCAATCGTATTGATCGTTTAACCATAGAATGATTCTTAATCGTTGATCAACCATCCGATCAGATCGTAAACTCTAATGTGTGTGATCTCATAGGTTTGAATCTAAGCTAGTAGCATAGAAATAAATTTTTATACCAATCGAAGTGATCATCTAGAAATGGTACCCGACGGTCGGATAGGTCGAATGTGTAGAAGAACATCCTTAGAACCCATAAGGATATAGTTTCCATATAATTCATTTCCTTGATCAAAATGCTCATAGGATATCTCAGAGTTCAACTATCAACTCTAATCAGGTTGTCCATATTGTATTTCAAAATATCAAATCCATCTGATGGATTATCCTGGCCAAGATTTTGCTAAATTGAAATACAGCGACTCATTCTTCTCCAACTCTTGAAGTGGTCAATTCCATCTTGATCATACTTTGACTTTGCAAGTATTTGACTGTGCTTAGAAGCCTTCCATCACTGAATTAAAAATTTAGTTAGTTCAGTACCAAAGCACAGTGAGTTGCTTGCAAGTCACTGAGGTGATCTTTGGTCTAAAGGGAGGTGATCTCAGGTCTAAGGACACTTATACCTATATCCCATCAGAGACATTCTCAACAGCAGAATGCTCTGGAGTTGGTCACGTTCAATGATGACGTACCCTTACATCTCACCTGTATGCCATACCAGTGTCTCTACACTTCTTGATTAAGAAGATAACCAACCCATATGGCCTACAGCAACCTATGCTCGATAGAAGCTGTCGTTCTTATTAATAGCCCCTCATTTGGTCATGAACAGTTTTAAAGACTTATTGATAAATTCTCTCTTTATCGAACCTAAATAGTCCTAAGGACTTCATCACAACAATGGAGTTCATTAGAAGATGAAAACTTGTGATGAAAATGTCAAAAATATATTTTATTTATTAACAAATCAATTACAATATAAGGTTGCTCAACCGTCAACAGGTTGACGATTAACTTTTGGGACATATGTTTCAATATTGGGATCATCCCTATGTTTCCAATCTCCCTCGAAAATACTTTCTCTAAATCCTTTATAAGAATACCAAGTATCTTTCTAAAAGATAGAAGATCCTACTAGATCTACGAGGTGGAGGAAGTGCTATATATATTGGCTCATCTTACATAGTTGTAAGGTCTTGTGACTCGTTCTTCTTTAAAAATTTTCTCTTTGAGTTCATCCTTCCACTATTTCTAAGAAAATAGTATGATTGCTCACAAACATATTGTGAACCATTGGGAAAAGAAAATGATATCTCAAACACCTTCTGTGATACCCTATAAATGAGTTCTCATAGACCTATCCTCTAACTTGTCTACTATATCATATCTCATATGGTGTGGTGAAACCAACTTTAGAGAAAACCTAATTTAAATTTCAAAAGTTAAATCTTGCTCTTAAAGAAACAATAGTTAGATTAGTGATGTTCATGATGGATCGGACCATAGCTCATACAGTGCCATCGCTCCTTACATATACACCATTGAGCTAAGGTGTACAAGGAGAATTCCATCATGAAATTATGCTATTCTCTTTAGATATTCAATAAATTTTTTAATTTGGTATTGCATCTTTGATCGAATCGAAGTACCTTTAGTTTTTTTTTTCAATTTATCTTTCCTACTTTATATCTAAATTCTTTGAGTCTTTCAAAATCTTTCATATTTGTATCTCACATACAAACCTATACCATGATGCTTGTCGATAAAAGTGATGTAGTGATAACCTCCTAGTCTGGCTCATCAAATTGGCCATGCACATCGTATGTGTACTAGGACAAGTATCTCAGTAGTCCTATTTCTTTAACCTATAAAGAACAGTTTGATCATTATCCTTAAAGAGATGATTTACAGACTAGATATGACTTAACAGTCAATGAGCCCAAAAGCCCATGTTCTCCAGTCAGTAAATCATTCCTTCTCATATATGATCTAGCCAAAAGAACCATCTATATACTTCAGGTTATTTGGATTTGGATCTCTCAGACCCAATGGCTTTCATTATTTGCTCAAATAATTTTTCAAATGTATCACCATGCAAATGATCAAGAACCAAATCCAAATGGTAATCTTCGAGATTAGGTGCCCATGGCCTAGTGCAACTTTTGCACCATTGCCAACTCAAAAAAGTCACTTCACCTTATCTCGATCCTTTTTCTTCCTTAGACCTTATGTTAAAGTGCGTAATATGCACTAGAGTTTAATGAAAAAGAAAAAAATATTAGATTAATTTTGAGCAATTTGACAAACTTTCCAAAAGCATGTCAATATTTCTTTAGGTTCTCTAGGTATGTACCCTTGAACTTTTCAAGGTCTCTTAGTTACCAGCATATCGATCAATTCAGTTAAGGTGCTATAATATTTATTCATATAATAGTTTCATAAACTATCCATATGAATTAGAAATTGTAGGATCAAATCCATTAGCAAGTTTTTATGTATAGTTATGTCGAGCTTTTCAAGTTCTTCAATATCCTTGATCATCGATCATGGACAAACTACCCATTATGCATCTTATGCATTGTGTGACTCTAATCATCTCACAACTATGGCAGATGAATCAACATATCATTGGTAGTTTATATATCCTTATACATATATTAGATCTCATCGACTATATAATCTAATTTATAGCATCTAACCTAATTATCAATGTCCAACTAATTGTCAATGTCCAATCATTTGTCAAGTATAGCTCATTGACTATGGATTGGACAATGTTGCTCCTAGATTGATTTTGATGATTACAAAGCAGATTGAAGGGGTACCAATATTTTTTATTTGAAAAAGTCTTTGTGCTATTCAGAGACAAAATCGTAATTTTACCAAAACCCTAATTTAATAGTATCATTTGGTAGAACAAAAGATTTGTGATCTATTGGCAAAAATTTCATTATTTTTGGACTTGTATTTTTGAAGTTATGCATGTTTGAAATCCATAAGTCGACTCATGAGTCAGCTCATGGCACAATGAGCAGTTTGGCATGCTGAATTTTTGGCTTGGCATGGCCTGTGAGTCGACTCATGAGTCGACTCTCAAGGCATGAGTCGACTCATGAGTCGACTCCTGCAGTTTTAGGCCAAAATTTACAGAACCCTATTTTCTGGTTGCTTCAACAGAGGTCGACTCATGAGTCGACCCCTGAGGCATGAGTCGACTCATGAGTCGACCCCTGTGATGGGATTTTTCCGCAACAGCTAGTTTTTAACCTGTTTTAAGTGCTTTTAATGCTCATTTAATGTGGTCTAACGGCTCTTTTTCAGCCTAGAATATTTTTCTCTATTTCTTAAAGCTATAAAAGGATTCAAAGGTAGAAAACAAACAAGAAGAAGAAAGAGAGAAAGTAAGAGATTAAAAAGAAAAAGAAGAGCATTCAAGAGAGCATTCAAGAGCATTCAAAAGAGAAAGGGGTTTCTCAAGCCAACTTTTCAGCCCTAATCAAGAGCTCATTTAAAGCTTTCAAGAAGCCATCAATTCAAGCTCACCAACTCCTCAAGTGCTCAATCAATTCTCCATCCACTTTGAGGAAATCTAAAAAGGGGCTTCTTCTCTTGAGTAAAGTGTATTTAAAGTTATATTCGCTCATTAAAGGGGCTTTTCTTGTACTTATTTGTGCTATAAATTATTTTACTCATTTTGAGTGATTGTTTTTATTTTGGAAGGATTCCAAAATAAGAGAAGGTTGATCCGAACCTTGAATCAGAGTGTATTGGGTTGGTTTGTACCCAGAAAACAAGTGGACTAGCTTGGGATAGCTAGTGTCGGAGTTTTCGACGTTTGTATTCGGGTTGAATACAAGTTTAGTGGATTGGAATTCCCAAGTAGGAGCTTGGGGAGTGGATGTAGGTGCAAGGTTGGCACCGAACCACTATAAATCCTTTTGTTTGTGGTGTGCATAATTGCTTCTCTTTAACTCTTCATTATTTCCTTGCATTCTTGCTTTAGGCAATTAATCTTGAACTATGGTTATTCTTCTCATTCATTTAGCTTTTGACAAGCATTTTTCATAAGTCATTAGTTAAGCTTAAAATTTTTAGAAACCCAATTCATCCCCCCTCTTGGGTTGCATAGCTGGGCAACAATGGTATCAGAGTCCGATGCTCTAGCCCTTCTTTGATCTAAACAATCAAAGAGCCAAAGATCTATGGCAACCCACGTCGGTACTTCTCTAGCCGAGGGGCAATCCACCAACCGACCTCCACTTTTCAATGGGTCTAATTACACCTATTGGAAAGCTCGGATGAAAATATTCATACAAGCACTCGACTATGATATGTGGAGTATCATAGTGAACGGTCCTCACACACCCACTAAAATTATAGATTATGAGGAATCAACCAAACTCGAGAAAGAATGGGATGAGGTTGATAAGAAGATGGCCCAATTAAATGCTAAAGCAATGAATGTACTTTATTGTGTTCTTGATGCAAATGAATTTAATCACATTTCTACTTGTTCATCTGCTAAAGAAATATGGGATAGGTTAGAAGTAACCCATGAGGGAACCAATCAAGTAAAAGAGTCTAAAATAAACATGCTTGTGCATAAATATGAGTTGTTTAAAATGGAGCATGATGAGTCCATAACTGTAATGTTTACTCATTTTACTGATATCATTAATGGTTTAAAGAGTTTTGGTAAGTCCTATACTAACAGTGAGCTTGTAAGGAAGATTCTCAAGTCTTTGCCAAGAACTTGGGAAGCCAAAGTGACTGCCATCCAAGAAGCGAAGGATTTGAACACTCTACCTCTAGAAGAGCTTCTTGGATCTTTGATGACTCATGAGCTAAGCATGAAGCAACATCAAGAGGAAGAAGTCACAAAGAAAAGAACCATTGCCCTCAAATCTACAGCTCCTCCTGATGAAGAAACTGATGACACTGAAGATGAAGAACAGGATGAAGAGATGGCTCTCATCACCCGAAGATTCAAGAAATTTTTGAGAAAAAGGAAACAGGGGATGAGAAAGAGGCTATTCACAAAAGGGGAACAAAGCAAAGAAAAAGAGAAAGACCAACCCCTTATCTGCTACGAGTGCAAGAAGCCGGGACACTTCAAATCCGAATGTCCACAACTGAAGAAAGGTTCCAAGAAGTTCAAGAAGAAGGCCATGATGGCCACATGGAGTGTGAGTGATGACTCAAGCTCCGATGAGGAAACCTCAACCGAACAAACCAACCTGTGCCTTATGGCACACGAAAATGAGGTAATTTTCGAAACCCTTAGTGACTTTACATTTGAAGAATTGCATGAAGCATTCTATGATTTAGTTGATGAATTAAAGAAACTAGGGATAAAAAATAAAGAGCTAAAATTGAAAAATCAATCCTTATTGAAACAAGCTGAAAACTTTTCAATTAAAAAATCCACCTTGCTTCAAGAAAATCAAAGCTTAAAAAATGAAATTGCCAAGCTGAAACCAATAGTAGATAAGTTCACCTTAAGTTCAAACAAACTCAATATGATTCTTGATAATCAAAAAGCCGTATATGATAAGGCTGGACTTGGCTATAACCCCTTGAAGAAATAAAAATATCTGAAAAATATTTATGTAAATTCTTTAAGTAACAAGTCTACCAATATTACTTGTTTCAAATATGGTAGAGTAGGACATAGGTCATACACTTGATTCTTTGACAAATCTGCAAACTCAACTATAAAGAAAATATGGATTCCAAAAGGAACCATTTTGACTAACCAAAAAAGACCCAAGAAAGCTTGGGTACCTAAAACAAAAACTTGACTTTTGCTTGCAAGTGTGTCTAGCATCCCAAGGAGGAAACAGGAAATGGTATCTTGACAGTGGATGCTCGAGACACATGACTGGTGATGAATCACAATTCATCATGCTTGATGCTAAGGATGGAGGGATGGTCACCTTTGGAGACAATGGCAAAGTTAAGATCATCGGTATAGGTAACATTGGTATCACTCCCTCCAAATATATTGAAAATATTTTGCTAGTTAATGGTTTAAAGCACAATTTACTAAGCATTAGTCAATTTTGTGATAAAGGGTATAAAGTTGTTTTTGAATCATCTGTTTGCATTGTGACTAGTCCTATTAACGATGGCATTAAATTTATTGGACATAGACATGGCAATGTTTATATGGTAGATTTAAATGATTTAGCCAAAATAAACATGCAATGCCTAGTATCCTTGAATGCTAAAGTTAATGAGACTAGTTGGCTTTGGCATCGTAGACTTGCACACATTAGCATGCATTCTCTTTCAAAATTAATTAAGAAAGAATTAGTTCTTGGCTTGCCTAAACTAAATTTTAAAAAAGATAGAATTTGTGATGCATGCCAACTAGGAAAACAAACTCGAGTTTCATTTAAATCCAAAAATATTGTTTCAACTTCTAGACCTTTAGAGCTTTTGCATATGGACTTATTTGGACCAACTAGAACCACTAGTCTAGGAGGAAAATGATATGGTTTTGTAAGTATAGATGATTACTCTCATTTTACTTGGGTTTTCTTTTTAGCACACAAAGATGAAACCTTTCATATTTTCACTAAATTTTACCGAAAAGTCACTAATGAAAAAAGATTTTCAATTCAAAATATTCGAAGTGATCATGGAACTGAATTTGAAAATCAAGACTTTGAAAATTTTTGTGATGAAAATGGAATTGGCCATAACTTCTCTGCTCCTAGGACACCCCAACAAAATGGGATAGTTGAAAGGAAAAACAGAACCTTAGAAGAAATGGCCCGTACCATGCTTTGTGAAAGCAACCTTCCAAGATATTTTTGGGCGGAAGCAATTAACACAGCATGTTACATTTTAAATCGTGCTTTGATTAGACAAATTTTAAAGAAAACCCCCTATGAACTTTGGAAAGAAAGAAAATTAAATATTGCATATTTTCATATTTTTGGTTGCCGATGTTTTGTGTTAAATAATGGTAAAGAAAGACTTGATAAATTTGATACAAAATCAGATGAAGCAATCTTTTTGGGTTACTCCTCCACTAGTAAAGCTTTTAGAGTTTTTAACAAAAGAACTTTAGTAGTTGAGGAGTCCATACATGTTGTTTTTGATGAATCTAACGATCTTCCTTCAAGGAAGAATGAGGGTGTTGATGATGCAGATCCTCTAATAGAAGGAATGAAGGAGATCACTCTGAAAGATTCAACAACTCAAGAGGATGAGGAACAAGAAGACAAACAAGATGAGAGAGGTGAAAAAATTCAAGAACAACCTCAAGGTACAAATGACCTACCCAAGGAATGGAGGTATGTTCACAATCATCCTAAGGAGTTAATTATTGGTGATCCTATGCATGGGGTAAAAACTCGTTCTTCACTTAGAGATGTATTTAATCATTGTGCTTTTATATCTCATCTTGAACCTAAAACTATTGAAGAAGCTGAAAATGATCATAATTGGATTAATGCAATGCAAGAGGAACTTAATCAATTTGAAAGAAATAATGTTTGGACTTTAGTATCAAGACCTAAAAATTATTCAATAATTGGCACAAAATGGGTCTTTAGGAACAAATTAGATGAACATGGTAATGTGATTAGAAATAAAGCAAGATTGGTTGCTAAAGGATATAATCAAGAAGAAGGAATTGATTTTGATGAGACCTTTGCACCTGTTGCTAGATTAGAAGCCATTAGACTTCTACTTGCATATGCTTGCTTTATGAAATTCAAATTATTTCAAATGGATGTCAAAAGTACTTTTTTAAATGGATATATTGCTGAAGAAGTCTATGTAGAACAACCCCCAGATTTGAAAATCATGCTTTTTCTGATCATGTTTTTAAATTAAATAAAGCTTTATATGGATTAAAACAAGCACCTAGAGCTTGGTATGATAGGCTAAGCAAATTTTTACTAAATAATGGTTTTTCAAGAGGTAATGTAGATACAACCCTCTTTATTAAAAGAAATCAAAATGATATGTTAGTAATACAAATTTATGTTGATGACATAATTTTTGGGTCTACTAATGAATCTCTTTGTCAAGACTTTGCTAAGCTCATGCAGGGGGAGTTCGAGATGAGCATGATGGGAGAACTTACCTTCTTCCTCGGACTCCAAATCAAACAAACAAAAGAGGGAATCTCCATCACCCAAAGCAAGTACACCAAGGAACTACTCAAAAGATTTGGAATGGAGAACTCTAAACCAATTGGCACACCAATGAGCCCCTCATGTAAGCTTGACAAGGATGATGAAGGTAAATGTGTAGACTTAAAATACTATAGAGGTATGATTGGCTCTTTATTATATTTAACTGTAAGTAGGCCTGATATCATGTTTAGTGTTTGTTTGTGTGCTAGATATCAATCTAATCCTAAAGAATCTCATTTGAATGCTGTTAAAAGAATCCTTAGATACTTGAATGGTAATCAAACTCTAGGGTTATGGTACTCTAAGGACTCACTAATTGATTTATTAGGATATTCAGATGCTGATTTTGCTGGATGTAAATTAGATAGAAAAAGCACAAGTGGAACTTGCCAATTTCTTGGAGTTAACCTAATCTCCTGGTTTAGCAAGAAATAAAATTCGGTAGCACTGTCTACGGCTGAGGCCGAATACATTGCAGTCGGAAGTTGTTGTGCTCAAATCTTGTGGATTAAGCAATAACTCGAAGACTTTGGAATCAAACTTAATGAAACACCAATAAGATGTGACAACACAAGTGCCATAAATCTATCTAAAAATCCAATTCAACACTCAAGGTCCAAACATATTGAAATTAGACATCATTTTATAAGAGAACATGTTCAAAACAAAAATATAATTCTTGAATATGTTTGCACTGAAAATCAATTAGCTGATATCTTTACAAAGGCCCTTAGTGAGGACAGATTCTGTGAAATTAGGAGAAATCTAGGAATTCTTGATCCTTATGCCTAAATATTTCTCCAATTCCAAAGATTTGATGTCAAAAATTTTTTGAGCTCAATTTCCATCATCTCTCTTGGTTCTAAATGCTCAAGATTATCACTCTCACAACTTGTCACTGAGCAAAATTCCTTTTCCTAAAATTTTAAATTTTTCTGGAATTTATTCATATTTTTTTTGAATTTCTGAGTTTCATGAGTCGACCCCCTAGGGTCGACCCCTTGGCAAACTTGTAATTACTGCCAACTTCCCACGGGCTCTTTCTTTTTAATTGGAAGCCTGTTCATGAGCCGACTCATCTCTTCATCTTCCTCCTTTCAAGAACTGACATCCTCATCCTCATTCTCTCCAAAACCAAGGATCTAGCTCAAGATTGTTCTCCCTTCTCCTCTCCATCACAAATCACCGCCTGGGAAAGAAGATTTTTGCGTCTTTCCCCTTTGATTGAAACGGTTGGAGCATGCCCTAGCCTCCACCGTTCTTCTCAAAATCGCCTCTTCTCTCCGTCAAAATCCCTCTCCATCCTTTTGTAGCCCTTCTTCCACTCATCCACTTGATCCTCCAAGTCTCTCTGCCTGCTGTTGTGGTGAGAATGGCTCCGAAGATGAAGCTCCCTCAGAGAAGAAAGTCGGTCCATGAGCTAGAAGAAAATGTCCGCAAAAAAAGGCAAGCTGCTCAGTCCTCCACTGCTCCCACTCCAGCTTCTGTGTCAGCTCAAGGTCCCTCTCAGTCTTCCCTTAGCCCCAGTAAGATCCCTCTATCTGATAGGAAGGTTGAAACCGGAAAGAATGTAGATTTTAGATTCTTTGAAAAAGAGGGTTTCACCTTTGGAACAAAGATAAAAAACCCGGGTTGGGGTTTCTACTGCTCTCTTAAGGAAGTCACTTTTGTAGACCTAGTTAGAGAATTTTATCAGAATCTGCATTATGGCAATGGAACAGTGACTTCTATAGTTAAGGGAGTTGATATTTGTCTGGATCCTGTCATTTTGGGAGAGATACTTCATTTGCCCTGTGAGGGATATTCTTACATGGAACTCCCAGTGAAGGAAGAGGGAATCAGTGTGATTCTAGGGGGAACCTACTCGGGAAGTTTGAATAAATTGAAAGCCAAAATTTTGTCTATTGAAATGAGGATCTTACATCAGTTAGTGACAAAGCTCTTCTTCCCTAGGAGTGGTAGGCATGACCTCCTCTCTAGCAGAGATATTTGTATTATGTTTCATGTGATCACTCAAACCCCCCTAAACCTCCCTGCTTTAATGATTGAGGCCATGAGAGAGACACTGAACAGATCCAAGGCACATCTGCCTTTTGGTATGGCCCTTACACGAGTCTTCAGGAGGTTTGGAGTCAGTTTTGAGGGGGAGGCATCTGCTAAGCTTTCTCACGTGGACACCATCAACCAACACACTCTGCACCGTATGGGATTCACTAAATCTAATGGTGGTTGGATCAAGGGTTCTGATGAGAGAGCTGAGGACAGAGTAGAAGACAGAGCTGAAGAAGAAGGTCCATCATCTCCTATCCATGACTTCAGGGCAGCATCTCCAGATATCCAGTTTATTCCAGACCCAGAGGCTGGCCCTTCAGAGTTCACCAGGAGGCACACACCAGTACATCAGCCAGAGAGCAGAGCACCTCCTTCAGAGTACAGATTGGCTGATGATCAGATCGAGCAGATATCTCAGCGTGTGGCTTCGTTGCTATCTCGACAGTGGAGCACTACTACATTTGCACCAGGGTCCACTTCATTAGATTCATCTGATCAGACCTTGATTCTCCATATCTCCACTGTGTTTCAGTTGATCTCAGATCAGTCTATTCGGATTCAGCAGCTAGAGGACACCGTTTGGAGACTGACTGGGAGAGTTCTTGATTTGCAGGGGCAAGTCTTAGCTTTGGCCCATCCTCAGCCACAGGAGAGCACTATTGAGGTCACAGACCTTACTGCAGAGACTGGCAGGCTCAGAGGTGCTTTGGAGGGTGGTTATGAGTTATTGAGGAGAGAGATCAGAGGCTCGAGTGAGCATGCATCTACTCAGTTCACTGCTCTACTTCAGTCTGTTTCCAGAGCACTGAACATTCTTGATTCCATCAGACTCACTCTTTCAGTCCAGTCCTTGGCCTCTCAACGTTCTCAGCCTCCCAGTTCATCTCGCTCACCTGCTCGTGCCAGAGGCAGACGGGGTAGAGGACGTTCTTCTGGTCGAGATCCATCATCTCCTCACCCTATATCTGATGACTCCGATCCTTCTAGTCATGATCTTTACTAGATCCTAGGTGTTAGTCTCTTGTTCTTTCTAGGATCTGTATTTTGGGGCCATGTAATGACATTAGCTAGCTGACTTTTATGTTATGAAATTTGTATTGAAATAATTATGGTTTTAATCATCTTTTACCTATATATCTACTTTTTGTAATGATGTCAATCATCTTTTTGGTTATATATATTCTCCTTGTTGAAATATCTTCTCTTTGTTGATGATTGCTGTATTAAGGGAGAGCAAACATCAATGATTAGCACTAGAAGTATTAAAGAGAAAACATATTCAGAAAAAGAGGGGGAGTTAACAATGTTTGATGATGTCAAAAAGGGGGAGAAATTAAAGAAAAAGCAACCCATCAAAAGCAAAACTACAAATTATGAGAAATTAAAGAAAAAGCAACCCATCAAAAGCAAAACTACAAATTATGAGAAATTAAAGAAAAAGAAACCCATCAAAAGCAAAATTATAAATTATGAGAAATTAAAGAAAAAGCAATCCATCAAAAGCAAAACTACAAATTATGAGAAATTAAAGAAAAAGAAACCCATCAAAAGTAAAATTATAAATTATGAGAAATTAAAGAAAAAGAAATATATCAAAAGTAAAATTATTACATGACTTAAAAATACAATGAGTAAATTGCTAAGTACAATGCAAATGAGCAATCTTTAAAATTACTTCTTTAAATATGCTCTGATATGCTTTAAAATTCTTACTTGCTCTGATACATCTTAAATTTAACATGCTCTAATATACTTTACAAATTAACTCTTAGACATGCATTGGCACACTTAATTATTTTTGCTCTAATACTAAAACTAAATAATCAAATGAGAATGAGCAAATTTTTAAGATACAGCTTGCTCTGATAACAAAAATAAATTTTCTGCTCTAACACCGAAATCACATAATCCAATGAGCAAATTTTCAAATCTTCAAGCAAATGGGCAAACTATTTATGCATATGACCATTTGTATCACATGCCAAAAGAATCAATATTCTTTTCAAGCATATGCACCTATAATGCATCCTTTTAAAATTCATGATTCACATAAATGCTTTTGTTCAAGTATTTTGTCATCATCAGAAAGGGGGAGATTGTTGCTCCTAGATTGATTTTGATGATTACAAAGCATATTGAAGGGGTACCAATATTTTTTATTTGAAAAAGTCTTTGTGCTCTTCAGGGGAAAAATCATAATTTTACCAAAATCCTAATTTAATAGTATCATTTGGTAGAACAAAAGATTTGTGATCTATTGGCAAAAATTTCATTATTTTTGGACTTGTATTTTTGAAGTTATGCATGTTTGAAATCCATGAGTTGACTCATGAGTCAGCTCATGGCACAATGAGCAGTTTGGCACGCTGAATTTTTGGCTTGGCACGGCTTGTGAGTCGACTCTCAAGGCATGAGTCGACTCATGAGTCGACTCCTGCAGTTTTAGGCCAAAATTTACAGAACCCTATTTTCTGGTTGCTTCAACAGAGGTCGACTCATGAGTCGACCCCTGAGGCATGAGTCGACTCATGAGTCGACCCCTGTGACGGGATTTTTCCGCAACGGCTAGTTTTTAACCCATTTTAAGTGCTTTTAATGCTCATTTAATGTGGTCAAATGGCTCTTTTTCAGCCTAGAATATTTTCCTCTATTTCTTAAAGCTATAAAAGGATTCAAAGGTGGGAAACAAACAACAAGAAGAAAGAGAGAAAGCAAGAGATTAAAAAGAAAAAGAAGAGCATTCAAGAGAGCATTCAAGAGCATTCAAAAGAGAAAGGGGTTTCTCAAGCCAACTTTTCAGCCCTAATCAAGAGCTCATTTAAAGCTTTCAAGAAGCCATCAATCCAAGCTCACCAACTCCTCAAGTGCTCAATCAATTCTCCATCCACCTTGAGAAAATCCAAAAAGGGGCTTCTTCTCTTGAGTAAAGTGTATTTTAAGTTATATTCGCTCATTAAAGGGGCTTTTCTTGTACTTATTTGTGCTATAAATTATTTTACTCATTTTGAGTGATTGTTTTTATTTTGGAGGGGTTCCAAAATAAGGAAAGGTTGATCCGAACCTTGAATCGGAGTGTATTGGGTTGGCTTGTACCCGGGAAACAAGTGGACTAGCTTGGGATAGCTAGTGTCGAAGTTTCCGACGTTTGTATTCGGGTTGAATACAAGTTTAGTGGATTGGAATTCCCAAGTAGGAGCTTGGGGAGTGGATGTAGGTGCAAGGTTGGCACCGAACCACTATAAATCCTTTTGTTTGTGGTGTGCATAATTGCTTCTCTTTAACTCTTCATTATTTCCTTGCATTCTTGCTTTAGGCAATTAATCTTGAACTAAGGTTATTCTTCTCATTCATTTAGCTTTTGACAAGCATTTTTCATAAGTCATTAGTTAAGCTTAAAATTTTTAGAAACCCAATTCACCCCCCCCTCTTGGGTTGCATAGCTGGGCAACAGACAAGCTGATGACATTGGGTTAACTTGGTCAAAAATATGGCTTAATTTCTAAAAACTTAGAACTATTATTAGATTTCTGAGTCAGAATATGTAATTGATTTTGGTTAAGTGGTAGATATCTAGGATTCGAGTTAGAGTGTTGGAAGCTGAAAAAATTGATCACAGAGAGTAAAAATTTAATTAGATTATTGTACTTATAATAGTTTGTACTAAAAACTTTAAAATAAACAAAAGACTTTCACTAATTTTTTGAGTCTCTCACACTCCTTGGGTGAAGAAACAAAAATCCTAACATGATAAATAGTTCTAGTGGGTGCTGCAGTCCCATCGATGTACGATATCTCACCTAACAGTTATTGATGACATATATATCAATGCATGGATAACTCTTTGTCCAGATGCTTCTTCAAGCATGTTGCAGCGACTTGATCTCTAAGTCCTGTGGCCTCACCTAATAGTTATTGGCACATTTCTTAGTTAAGTCCGACCCATCGTTCACCAACAAGTTGCAAAGCCGTCATTAGATTTCTCACCTAATAATTATTCAGCCCAACCCTATCTTTACCTCGGAGCTTCTGATGCCAATAGAGTGGTTGTGCCTTTTCGATGCAACCGAACCACTGTAACCAGTTAAGAACGATCAACGTCGGAAAAGGAACCCGCATCTCTACAACGGTGGAAGCCAATAGACTAATATTCAATGAGGAGATTTGGATTCAAGTCTCTTCTAATTAATCACATACATCTGATGTAGTGACTAGTATGATTTAGGTTAGTACATTTCATGTCTGACCAACCTAGTCGGCATGGGTGAACTCGGATCAACAAGTAATCTAATACAAAACATAATCTCCCAAGATGGTCAGGTAAGTAAAGATTAGTGAGGGTCCCTCCATTGCTTTTCTTAGATACCAACAAATTGGCCAGGTTATATAATAGAACCAATTAAATAACCACCATCTAATACTTGCCTTAGATGCTAAATTAGTTGATTAGAATTAATTAGGTTAACAAATAGATCCGGGCTCAAACCACTGAGCCAAATTCGGTCTTGACTTAATCAATTCACATCATATGTGAATCAATTTGACCAACTACAATAAAATTTGATTTTGAGCCCCTTTGATCTAATCCCAATCAACTCTTGATTAGGTTTGATCAACTGCTCAAAATGGAAAGGATTCTATCCTGATCTAATCAATGACCCTAGTTGTAGTTTAGTGTCTAAATCTAATTTGTTCAATCCATACCCGAAAGCTCATATTTTATGCATTGAAATTTAGATCTTAAATTTATAATTTCAGATCTTATAATTTTAAATCTTAATTCTTAATTAAGTGCATTATGTACATGGGTTTAAGTTTAGATCTCAAAACATTTCTAATCTAAACCATTTGTGTTGTATCTTATACAATATCATTGTTTGTAGAATCAAGTCGATTCATCTTGGTATATGAATCGACTTGTCACAGTGAGTTAGCACACACTGAGACAAATAAAAATCTATAGACCTAGCTTGCTGAATTGAATCGGCTCATCTACAAATGAGCTAACCTACCAGGGTCTTGAGTCGACTCCAACAAAATAAGTCAATTCACCAAACACTCGAGTCGACCCAATCAAGAATTGAGTCAACTCCACAGGCAAAGCAATCACAGTTTCATGCTCTCATGCAAACAAGCTTAGGGTTTTAGATCTAGGGTTTTGCAGAAATTAAGTTTTAGATCGATTGTCAAACAATATATTAAATATAACATTTTACAATCTAAAATATATAAAAATATATGCATAATTTGATTTAAATTAAAATATATCACACATATAATTTTTTGTTCACTATTCATCTTCATAGAAAATATCACAGTTGGCACCCCTACACGTCATAAGAGAGAACCCATCGAATGGATGAGAGAGGGATTTTAATCCCTTCATTATCTTATGACCGGACAGCCATGGTGACTATCCCAATTCAATTATTAAGCTACTAAGAATTTAATCTAACATATCACATATATAATCAATTAAAAATTAGAACTAATTATCTTTCATATGTCAAACATATGAACAATAATATTAAATCTAAGCATGTAGAAAGAATTTCAGTAAACATACTAGATCCAAATTATACCCTAATTAAAATATTCAGATCTAAAATCAATTTCAGATCTGAATAACTCATGATTTATTTTAGATCTAAAATAATTTTAGATCTAAAATAATCTCGTAATCATATTATAGCAGATCGAAAAATCAGATCTAACCTTAATCGATGTTCTACATTGTTCTAGGACAACCGTTCAGCATATAGGGGTTATGCCAGGGCAACCATATTTCAAAATGATGGATCATCTTATTAACCTTCAGATCTAATTTTTACAAACCAAACATCAGATCTAATGGGATTTTATGTTTGTATCAGAATCTGGCTCTGATACCACTATTCGAATACACTACGATTTCGTATGTGTAGTTCAAAAATTTTTTCTAAACATCTATGCAGTAAAAATAAATTAAAATAATTTTAATTTATATGTACTAGATCTAATCTGAAAATCATAGCATAGATCTTGATATGAACATATACCCACAATCTAAAATCTGAAACAAAAAAATAAACTATTAGAAAAAATAAATGGAGATCGAATCTCAATACGTCGGATCCTACAGATGTTTCGGGTTCTAATCGTAGCCGCACATGCACCCAACTTCTACTAGTATCCACATAGAGTTGCCTGATTAGAGCATTGAGATCATCGGTATACTAGCACCTTGTAGATCTCACTCTCTTCTTTGGATCTAGATCTCTTCTTCCAGATCTTGAAGAAGAAGATTACTGCGCAAACTCTTTCGTACAGATCTGACGGGATCTGAATCAGATCACCATGAAGAGAAGAAGAACCCTTCTTCTTATCTTCTTCTCTCTATTTTTCTCTCTTAGATCTGATCTCTATCAGATCTAGGTGTGAACATGAAGTGGAGAAGACAAGAGGAGGCATAGATACAAAGGATAGATATAAGAAAGAAGAGACCTCTCATATCTCACGCACACCCTCTCTTCACCCGTCTCTTTTTTAATTTTTGTCACACAACTCCTACCCCTCACACCCCCTTAGAGATAAAGATCATATCTTATCAAATAGGAAATGTATGGCATGTAAGAAAGAAAAGAAAAAGTTGGTGCACCAAAAAGAAATCGGGAAGATCTTTCATGCATAAAACCAACACATGTCCACTTTCTCCAATTTTCTTTTTCACACAAAAAAATGATTTCACATCCCAATTAGAGAGATTTCTATCTTATTTTGAATGAAAAAGAGTTCCAGATAAGGCGGGGTGCCAACTATTGGCGCCCCCTCTCCTTTCACACATGTGAGAAGAAAATGATGTGAAAAACAATGCCCCTCTTCCCATATTAGTGTGTTTTCTAAAGAGAAAATCTCGAAAAACTTGGGCTCTCTGAGTCATGGTTTATCTGGTTCAAATAGGGCCTCAATTAGATTCAAATTGAGTCCGAAATGAGCCAAATTTGGAAAGGCTGTCAAGCCTAATCCAATCAGGCTTGAAATCTAAATCTGATTTAGATAATTGAATCAAATTAATATTAAATTAAATTAATTATAATTTAATTTAAATTAAGTAAGACTTAATTTATAATTTAATCAGCTCTAAAAAAATTATAACACTTGCAATTAAGTCCCTACGCTAACAATTAGCAGCTGCCAAAACTGTAACGCCTACAAATTAGCAGTTTTTAATATTCAAACTATCAATCCAATTGATAATTCAAATATAATCCAAGCCATTGATCAGGTCATGCTTCTTTTGTATGTGATCCTTCAAGTTTTATTCTCTCTGATAGTGAGACATACCACGATCTTCATCATAGTATCATCGAAACTCTTTTTGATGGGCTAGAACGATTCCAGCTCATCTCAACAAAGATCGTTGATCCGAAAATGATCTTAGTGAGTTCTCATGATCCACTAGTAACATCTAGCAACATGTAGTGGCAACCTAATAGAATAAAAAAATAAACTCCTAGGTACAGTTATCGTGTGATACAATTCCTCTATCGAGAGTTCTGACTGGATGGAGGTCATGGAGAACTCATCAAACTCCATCATCAGTCATATGCTAGATTGACTCAAGTCAAATTCATTTATGAATCTCACAGAAATTCTTTTTTTATATTCACACTTACTTTGGCTAAAAATTTTTTTAAACTCAGTCTTACAAATCACATAGGACTTCTCCTTTTCTACTAAAGTCGATAGATTCCATCTAGGTGTATCCTACTCCAAACAGCAAACCTGAACCTATATAGCCAATATACATAGCAAAGACCCATATAGCTAGGGACCAAGGGAACATACAGTCAAACTATATAGCCTCACTGTGAATAGCCAATACACTACAAGTCAAAGGATCAGTCACACCACTATAACATCAAAAAAATTACTGACAAGTGAGTAGACATTCAAGTGGTTTCTCATGTTGATTTCACTCAGTGCAAGTTGTTCTCTAACAACCACCTACACTCTCATCCCAATATCTCTACACCACAGACTTCAGACTCATCTATCTTAAAAAGAGGTGATCTGTGCACTGATCTCGAATAGATTGATCACTATCCTCCGTGACGATCCTTCGATCAGGAGTATTTAGAAATTAACCACTAATGATGTATGTCTCAAATTTTCAATATCTTAAAAATATACAAATTTATCTTTATTAATTTTTGTTGGGTATAAAATACCCACAGTCGAAGTTCTCAGCGGGATTGACACTTGTAGGCTCCGTCCACGACTCCAACCGCAAGGAAGACTCTGCCCGGTGTTGCCCAGCTATGCAACCCAAGAGGGGGGGGTGAATTGGGTTTCTAAAAATTTTAAGCCCAACAGATAACTTATGAAGAACAAAACAATGGCTTTAAATCAATATTAATTACCTAAAGCAGTATTGCAAGGATATAATAAAGAAATAAGATAAAGCGATAAAGCACACCACAAACACAAGGATTTATAGTGGTTCGGTGCTAACCTTGCACCTACATCCACTCCCCAAGATCCCACTTGGGAATTTTAATCCACTATCCTTTGTATTCAACCCGAATACAAAACGTCGAAAACTCCGACACTAGCTATCCCAAGCTAGAATACAAGACGTCGGAAACTCTGACACTAGCTATCCCAAGCTAGATCACTTGTTTCCCGGGTACAAGTAAACCCAAAACACTCCGATTTCAGGTTCGGATCAACCTTTCCTTGTTTTGAAAATCCTCCAAAAACAAGAACAAAAACTCACAAAGAGTTAGAAAATTTAGAGCACAGATTAATACAATAACAGCTCCTTAAATGAGCAAATATAACTGTTGGTGCAAAAATCTGCCTGCGCCGGAGAAGCTGGAGTTGAGGAGGCCGCGGTCGCCGTCGGGACCTGCAAGGGAAGTCTAAACCGGAGGTGGGGTTGCTCCGGCAAGACCCTCCGACGCTCAAGTCAGTTCTCTGCCTCAACAAGAATGGAGTGCTCGAACGGAGAATTTAGCAGAGTTTTGAGATAAGAAAAATGAGCTTAAAAAATAACGTATCTGAGTCCCCCCTTTTATAGGCGGGGGAGGCAACGGACTGATGGCGACGTGTGTAACTGCCTGTTAGTGGGCCGCCCATGGTCAGGGGAATTGATTGCGAAAGATAATGGAGCGGACACGTGGGTATCACCTCGACTTGCCACGTGGAATCCGTTATGAAGGGTGGAGCAGCGTCCGTCGTCAGGGGAATCGCATGGTATCCGTCGCAGGAGGTGGAGCAGGTTCGTGGCCGTTACTGTGGCCTGCCAGGGGGATAATGGAGCTGTGCGGAGTCCGCCACAGGAGGTGGAGCAGGGTCGCGGCCGTTTTGAGGGCCTGTCAGGGGGCGTGGATCTGTCGATTGAAGCTCGACAATGGTCGGAGCCGTCGTGAGCGGAGCCCGGCTCCCGTAGGAGTCCGGGCGGAGCTGTTCTGATGTCGGCGGTGGCGTCCGGCTCCCGTAGGAGTCCGGGCGGAGCAGCGCTTGCTGACGGCGGTGGAGTCCGGCTCCCGTAGGAGTCCGGGCGAAGCAGCGCTTACTGATGGCGGTGGAGCCCGGCTCCCGTAGGAGTCCGGGCGGAGCTGCGCTGCAAACAAAGTCAAGGGTGAAGTCCGGCTCTCGTAGGAGTCCGGACTGAGCTTACCAGCAATTGATATTGAGAGCGGAGTCCGGCTCCCGTAGGAGTCCGGGCGGAGCTGCTTTGATGTCGGCGGCGGAGCCCGGCTCCCGTAGGAGTCCGGGCGGAGCAGCGCTTGCTGATGGCGGTGGAGCCCGGCTCCCGTAGGAGTCCGGGCGGAGCTGCACTTGCTGATGTCGTCGGAGCCCGGCTCCCGTAGGAGTCCGGGCGGAGCTGCACTTGCTGATGTCGGTGGAGCCCGGCTCCCGTAGGAGTCCGGGCGGAGCTGCGCTGCAAACAAGTCAAGGGTGAAGTCCGGCTCTCGTAAGAGTCCGGACTGAGCTTACCAGCAATTGATATTGAGAGCGGAGCCCGGCTCCCGTAGGAGTCCGGACGGAGCTGTTTTGATGTCGGCGGCGGAGCCCGGCTCCCGTAGGAGTCCGGGCGGAGCAGCGCTTGCTGATGGCGGTGGAGCCCGGCTCCCGTAGGAGTCCGGGCGGAGCTGCGCTGCAAACAAGTCAAGGGTGAAGTCCGGCTCTCGTAAGAGTCCGGACTGAGCTTACCAGCAATTGATATTGAGAGCGGAGTCCGGCTCCCGTAGGAGTTCGGGCGGAGCTGCTTTGATGTCGGCGGTGGAGCCCAGCTCCCGTAGGAGTCCGGGCGGAGCAGCGCTTGCTGATGGCGGTGGAGCCCGGCTCCCGTAGGAGTCCGGGCGGAGCTGCACTGCAAACAAGTCAAGGGTGAAGTCCGACTCTCGTAAGAGTCCGGACTGAGCTTACCAGCAATTGATATTGAGAGCGGAGTCCGGCTCCCGTAGGAGTCCGGGCGGAGCTGCTTTGATGTCGGCGGCGGAGCCTGGCTCCCGTAGGAGTCTGGGCGGAGCAGCGCTTGCTGATGGCGGTGGAGCCCGGCTCCCGTAGGAGTCCGGGCGGAGCTGCATTTGCTGATGTCGTCGGAGCCCGGCTCCCGTAGGAGTCCGGGCGGAGCTGCACTTGCTGATGTCGTCGGAGCCCGGCTCCCATAGGAGTCCGGGCGGAGCTGCACTTGCTGATGGCGGTGGAGCCCGGCTCCCGTAGGAGTCCGGGCGGAGCTGCACTTGCTGATGTCATCGGAGCCCGGCTCCCGTAGGAGTCCGGGCGGAGCTGCATTTGCTGATGTCGTCGAGCCCGGCTCCCGTAGGAGTCCGGGCGGAGCTGCACTTGCTGATGGCGGTGGAGCCCGGCTCCCGTAGGAGTCCGGGCGGAGCTGCACTTGCTGATGTCGTCGGAGCCCGGCTCCCGTAGGAGTCCGGGCGGAGCTGCATTTGCTGATGGCGGTTCC
>NC_025999.2:46048206-46201855 GCF_000442705.2 Elaeis guineensis
ATAGAAATTATTAATTAATCAAATTAATTAATATGTATTTACCCTACACTAGGATCTAAATATGATATATAGCATGCATGTATTTAAATTTAAAATTCAAATTTTACAGTAAATAATTTACTGTTATGTGTTCAGAACACATTACCTTTGTGCGGATAGTTGATCATCATAATCTGATCACCATCAAGAGATCTGATCATCCCAATGCAGCCACACAATGTGTCTGGCCTCTGTGGATCATTCACATGAAGCTTCGATCTGATCGGCCCTCATGAATGCTAGTTCGTGACTGCACCTTTTTGATGTCGATGTTGATCGAACTCCTTCGATCGATGTCTATCGACTCTTCGAATACTCTAGATCATCAGCATAGATGATAGAGAGGTTGATGATGCTCTCTCTAAAGTTTGGTGGGCTCACGACACTCGTAGCTCATGTTTCACTTCTCGAACCTAAGCCAAAACACTAGGGTACACAAGAAAAGCTTGCACCCACTTCTCTCTCCTTTTGTCTTCTTTTCTTTTCTTTCTCATGCATGAAACCTCTCTCATGCCACCTTTTTTTTTTTTTTGATGCTTTGTGTGCACGCTCTCTCTTATCTCCTTTTAAAATGATGCAAGATCGCATCTTTGCAGCATTTTTACCGCATGAGAGGATAAAGATAAGTGGTTGCTCATTTGAATTCAAATCGAATTTGAATTCAAATGCCAACCAACTCATTCCTATCCACTCTACACATGAGAAGAGAGGAGGGTGGCTTCTCTTGTGAGTGGAGAATTTACACGAGAAACTCTTTCTCTATAAAACAAATGGCGCATGGATAAGTCTAGGTGGCGCATAGATTGGTTGCTCATTCAAATTCAAACTTTCTTTTGAATTTGAATGGCCAACCAACCATCTTTATCCACCCATATGGTGCACAAATGTGGGGTGTGGGAAGACCTTTGCATGGGAGAAAATTCATGAGAAGTTGCTTCTCATGAATTCAAATGAGCACAGAAGAAGTGAGGTGGCGTAGGGAGTTGAGGTCAAGGTGATTTCTGATTTTAAACCAACCTAATTGAACCAACTTAATTAAAATAAGTTAGGTCCAATTATACTAATTTAAACCCAACATAATTAGGCTTAATTAGGCTCAATAAAATCCTAATCAAATCAGAAATTGACTAAGCCCAACCCCTGATCAAATCAGAAACCAAAACACCTTAGAGATTAGGTCAACACTTAACCTAATCGGGTCAAACCCAACTGAATCCAATTCAATTGGACTTGATCCAAAATTAATTACTCAATCAAATTGAGTTAATTAGCGATCAAATTACTAATTAAACCTCTCATAAATACTGAGTTCAAATCCGATGGGTAATCGGGTATCAAAGTCCATCGATATGAAACCTTGATCGAAGAGTCCCAAACCAGTGGGACTCTTGACCCCGGTACGCAAAATGTATGAAACTCATGATCAGAGAATCTTGATTCTCGATCATAAAATCTCAGACACGTAGAACTCATAGTCCATGAGCATTAGGACTCTTCATCAGCCATCAGATTAGATGGAAACCTTTAATGTGTGTGACCCCGCAGGTTCGAACCTAAGCCAGTAGCACAGGAACCAATTCCTGTACTAATCGAAGTGACCATCTAGCTATGGTACCCGACGTTCGGATAGGTCGAATAGTCACAATCACAATACTCAGAACCTACATGAATATGGTTACTATATAATTTATCCCTTTCTGACCCCTGTGTTTAGGATGACTCAGGGTTAAACTGTCAACCCTGATTAGATCATCTAAATCATGCTCAACTCAATCAGTTCTGTGACTCCTCACTAGGACTACCCTGATCAAGGTTTTGCTAAATTAAAACACGACTGTACACAGCTCTTGAACTGGAGTGGTCAATCCTATCTTGACACATGCACCGACAAGTCAAGTACTTGACTACACCCAGCAGCCTTCCGTCATTGAATTAAAAATTCAGGTAGTCCAGTGCCTAAGTGCAGTGAGTTGCTTGCAAGTCACCATGGCGATCTCAGGTCGGAGGGACAGTTATACCCATATCCCATCGGAGCAAATCTTGACAGTAGAAATAGCTCCAGAGTCAGTCACGTTCAATGCAGATGTACCCTTACATCTCACCTGTAAGCCATACCAGTATCTCCACACTCCTTGATTTAGAGGACAACCAACCCATATGGCACACAACGATCTATGTTTGATAAACGTTGTTGTCTTGGTAACAACGTATCATTTGGTCGCGAACAGGTTTAAGGACTAAACGACAAATCCTCCTTTGTCGAGTCTAAATAGTCCTAAGGACTTCACCACAACACAGGAGTTCATTAGAAGATGAAAAATTTGTGATGAAAAATACCAAAATAATTTTTATTAATTTATAATTCATATACTAATACAAAAAGGAGTACAACCATCAACAGACTGATGATTGGCTTTGGGACACTATTCCCAACATAGGATCTGGATGTCATCAATTGGGCTAGCCCAATTAATTTGGATTAGATCCAATTAGGTTCAAGAAAATCATGCTAGCACATGATTGAGCCTAGCTTTCTCCTTGTGCAATCTTTTCTATCTCAATTGAGCCAAATGTGTTTTGACTCACCCAAAAAACCTTGAGAAGGTTTCTCTCAGTTTGACTGGAGCCAGTCCAGCTCAAAAAAGGCTTGTCTTAATTCATGAGATGAATTAAAGACAACACCTGCTAATTCCTGACACCTGTCATTTTTGTTTTAGGACATCTGTCAAATGTTGACATATGGGTCTTAAACTGAAGGCCATTTGGCAAGAGATTATTGGAGGTTTTTTGTGGAGTGTCCACCTGCCAAAAATAAGCACCAAAGTGGGTGCCACAATTGGACAAGGCTTGCGCCCCAAGTGGATAAAGATCAAGAGGAGTCTTGATCAACATAAACTCTTGGGCACCATCTCCCTTGTGCTTATCCAATGTTGGTGCCAACATAAAAGAGAGGGTAGAGGTTCTTATCTGATGTGATCAGATGACATCACTCCACCAATCAAAATTTTTTTGGATTAAATAAAATTTTTTGATTGGTCGAATGATGTGGCACTGCGCAGCGCAGCAGGGTCTATATAAACCCTGTCTGCGCCTAGGGTTTAAGAGATTGTGCCAAACCCATCAAAGCTGCTGGCCCCTTCCTCTTCTCCACATTCCATCTGAAGTCCTCCCTCTCCTCTTCACGCCCAAGGAGTTGGGCATCCATCTGGTTCGAGATCAAGGTGTGGTGATGCCTTGAACAGGAAGGCTGCAGGAGTTCTTCGACAAGCTACTGCTCCAACTTCAGGAAGACTTTTGAAGATCTTTCTAATCAGATTTAGTTCTAATTTTTGGAGCAAAGATTTGTGAGGAGAAGTTGATTTAGGTCCTACCTGAGTGGATACTGGTAGAGGCCAGGCAATTGTGTGGCTAAATCAGAACCTCAGGCTTGCTGCGATCATCTACAGGGTAATCAGATTACCCTTGAGGTATTTCATATTTTTTTATATTTTTAAATTTATTTTAGAATTAATATTAGATAATAAAATTATATCTAGAGTTTTAGATCTAAAATAAATATAGGATAATTTTTTTTTAAATTATTCTGCACCAAATTTGATGAAATCTGGAAGATCCTACAAGAAAAAAGGCAGTTTTTTCTTTCAACTGGTATCAGAGCTAGGTTGATGGCTCAGTTTCAGATCTAATTTATATCTAATTTTAATTTTAATTTATTTTATATTAAAAAATTTCAGATTTGACATCAGATATGATAGGATCTAAAATTAAAATATTTAAAATTAAATCTGAGAAGATCTAACATACATGAGATGCATGACTAGACTAGGAATAGTTTGATCTATGAATATTCTTCTAAGTTTATATTTTAATGAGATTAAAATATAATTTAGATCTAATTTATTCTCTATTTTTGATGATATAAATATTATATTCAGATCAAAAAATAAACAATAAAAATTTGGATAATACATAAGATTGATCTATTGCATGTCTAGACTAGTTGTAGAATTATTCTAGTAACTGTCTAGAATAAATTTTATGTTGAATAATTTAATTTTAATTTTATTTTTTAGATATTACATGTGATGTATTAAATCTGAAAGCATATTAATTAGATCAATTTTTGATACATGAGATGTTTGCAAAGCATGTATTAGTTAGATCTTAAATTGTATATATGATATGTAAATTTAGATCTAACTAGTTTTGTAGTTAAATTTATAATTTTGATTAAGATGTTCCTCATGGCCGTCCGATCATATGAACAAAGTAGGGTTTAAAGGCCCTCTCCTCCCATTCAATGGGTGTTCTTATGACGTGTAGGGATGCTGCACGTTCATCCTTAATCAAAAATCAAAACTTATTTTTTTGTAAAACCCTAGAACCTAAATCTTAAGATTTATTTTACATATTTTGTTTATGAACCAAGACTTAATTAATGAATTAAGCTTATAAAATTAAATTAGATCTAAAATTAAAAATTTCAGATCTAAGTCATTTTCATAAAATTGGGTTCGAGCTTGGGTAGCTCAATTAGGTCTAGCGGTTGATCAAACCGAATCAATAGTTAGTTAGGTGAGATCATGAAAGCTAATAATTGATCAGCCTAATATGATTATGTCTGGATCAAGGTCGAATCACATTTAGATGTGACTCGATCAAGTTAAGACCTAATTTGGCTCAGTGGTTAGAGCCTGGATTGTAGGCTAACCCAATTAGTTCTGGTTTGACAATTTGATGTCTAAGGTAAGTTGGACAGATGTGACCGACTGATTTTTAATTGGGAGCTACTCGACTCGAATGTGTTCTTATCAAGTTAATGGCATATCCCTTCCACCGGTCTCACTTACCTGGCCATATGTGTCGATCCAGTTCTGATTTGAGGTGGCTAACAATTCGAGCTAACCCATGCCACTAGGTTAGTCATAATTGTTATGACTATATCAAGTCAAGTTTAATGAGACCTAAATCAAATCTTCCTAAAAAAATATTAAGTCTAGGTCTTCCACCATTGTGGATGCGCGGGCCCTTCTCGGGGTTGATTGTTCTCGCTGGATACAATGGCTCAGTTGCACCGGGAAGACACAACCATGTCTATTAGGCATTGGATGCTACGAATTAGAGGATGGATTGGGCTCAATATTTTGGATACGGTGAGGGTGTTGGGAAATGTGTCCCAAAAAGCCAATCGTCAAGCTGTTGACGGTTGAGCAACCAAGTATTGTAATTGATTTGTTAATAAATAAAATATATTTGGCATTTTCATCATAAGCTTTCATCTTCTAATGAACTCCGTTGTTATGATGAAGTCCTTAGGACTATTTAAGTTCGATAAAGAGAGGATTTATCGATTAGTCTTTAAAACTGTTCACGACCAAATGATAGGCTGTTAATAAGGATGACAGCTTCTATCGAGCATAGGTCGCTGTAGGCCATATGGGTTGGTTGTCCTCTTAACCAAGGAGTGTGGAGACACTGGTATGGCATACAGGTGAGATGTAAGGGTACATCGTCATTGAACATGACCAACTCCAGAGCATTCTGTTGTCGAGAATGTCTCTGATGGGATATAGGTATAAGTGTCCCTTAGACTTGAGATCACCTCAGTGACTTGCAAGCAACTCACTGTGCTTTGGTACTGGACTAACTGAATTTCTAATTCAGGGACGGAAGGCTTCTGGGCACAGTCAAGTACTTGTGAAGTCAGAGTGTGATCGAGATGGGATTGACCACTCCAAGAGTTGGAGAAGAATGAGTCGCTGTATTTCAATTTAGCAAAACCTTGGCCAGGGTAATCCATCAGATGGATTTGATATTTTGAAATACAATGTGGACAACCTGATCAGAGTTGACAGTTGAGCTCTGGGGTGTCCTATGATCATTTTGGTCAAGGGGATGAATTATATGAAAACTATATCCGCATGGGTTCTAAGGATGTTGTTCTACACATTCGACCTATCCGGTCGTCGGGTATCATTGCTAGATGGTCACTTTGATTGGTATAAAAATTTATTCCTATGCTACCGGCTTAGGTTCGGACCTATGAGGTCACACACATTAGAGTTCATGATCCGATCGGATGGTTGATCAACGATTAAGAATCGTTCTAGGGTTAGATGATCAATACGATTGATATTTAACCCAGTGCAAGTGTTGCAGGAGGATCGATTAGCAATTCGATTGCTAATTAGCTTAATTTGATTAAGCCAATGGGCTGAGATTAAGTCTAATTAAATATGATTTAATTAGATTTGATTTGGGCTTGATTGGATCAAGTCCAATTGGTTTATTGGATAAGCCAAGTGCAAGGAAAGACTAGTCCTAGTTCAACTAGGACTTGGGTCAATCTAATTTCTAATTTGATTAGAAAATTAAATCAGATTTAAATCTAATTTAATCTGATTAAATTAGTTCTTAATTAGGTTAAGACCTATTTTAATTGGGTTGATCTAATTTTGATTTGATTTGGGAAACCAAATTAAAACAAGTTATGAGACAGAATCCTAGTAGGACTAGGATTCCACCTTGCACCACATAAACCTTCTCCACGCCCTCTCTCTTATTCAACGTCAATCTCCACTTATTTTGTGCGACAAAAGCCCTCTCCCAGATCTCTCCCACGTTCACAAAAGGTCTCCTCTCTTCTTTCTTACATGGAAGGTGATTTGGATCAAATCTAAAAGGAATAAGTTTGGATTTCGAATTCTATGAGATAGAGTTTTAGAAATCCAAAACTCTTTCAATTTTGCATCAAATTTATCCAAATTTTTTTTGGAATTTTCGTGGCTTTTAGGGTTTACATTGTGCACCCTTTTCTGTTGATCCATCCACGAAAATATGAAGGAGGTGCTCAAGAGTTGGGCGTCCCTTTACTTGCCATGTTTGGATAAGCCTTGACTAGGTGTTTGACCTAGACAAGGACTCTATCATATCTCTCTATATAAGATGAGTTTCTTCGTGAAATTTTAAGTGGAGATAGTTTTTTAAGAGTTATTTCTGCCATCAGAAAATCAGAGAGAAATACTTTTGGGTTGTGGAGATATAAAATACACAAGTTAGGGCGTTTAGAGAGAAAAACGTGAAGAAGAAGAGGGTCTTCTTCTAGGGTTTTTATTTTCATATCTTTCCTCCTTTCATCTTGAGTTTCCTGAGAGCGTCTCAGATCTGAAACTCCTCCTTCTACTTTCCATCTTTGGAAGAGTCCAAATCAAGAAGAAGGAGGCACCTGATCAACCATCAAAGAAGGATCAGCGCAGTACTAGCATACTGTGCTGATTTCCTGAAGCAGGACTTCTGATCGAGATTCGTGGGCTCGTGTGGACGACTCCTAGAGGCTGGACGCATGTGCGGCTTGCAACATCATCCTTAAGCCCGGATCAGCGAGGTTAGAGTGTCTAACTTGTAAGGTAATAGATCTGATCTATTATTTAATACATACATTAGATGTAGCTAGTATAGAAACATGTTGATATGATCAACATGTAGTTCATACTATATTTATATATATTTTAATTTTTGATTTAATGCTATGTAATAATCATGTAATAGGATCTTAGATCTAGGGATTTTCTGATCTTAGAAAATAAATTTTGATTTATTTTAGTCTTCCGCTGTGTGATCTTGAAAAAGTTTCAAGATCTAACCCTGAAACCCTAGATCTGGTTCCTACAATTGGTATCAGAGCCTAGGTTCTTTATTACATGATTATTTATACATGCTTAGATTATTTTTTAGATTAGATCTAATTTATAATCTGATTATTAAATCTGAAATTAAAATTTTAGATCAATCACAAACTGCAAGGTTGTCCTGCTGTAAGGTTTACCCCTTACAGTGCAAAGGTTGTCCTAGTTTGTGTAGATCTATCTTTAATCATAAATTTATTAGATATGATCTAGATTAAATTTATGATTTATTAGATTTAAAAGATGTTTAAATCTGAAATAAAATCTCTTTGTTAATGATTTTTGTGCAAAGAAATTGTTTAAAGTTGAAATTGTTTCAATTACATGAACCTGTTTAGATTAGATCTAAAGTAGTTTCATGTTTATTTCACTTGCATCTTGATTCGAATCAAACATACAATATGGTTAATAGAATCATATTGTAAAATTGTTTTACAAATATGAAAATGATTTTTTTGAAAAGCCAAACCCAACCCTCAGCCCAAAACTTAATTAAGAATTAAGAAGTTGTTTGATTAGGTTCTAGGATTGTGAATTGAAGAACCTAAGACACAAATCATAACACATTGGGTTAATGGGTTAGTGGGAACTAGATCCATTAATTGGGTTAGACCTATGGTTAGATTAAAGATGGACTTAATTAGAGAATTGACTAAATCTAATCAATTGTTGTCTTAGATTAGGTCAAGGATTCTCTAGATCAATTACAATAGTTGTAGTTGGTCAAGTCCATGTCTTTAACGAGAACCAAATGGACTTGATTCTTGGCTAAGCGGTCTAGCACGAACTGTTAGGTTGATCTAATCGAAACTAATTAAACCAGTTGGTGTCTAAGGTAAAGCAGACCGGTGGTTTTTAATTGGGAGCCCGCTTACCTGGCCATTTATGATGGTGTCTAAGGCAAGCTTTGGCAGACCCTCCCACTGATCGAACTTACCTGGCCTCTTGGTGAAATTATGTTTTGATCGGATCACTTGACTATTCGAGCTGACCCATGTCAGCTAGGTAAATCAGTGTGACTGATTTAGGTGCTCCTAGACCAGCCCTTTTAATGGTCTCCCTTAAGCTGACTTGGTGAAGCCAGTGGGAGGATCATAATAAGCTGGTTCATCTGACCTCATTCTCTATATTATTTAAATCCTCTAAAATTATTAGGTCCTTAAAATGATAAAGTTATGGAGATAACTGAGTCATAGCCTCCCATTAAGGTGTTTGATAATGAGTCCATGAACTCAATAATCATTGCAGACCCAAAGGCCTGGTGCTTGTTGACTAATGGAATTATCACTCATCATATGACGACTTGGAAGTATCTCTCTAATGGTGGTTAGGTGAGCCAACCAAAGTTGGGCTTAATCATTCGTTGGTTAGATACACCAAGTATGATCATGTTAATGGTTGGACCTAACTGGATCCTTACAGTGGAGGCCAAAGCCTACTGATTAGGTTTCTGGGGCAAAATTAAAATTACTAGAAATTGTTTAGAGAAACAATTGGTTATGAACCTACCCTTAGATGTACATGGGTTGGCCAACCAAAGTTGGGCTTGTGTGCAGTCTAAGTGGATTCTAGTACCCGCTAAAGAATTAGGGTAATTCCTCGAATTGAAGGTAGAGGCTACCAATTCGAATAAAATAGTGGGAGAAACCTTTTGATTAAAGTCCAAATCTTTAGGTTTAATGAATCAATTACTAATTAGGTTATGGTTCTCTTTTGTGCAAATATGGCCACTTCCCTATCGCTCCGATCATTGTTGGACAATGATAAGTTGGTGGGACCCAACTTCGGTAGCTGGTACCGAAAGTTGAAGATAGTCCTGGAGCATGAACGGATCCTATATGTGATAATGGATCCTGCACCTGAGGAGCTAGCTGTCAATGCACGTGGAACAGTCAGAGACACTTACCAGAAGTGGCTCAGTGACCGGACCACGGTGCGCTGTATCATGCTGGCTGCTATGAGCGACGAGTTCAGTCGCAGATTCGAGACGGCTCAGTCAAAGGACATGCTTCAAGTGTTGGAGGATGCCTTTGGCACACCCGATGACGTGGAGAGGCACAAGACTAGTTGTGCCATCTTCAACGCCAAAATACGGGATGGTGCCTCTGTCACTGATCATGTATTGTACATGATCGAGCTGATGGAACGATTGAGCAAGCTCGGCTTTCCCTTGCATGAGCAGCTTGGGAAAGATGCAATACTGAACTCGTTGCCCAAGTCTTATCTCCCATTCCTCACTCATTATAGAATGACAAAGCTTGAAGAGAACTACCACGGGTTACTGGGGTTGCTTCAGAACTTTGAGAAGGATCACCAACTCCTCAAGGAGTCGGTGAACTCAGTGGGAGGTTCATCTTCTGGTTCTCGATCCTTTGAGAAAGGAAAGAAGAACAAGAAGAAGAAAGTGAAGAAGGTGCAAGTTCAGACTGGGACATCAGTGCAGAGCCAGACCAAAAAGATCAAGCTTGATAAGAGTCTATTCAACTGGCAAACACCCTAGATTAGATAGTGTGTCAGATATCTACTTATGGCACTATAGGCTAGGTCATATAAACAAGAACAGAATAAACAGGTAGACTCAAGAGGGAATCCTCAAAGTCAGTGATTGTGAATCACTTCCAACCTGTGAGTTCTATCTTCTTGGTAAAATGATCAAGTCATCTTTTACTGGAAAAGGTGAGAGAGCTACTGAGCTCTTGGGCCTAGTACATACTGATGTATGCGGGCCCATGAGCACCAGTGCTAGAGGTGGATATTTCTACTTCATAACTTTCACGGATGACCTATCCCGATATGGATATGTCTATCTGATGAAACATAAGTCGGATTCATTTGAAATGTTCAAACGATTCTGAAGTGAAGTAGAAAAATAAACTGGGAAGAGTATTAAAACTCTTCGATCTGATCGAGGAGGAGAATACCTTTCTAGTGAGTTTCTCACATATCTAGGAGAGAATAGGATTCTCTCCCAATGGACTCCTCCAGGAACACCACAGCATAATGGTGTGTTTGAAAGGAGGAATCGGACTTTGTTAGACATGGTCCGATCCATGATGGGTTTTTGTTAGCTTGCTGATATCCTTCTGGGGATATGCACTCGAATCGGCCTGTTATCTGTTAAATAGGATTCCAAGTAAGTCTGTAATTAAGACTCCATATGAGATATGGATAGGGCGTAAGCCAGTACTTTCACACCTCAGGGTCTGGGGGTGCCCGGCCTATGTCAAACGATTAGTCACAGACAAACTTGGACCTAGGTCTGACAAATGCTCATTCATAGGGTACCCCAAAGAGGCAAAAGAATATTTTTTCTACCATGCTGATGAACAAAAGGTGTTCGTCAGCCTTAAGGCAATCTTTTTAGAAAAGGAGTTCCTTGGTGAAGGAACCGTTGCCTCTAAGGTTGAACTTGATGAAATTCAACAGGTAGAAGGACCGACACCAATAGCTGAACCTGAGTCGGATATGATTAGATCAGATCCGGAGCCCAATATACCTGCACCATTAAGGCGATCCGGTAGAGTACCGCGTCAGCCGGACAGATACTACGGTTTCTTGGTCCGGGACGGTGATCCCATCGAACTTGATGAGAATAATGAGGATCCGATCACCTATATGGATGCTATGCAGAGACCTGATTCTGAGAAATGGCTTGAAGCCATGAAATCCGAAATGGAGTCCATGAAGGTCAACGATGTATGGACATTGGTTGACCCACCTAAAGGGGTTAAACCCATTGGGTGTAAATGGGTCTTCAAAAGGAAGAGGGGCGCAGACGGAAAGGTGGAGACCTATAAAGCCCATCTGGTTGCCAAGGGGTATCGTCAACGTTATGGTATTGACTATGACGAGATATTTTTCTCTGTGGCAATGCTCAAATCTATTCGGATAATGCTTGCAATAGCTGCCCATCTGGATTATGAGATCTGGCAGATGGATGTAAAGACAGCTTTCCTGAATGGAGAGCTGACTGAAGAGGTGTATATGATACAACCTGAAGGGTTTACATCCACAGATGAGTCCAAGGTGTGCAAGCTTCAGAGATCCATTTATGGACTGAAGCAAGCTTCTCGGAGTTGGAACATGCGTTTTGATAAGGTGATCAAAACGTATGGCTTCATTAAGAATGGAGAAGAGCCCTGCATCTATAAATGGGCAAATGGTCCAGTTGTGGTATTCCTTGTCTTGTACGTGGATGACATTCTCTTAATCGGGAATGACATCCCCGCACTACAAGGAATAAAAGTTTGGTTGTCATCACAGTTCTCCATGAAGGACTTGGGTGAAGCATCCTACATCCTAGGGATGAAGATCTATAGGGATAGATCTAAAAGGATGCTTGGGTTATCCCAATCCATGTACATAGACACTGTGCTGAAGAGGTTCAGCATGGAGAATTCCAAGAAGGGCTATCTACTGATAGGCCATGGAATTTCTCTCTCTAAGAAGGATTGTCCGACAACTCCTGAAAGAGAGAGCGTATGAGTAGAGTCCCATATGCTTCAGCCGTGGGATCTATCATATACGCCATGATATGTACAAGACCAGATGTGGCATACTTACTAGGAGTAGTGAGTAGATACCAATCTGATCCTGGAGAAGATCACTGGAAAGTGGTTAAAGCCATCCTTAAGTATTTGAGAAATACTAAGGACCAATGGTTGTTTTATGGCGAGTCAGATCTGAAACTTGTGAGGTTCACAGACTCCAGCTTCCAATCTGACCATGATGACAGCAGGAGCGTGTCGGGTTATATCTTTACTCTGAATGGTGGAGCCATCTGCTGGAAGAGTTCCAAGCAGCATACTGTGGCAGACTCTGTTTGTGAAGCGGAGTACATCGCAGCATCGGATGCCGCGAAGGAAGCTGTGTGGCTGAGGAAATTCATCAATGAGCTCGGAGTAGCACCCTCCCTCGATGGTCCAGTCCTGCTCTACTGCGACAGTACTGGTGCCATAGCTCAGGTGAAGGAACCCAAAGCACATCAGCGGATGAAGCACATCTTGCACCGCTTCCACCTGGTCCGAGAGATCGTGGATCGAGGTGACATCGATCTTCAGAAGATCGACTGAAAGGAGAACCTAGCCGACCCCTTCACTAGAGCCCTGGCAATAAAGGAGTTCGACAACCACAAGTCGAAGATGGGTATTAGATACTGTGTCGAGTGGCTTTAGGACAAGTGGGAGTTGTTGGGAAATGTGTCCCAAAAAGCCAATCGTCAAGCTGTTGATGGTTGAGCAACCAAGTATTGTAATTGATTTGTTAATAAATAAAATATATTTGGCATTTTTATCATAAGCTTTTGTTGCCCAGCTATGCAACCCAAGAGGGGGGGTGAATTGGGTTTCTAAAAATTTTAAGCCCAACAGATAACTTATGAAGAACAAAACAATGGCTTTAAATCAATATTAATTAACTAAAGCAGTATTGCAAGGATATAATAAAGAAATAAGATAAAGCGATAAAGCACACCACAAACACAAGGATTTATAGTGGTTCGGTGCTAACCTTGCACCTACGTCCACTCCCCAAGATCCCACTTGGGAATTTAATCCACTATCCTTTGTATTCAACCCGAATACAAAATGTCGGAAACTCCGACACTAGCTATCCCAAGCTAGAATACAAGACGTCGGAAACTCCGACCCTAGCTATCCCAAGCTAGAACACTTATTTCCCGGGTACAAGCAAACCCAAAACACTCCGATTTCAGGTTCGGATCAACCTTTCCTTGTTTTGGAAATCCTCCAAAAATAAAAGCAAAAACTCACAAAGAATAAGAATATTTAGAGCACAGATGAATACAATAACAGCTCCTTAAATGAGCAAATATAACAATAAAAGCTTTACTCAAATGAAGAACCCCTTTTTCAGATTTTCTCAAGATGAATGAACGGTTGAACGCTTGAGAAGAGGTTGATTGTTGATTGAAGATCTCTTGAAAGCTTTGAACGATCTCTAGATCAAGGTTGAAAACAATCGACTTGAAAGATTCTCTCTTTGAATGCTCTTGCTTTTCTTTTTCACAAACTCTCTTGAATATTGTGGATCCTCTCTCTTCTTCTTGAATATTTCGTTGATCTCAGATTTAGGATCCTCTCTTCTCTTTTGATCTCACGTTTGATCTCCCGATTTCCACACTTTTTCTTTGCAATTTGATCAGCTATTTAATCTGCAATTTCCTTTCACCATTTTAAGCATTTTATGGCATTAGTAGCAAGAGAAAATAATTTAGGCAGATAAAGAGCCGTTAGAGGATTTTTAGGAAGCATAAAAGGCAATTAAAACGGGCAAAAAAATAGCCGTTGCTGACATTTCCCGTCGCAGGGGTCGACTCATGAGTCGACTCATGCTTCAGGAGTCGACTCATGAGTCGACTTCTGTTGCAACAGACCAGAATGTCTGATTTCTGGATTTTTAGGCTCAAATCAGCAGAGGTCGACTCATGAGTCGACTCATGCCTTGTGGGTCGACTCATGAGTCGACTCACAGGTCGTGCCAAGTCAAAAATCCAGCGTGCCATGGGAATTTTTTGCGTGCCATTCAGCTCATAGTGTCATGAGTTGACTCATGAGTCGACTCATGCACTTCAAACCTTCATAACTTCAAAAATATAAGTCCAAACACAATAAAATTTTCACCAATAGATTTCAAATCATTTGTTCTACCAAATGGTACTATCAAATCAGGATTTTAGTGAAATTATGATTTTGCCCTTGAAGAGCATAAGGACTTTTTCAATTGTTTGTATCCCTTCAATCTGTTTTGTAATCATCAAAATCAATCTAGGAGCAACAATCTCCCCCTTTTTGATGATGACAAAACATATGAACAAAAATATTTATGTTAATGCATTAATTTCAAAAGAATCCATTATGGGTGTATATGCTTGAAAAGAGTATGATTCTTTTGGCATGTAATATAAATGCAAAAATAGTTTGTCCATTTTCTTAAAGATTTGAAAAGGGTATTAGATCATTTTGAGTTCAAGATATTTCAGAGCAAGAGAAGATAAATAACTTTTTCTATGTATCAGAGCAAAAATAATTTTTACAATGATATCAGAAAAGATTTTATAATGTATCAGAGCAAGAAAATTTTTAATGAATCAGAGAAAATTTCATACAGTATCAGAGCAAATGTTATAATATATTAGAGAAACCTTCACACTGTATCGGATCAATTGTTATCATGTATCAGATCAAGTTGAAAGAAATTGTAGGATGTATCAGAGTAAAACAAATTTCTTATTGATGTATCAAGGTGAGTAAAATTTCAAAAGCAAGTTTGAATATCAGAGCTTATATATAAAAAAATACTTATTTGCATTGTACTCATGATTTTGCTTTTGATGGATAACTTTTTGTTAAAGTTCTGTCTGATACCAAATTTTGATACCAAAATTTCTCAAAGTTTTGTTTAATCTTTCAATCCTTGTTTTTGTCTAATTTCTCCAATATTTATTTTATTTCTTCAATATTTTCTTCAATATTTGTTTTAATTTAATTTCTCCCCCTTTTTCTCATAATTTAGGGTTTTGCTTTTTGTCTAATTTCAATTTTTGTTTAATTTTAATTTCTCCCCCTTTTTGACATCATCAAACATAGTTAACTCTTCCTTTTCTTTTTCTGAAATATTCTTTAATTTCTTCCTCTTTAGAGTTTTTCACAAATATTTGCTCCCCCTTAATATAGCAATTATCAACAGCAAACAACAACAAGGAGAAGATAATATTTCAACAGATGTATCGGAGATTGAAATATAACCAAAATATAATCATTACAAAGATATAGGTAAAAGATGATTCCATTAATATCATAATTGTTTCAATACATAAAAGTCAACCAGCTAAATGTCAATACATGGCCCCAAGGTATAGATCCTAGAACAAGATACTAACTCCTAAGATCTAGATAAGTCAATGATCAGAGTCATCAGATATAGGGTGAGGAGATGATGGATCAGAAGTACGTCCTCTACCCCGTCTGCCTCTGCCACGAGTGGAGGTGATGGCACGAGCAGGAGAACGAGATGAACTAGGTGGCTGAGAATGCTGAGATGCTAGGGCTGATACCATGAGTCTGATAGAATCAAGGACGTTCAGTGCTCTGGAAACAGATTGAAGTAGAGCAGTGAACTGGGTGGTAGCATGCTCACTCGATCCTCTGATCTCTTTCCTCAGTAGCTCATATCCACCTTCTAGTGCTCCTCTGAGCCTGCCAGCCTCTGCAGTGAGGTCTGTGACCTCAATGGTAGACTCCTGTGGCTGGGGATGGGCCAATGCAAGGACTTGCCCCTGCAAGTCAAGAACTCTGCCAGTAAGTCTCCAGACTGTATCCTCAAGCTGCTGTATCCTGACGGACTGATCTGAAATCATCTGAAATATAGTGGAGATGTGGGGAGTAATGGTCTGATCAGAAGAAGTAGCTCCAGGTGCAAAAGAAGTACTACTCCACTGGCTAGACAACAAAGAAGCCACACGCTGAGATATATGCTCGATCTGATCGTCAGCCAGTCTGAACTCTGAATGAGGTGCTCTGCTCTCTGGCTGATACAATGGTGTGGGCATCCTAGTAAACTCAGAAGGGCCAGCCTCTATATCAGGAATGAACTGTGTATCTGGTGATGCTGCCCTGAAATCATGTATAGGAGAAGATGGACCTTCTTCTTCTATTCTGCCTTCAGTTCTGTCTTCAGCTCTTTCCTCAGCTCTCTCCTCAGCTCTTTCTTCAGAGCCCTTGATCCAACCACCAACAGTCTTTGTAATTCCCATTCGGTGCAGGCTGTGTTGGTTGAAAGTGTCCACATGTGAGAGCTTGGTAGGTGTCTCCCCCTCACAGCTAACTCCAAACCTCCTAAATACTCTAGTAAGGGCCATACCATAAGGCAAGTGTGACTTGGATCTGTTCAAAGTTTCTCTCATGGCCTCTATCATAAGTGCAGGGAGGTTTAGGGGGGTCTGAGTGATGATATGAAACATGACACATACATCTCTGCCAGATAGTAAGTCATGTCTACCACTCCTAGGAAAGAATAGTTTTGTCACAATCTGATGCAGGACCCTCATCTCAATGGACAGTAGCTTTGCTTCCAATCTGTTTAAACTTCCTGAAAAATCTTCTCCTAAGATAATTCTGATCCCTTCTTCTTTAATTGGGAGTTCCATATATGAGTATCCTTCACTAGGCAACTGAAGTATCTCTCCCAATATCCTAGAATCCAAACAGATGTCAATCTCCTTTACAGTTGAAGTCACAGACCCGTTTCCATAATTTAGGTTCTGGTAGAACTCTCTGACTAGATCAACATAGGTGACTTCCTTAAGAGAGCAATAAAGTTCCCATCCTTGATTTTTGATCTTGGTAGCAAAAGTAAAGCCTTCTTTCTCAAAGAACCGAAAATCTATATTTTTCCCGGTTTCTACTTTTCTATCAGAAAGAAGATTTACACTGGGGCTTATGGAGGATTGAGAGGGACCTTGAGCAGGTACTGAAACTGAATTGGGAACAGTGGAAGACTGAGCATGCCTTTTCTTTCAGACAATTTCCTCAGGCTCTCGGATTGATTTCCTCCTTTGGGAAAGTTTCATCTTTGGAGCCATATCCACTAAAGTAGCAGACAAGAAGACTTGAATTCAGTGGAGGAGGGATCACAAAAGAGTAAAGAAGAATTTTGGTGGAGAAAAGAAGTGGATTTTGAATGAACGGTGAAGTTCTAGGGCACGTTCCACCCGCGCCTATCACTGCGAGAAAGCACAGAAAAATCCTTTTCAAGGAGGCGATTTTTGGTGGAGAGAAGGAGGGAGAATTGCCTCAGAATTGATCCTTGGATTTGGAGCAAAAAGAGTTGGAGAGGACGGCTTTCGGAAGGAAGACGACGAGAAGATGAGTCGTCTCATAAACAGGGTTTCCCGTTTTAAAAACAATGAACCCGATGGAAGTTGGTGGGATTTACAAGTTTGCCATTGAGTCGACTCATGGGGGTCGACTCATGAAGTTCAGAAAATCAGGAAAAATGCAAATAAATTTCAGAAAAATTCAAAATTTTGGGAGAAGGAATTTTGCTCAATGATAAGTTTTTAGAGTGATGAAATTGAGCTTTTGGAATCAGGATAGTTGTTGGAAATTGAGCTCTAAGAATATTTGATAATAATTAAGAGAAGTTTAGGCAAATGGATCTAGAATTCCTAGATTTCTCCTAATTTCACAGAATCTATCCTCACTAAGGGCCTTTGTAAAGATATCGGCTAATTGATTTTCAGTGCAAACATATTCAAGAATTATATTTTTGTTTTGAACATGTTCTCTTATAAAATGATGTCTTATTTCAATATGTTTAGATCTTGAGTGTTGTATTGGATTTTTAGATAGATTTATAGCACTTGTATTATCACATCTTATTGGTGTTTCATTAAGTTTGATTCCAAAATCTTCGAGTTGTTGCTTAATCCACAAGATTTGAGCACAACAACTTCCGGCTGCAATGTATTCGGCCTCAGCCGTAGACAGTGCCACCGAATTTTGTTTCTTGCTAAACCATGAGATTAGGTTAACTCCAAGAAATTGGCAAGTTCCACTTGTGCTTTTTCTATCTAATTTACATCCAGCAAAAATCAGCATCAGAATATCCTAACAAATTAATTTGTGAGTCCTTAGAGTACCATAACCCTATAGTTTGTGTACCATTTAAGTATCTAAGGATTCTTTTAACAGCATTCAAATGAGATTCCTTAGGATTAGATTGATATCTTGCACATAAGCAAACACTAAACATGATATCAGGCCTACTTGCAGTTAAATATAATAATGAGCCAATCATACCTCTATAGTATTTTAAGTCTACGCTTTTACCTTCATCATCCTTGTCAAGCTTACATGAGGGACTCATTGGTGTGCCAATTGGTTTGCAGTTCTCCATTCCAAATTTTTTGAGTAGTTCCTTGGTGTACTTGCTTTGGGTGATGGAGATTCCCTCTTTTGATTGTTTGATTTGGAGTCCGAGGAAGAAGGTGAGTTCTCCCATCATGCTCATCTCGAACTCTCCCTGCATAAGCTTAGCAAAGTCTTGACAAAGGGATTCATTAGTAGACCCAAAAATTATGTCATCAACATAAATTTGTATAATTAGCATATCATTTTGGTTTCTTTTAATAAATAGAGTTGTATCCACATTGCCTCTTGAGAAACCATTATTTAGTAGAAATTTGCTTAGCCTATCATACCATGCTCTAGGTGCTTGTTTTAGACCATATAAAGCTTTATTTAATCTAAAGACATGATTGGGAAAAGCATGATTTTCAAATCCAGGGGGTTGTTCTACATATACTTCTTCAGAAATATATCCATTTAAAAATGCACTTTTAACATCCATTTGAAATAGTTTGAATTTCATAAAGCAAGCATAAGCAAGTAGAAGTCTAATGGCTTCTAATCTAGCAACAGGTGCAAAGGTTTCATCAAAATCAATTCCTTCTTCTTGATTATATCCCTTAGCAACCAGTCTTGCTTTATTTCTAATTACATTTCCATGCTCATCTAACTTGTTTCTAAAGACCCATTTTGTGCCAATTATTGAATAATCTTTAGGTCTTTTCACTAAGGTCCAAACATTATTTCTTTCAAATTGACTGAGTTCTTCTTGCATAGCATTAATCCAGTAATGATCATTTTCAGCTTCTTCAAAAGTTTTAGGTTCAAGTTGAGATACAAAAGCACAATGATTAAGTACATCTCTAAGTGAAGAACGTGTTTTTACCCCATGCATAGGATCACCGATAATTAATTCCTTAGGGTGGTTGTGAACATACCTCCATTCCTTGGGTAAGTCATTTGTACCTTGAGGTTGTTCTTGAATTTCTTCACCTTTCTCATTTTGTTCATCTTCTTGATCCTTGTCTTCTGGAGTTGCTGAATCTTTCAGAGTGATCTCCTTCATACCTTCTATTAGTGGATCTGCATCATCAACACCCTCATTCTTCCTTGAAGGAGGATAGTTAGATTCATCAAAGACAACATGTATGGACTCCTCAACTACTAAGGTTCTTTTGTTGAACACTCTAAATGCTTTATTAGTGGAGGAGTAACCTAGAAGGATTGCTTCATCTGATTTTGCATCATATTTACCAAGTTTTTCTTTGCCATTATTTAATACAAAACATCGGCAACCAAAAACATGAAAATAGGCAATATTTGGTTTTCTTCCTTTCCAAAGTTCATAGGGGGTTTTCTTTAAAAATTGTCTTATTAAAGCACGATTTAAAATGTAACAAGCTGTGTTAATAGCTTCCGCCCAAAAATATTTTGGAAGGTTGCTTTCACAGAGCATGGTACGGGCCATGTCTTCTAAGGTTCTATTTTTCCTTTCAACTACCCCATTCTGTTGGGGTGTCCTAGGAGCAGAGAAGTTGTGGCCAATTCCATTTTCATCACAAAAATTTTCAAAGTCATGATTTTCAAATTCTGTTCCATGATCACTTCTAATATTTTGAATTGAAAACCCTTTTTCATTAGTGACTTTTCGATGAAATTTCGTGAAAATTTGAAAAGTTTCATTTTTGTGAGCTAAAAAGAAAACCCAAGTAAAACGAGAGTAATCATCAATTATTACAAATCCATATCGTTTTCCTCCTAGACTAGTGGTTTTGGTTGGTCCAAATAAATCCATATGTAAGAGCTCTAAAGGTCTAGAAGTTGAAATAGTATTTTTGGATTTAAACGATACTCTAGTTTGTTTACCTAATTGGCATGCATCACAAATTCTATCCTTTTCAAAATTCAATTTTGGCAAACCGAGAACTAAATCCTTTTTGATTAATTTTGAAAGAGAATGCATGCTAATATGTGCAAGTCTACGATGCCACAGCCAACTAGTCTCATTTATTTTAGCATTTAAGGAAACTAGGCATTGCATGTCTAATTTAGTTAAATCATTCAAGTCTACCATATAAACATTGCCATGCCTATGTCCTATAAATTTAATGCCATCGTTAATAGGACTCGTCACAATGCATACAGTTGATTCAAAACTTACTTTATACCCTTTATCACAGAATTGACTAATGCTGAGTAAGTTATGCTTTAAACCTTTAACAAGTAAAACATTCTCAATGTATTTGGAGGGAGTGATACCAATGTTACCTATCCCGATGATCTTTCCTTTGCCATTATCTCCAAAGGTGACCATCCCTCCATCCTTAGCATCAAGCGTGATGAATTGTGATTCATCACCAGTCATGTGTCTCGAGCATCCGCTGTCAAGATACTATTTTCTGTTTCCTTCTTGGGATGCTAGACACACCTGCAAGCACAGATCAAGTTTCTGTCTTAGGTACCCAAGCTTTCTTGGGTCCTTTCAGGTTAGTCAGAATGGTTCCTTTTGGAACCCATATTTTCTTTGTGTTTGCATATTTGTTAATAAGACATGTGTATGATTTATGTCCTATTCTTCCACATTTAAAACAAGTAATATTTGTAGGCTTTTTGCTTGAATAATTTGCATAAATATCCTTCAAAAATTTTTGTTTCTTCAGGGGTTTATAACCAAGTCCAGCCTTATCATATATAGCTTTCTGATTATCAAGGATCATATTTAGCTTGTTTGAACTTAAGGTGAACTTATCTACTATAGATTTCAGCCTGTTAATTTCATCCTTAAAATTTTGATTTTCTTGAATCAATGTGAATTTTTCAATTGAAAGAATTTCAGCTTGTTTCACTAAGGACTGATTTTCCAATTTCAGCTCTTTGTTTTTCTTTCCTAGTTTCTTTAATTCATCAATTGAATCATAGAAAGCTTCATGCAATTCTTCAAAAGTAAATTCACTAGTGGATTCAGAAGTTACCTCATTTTCATGTGCCATCAGGCACAGATTGGCTTGTTCGGTTGAGGTTTCCTCGTCGGAGCTTGAGTCATCACTCGCACTCCAGGTCGCCATCATTGCCTTCTTTTTGAATTTCTTTGGACCTTTCTTCAATTGAGGACATTCGGATCTGAAATGTCCTGGCTTCTTGCACTCGTAGCATATAAGGGTTTGATCTTTCTCCTTTTCTATGCTTTGATCCCCTTTGGTGAATTTCTTTCTCATCCACTGTTTCCTTTTTCTTAGAAACTTCTTGAATTTTCGGGTGATGAGAGCCATCTCCTCATCCTGATCTTCATCTTCAGAGTCATCTGTTTCATAATCAGGTGAAGTTGTGGATTTGAGGGCAATGGTTCTTTTCTTTTTGATTTCATCCTCTTGATGTTGCATCATGCTAAGTTCATGAGTCATCAAGGATCCAAGAAGCTCTTCTAGAGGTAGAGTGTTCAAGTCCTTTGCTTCTTGGATGGCAGTCACCTTGGCTTCCCAAGTTCTTGGCAGTGATTTGAGAATCTTCCTTACAAGTTCACTGTTAGTATAAGATTTGCCAAGACTCTTTAAACCATTGATTATATCAGTAAAACGAGTAAACATAGCAGTTATGGACTCATCATGCTCTATTTTGAACAATTCATATTTATGTATAAGCATGTTTATTTTAGACTCTTTTACTTGATTTGTTCCCTCATGGGTGACTTCTAACCTATTCCATATTTCTTTAGCAGATGCACAAGTAGAAATGCGATTAAATTCACTAGCATCTAGTGCACAATAAAGAACATTCATAGCTTTGGCATTTAATTGTGCCAATTTCTTGTCAACCTCATCCCATTCTTTCTCGGATTTGGTTGACTCCTCACCATCTATAATCTTGGTGGGTGTGTGAGGACCATTCACTATGATACTCCACATATCATAGTCGAGTGCTTGTATGAAAATCTTTATCCGAGCTTTCCAATAGGTGTAATTAAACCCATTGAAAAGTGGAGGTCGGTTTGTTGATTGCCCCTCAGCTAGAGAAGTTCCAACATGGGTTGCCATAGATCTTTGGCTCTTTGATTGTTAGATCAAAGAAGGGCTAGAGCACCGGCTCTGATACCACTTGTTGCCCAGCTATGCAACCCAAGAGGGGGGGGTGAATTGGGTTTCTAAAAATTTTAAGCCCAACAGATAACTTATGAAGAACAAAACAATGGCTTTAAATCAATATTAATTAACTAAAGCAGTATTGCAAGAATATAATAAAGAAATAAGATAAAGCGATAAAGCACACCACAAACACAAGGATTTATAGTGGTTCGGTGCTAACCTTGCACCTACGTCCACTCCCCAAGATCCCACTTGGGAATTTAATCCACTATCCTTTGTATTCAACCCGAATACAAAACGTCGGAAACTCCGACACTAGCTATCCCAAGCTAGAATACAAGACGTCGGAAACTCCGACCCTAGCTATCCCAAGCTAGAACACTTGTTTCCCGGGTACAAGCAAACCCAAAACACTCCGATTTCAGGTTCGGATCAACCTTTCCTTGTTTTGGAAATCCTCCAAAAACAAGAGCAAAAACTCACAAAGAATAAGAATATTTAGAGCACAGATGAATACAATAACAGCTCCTTAAATGAGCAAATATAACAATAAAAGCTTTACTCAAATGAAGAACCCCTTTTTCAGATTTTCTCAAGATGAATGAACGGTTGAACGCTTGAGAAGAGGTTGATTGTTGATTGAAGATCTCTTGAAAGCTTTGAACGATCTCTAGATCAAGGTTGAAAACAATCGACTTGAAAGATTCTCTCTTTGAATGCTCTTGCTTTTCTTTTTCACAAACTCTCTTGAATATTGTGGATCCTCTCTCTTCTTCTTGAATATTTCGTTGATCTCAGATTTAGGATCCTCTCTTCTCTTTTGATCTCACGTTTGATCTCCCGATTTCCACACTTTTTCTTTGCAATTTGATCAGCTATTTAATCTGCAATTTCCTTTCACCATTTTAAGCATTTTATGGCATTAGTAGCAAGAGAAAATAATTTAGGCAGATAAAGAGCCGTTAGAGGATTTTTAGGAAGCATAAAAGGCAATTAAAATGGGCAAAAAAATAGCCGTTGCTGACATTTCCCATCGCAGGGGTCGACTCATGAGTCGACTCATGCTTCAGGAGTCGACTCATGAGTCGACTTCTGTTGCAACAGACCAGAATGTCTGATTTCTGGATTTTTAGGCTCAAATCAGCAGAGGTCGACTCATGAGTCGACTCATGCCTTGTGGGTCGACTCATGAGTCGACTCACAGGTCGTGCCAAGTCAAAAATCCAGCATGCCATGGGAATTTTTTGCGTGCCATTCAGCTCATAGTGTCATGAGTTGACTCATGAGTCGACTCATGCACTTCAAACCTTCATAACTTCAAAAATATAAGTCCAAACACAATAAAATTTTCACCAATAGATTTTAAATCATTTGTTCTACCAAATGGTACTATCAAATCAGGATTTTAGTAAAATTATGATTTTGCCCTTGAAGAGCATAAGGACTTTTTCAATTGTTTGTATCCCTTCAATCTGTTTTGTAATCATCAAAATCAATCTAGGAGCAACAGCTTTCATCTTCTAATGAACTCCGTTGTTATGATGAAGTCCTTAGGACTATTTAAGTTCGATAAAGAGAGGATTTATCGATTAGTCCTTAAAACTGTTCACGACCAAATGATAGGCTGTTAATAAGGACGACAGCTTCTATCGAGCATAGGTCGCTGTAGGCCATATGGGTTGGTTGTCCTCTTAACCAAGGAGTGTGGAGACACTGGTATGGCATACAGGTGAGATGTAAGGGTACATCGTCATTGAACGTGACCAACTCCAGAGCATTCTGCTGTCGAGAATGTCTCTGATGGGATATAGGTATAAGTGTCCCTTAGACTTGAGATCACCTCAGTGACTTGCAAGCAACTCACTGTGCTTTGGTACTGGACTAACTGAATTTCTAATTCAGGGACGGAAGGCTTCTGGGCACAGTCAAGTACTTGCGAAGTCAGAGTGTGATCGAGATGGGATTGACCACTCCAAGAGTTGGAGAAGAATGAGTCGCTGTATTTCAATTTAGCAAAACCTTGGCCAGGGTAATCCATCAGATGGATTTGATATTTTGAAATACAATGTGGACAACCTGATCAGAGTTGACAGTTGAGCTCTGGGGTGTCCTATGATCATTTTGGTCAAGGGGATGAATTATATGAAAACTATATCTGCATGGGTTCTAAGGATGTTGTTCTACACATTCGACCTATCCGGTCGTCGGGTATCATTGCTAGATGGTCACTTCGATTGGTATAGGAATTTATTCCTATGCTACCGGCTTAGGTTTGGACCTATGAGGTCACACACATTAGAGTTCATGATCCGATCGGATGGTTGATCAACGATTAAGAATCGTTCTAGGGTTAGATGATCAATACGATTGATATTTAACCCAGTGCAAGTGTTGCAGGAGGATCGATTAGCAATTCGATTGCTAATTAGCTTAATTTGATTAAGCCAATGGACTGAGATTAAGTCTAATTAAATATGATTTAATTAGATTTGATTTGGGCTTGATTGGATCAAGTCCAATTGGTTTATTGGATAAGCCAAGTGCAAGGAAAGACTAGTCCTAGTTCAACTAGGACTTAGGTCAATCTAATTTCTAATTTGATTAAAAAATTAAATCAGATTTAAATCTAATTTAATCTGATTAAATTAGGTTCTTAATTAGGTTAAGACTTATTTTAATTGGGTTGATCTAATTTTGATTTGATTTGGGAAACCAAATTAAAACAAGTTATGAGACAGAATCCTAGTAGGACTAGGATTCCACCTTGCACCACATAAACCTTCTCCACGCCCTCTCTCTTATTCAACGTCAATCTCCACTTATTTTGTGCGACAAAAGCCATCTCCCAGATCTCTCCCACGTTCACAAAAGGTCTCCTCTCTTCTTTCTTACATGGAAGGTGATTTGGATCAAATCTAAAAGGAATAAGTTTGGATTTCGAATTCTATGAGATAGAGTTTTAGAAATCCAAAACTCTTTCAATTTTGCACCGAATTTATCCAAATTTTTTTTGGAATTTTGTGGCTTTTAGGGTTTACATTATGCACCCTTTTCTGTTGATCCATCCACGAAAATATGAAGGAGGTGCTCAAGAGTTGGGCGTCCCTTTACTTGCCATGTTTGGATAAGCCTTGACTAGGTGTTTGACCTAGACAAAGACTCTATCATATCTCTCTATATAAGATGAGTTTCTTCATGAAATTTTAAGTGGAGATAGTTTTTTGAGAGGTCTTTCTGCATCCAAAAATCAGAGAGAAATACCTTTGGGTTGTGGAGATATAAAATACACAAGTTAGGAATTTAGAGAGAAAAACGTGAAGAAGAAGAGGGTCTTCTTCTAGGGTTTTTATTTTCATATCTTTCCTCCTTTCATCTTGAGTTTCCTGAGAGCGTCTCAGATCTGAAACTCCTCCTTCTACTTTCCATCTTTGAAAGAGTCCAAATCAAGAAGAAGGAGGCACCTGATCAACCATCAAAGAAGGATCAGCGCAGTACTAGCATACTGTGCTGATTTCCTGAAGCAGGACTTCTGATCGAGATTCGTGGGCTCGTGTGGATGACTCCTAGAGGCCGGACACATGTGCGGCTTGCAACATCATCTTTAAGCCCGGATCAGCGAGGTTAGAGCGTCTAACTTGCAAGGTAATAGATCTGATCTATTATTTAATACATACATTAGATGTAGCTAGTATAGAAACATGTTGATATGATCAACATGTAGTTCATACTATATTTATATATATTTTAATTTTTGATTTAATGCTATGTAATAATCATGTAATAGAATCTTAGATCTAGGGATTTTCTGATCTTAGAAAATAAATTTTGATTTATTTTAGTCTTCCGCTGTGTGATCTTGAAAAAGTTTCAAGATCTAACCCTGAAACCCTAGATCTGGTTCCTACAGAGGGATCCAATCAGGAATCTAGTTCGTGCAAATGGTGGGTTTGACTTAACTAAAGATTGGAGCAATATTTTGGGCACGGTGAGCTTCATGAATTAGAGACCAAGTTTTGGGTGCACCATGATTAGAGAATCATTGGACAAGAGTTGGCCACTCATCGGTTGATCCATTATCAATAACTGTTAGGTGAGGTGGTGAGCTAGTCGGTGAGACCGCACCACCCACTAGAAATAACTGATCATGGAGATTTTCATATCTCTACCAAGGGAGTGTAGGGATCTGAGAAAATAGTGGGAGCCTAATTTGTTTAAAAATGAAATTCCTAAATAAATTGGTTAAGTCTGATTACAAAATCTAACTAGAAACTATTGACTCTCTATTGGAAACATGTCTGCGTCCAACCCCCTGACCAAAATACTAGACACCTAAAGATTGACTGGATCCAATTTCAAAGACTGGTTGAGGAACTATAGAATTATTCTGAGTTTCAAAAAATTGACTCATGTCTTGGACCAGGACCCACCTACCATGCCAGCATGTCCAACTGCTGAACAGAGAGAGTCTCTGAAAAAGTGGATGGATGATAATAACAAAGTAAGGTACTACATGTTGGATGCAATGTCTGATGACTTGCAGCGCCAACATGAGAATATTTTGACTACCCACCAAATGTTGGCTCACCTACAAGAGTTGTTTGGTGAACAAAGTCACGCAGCCAAGTATCAAGTCTGTCAAAGACTTTTTAAGGCTAAAATGCATGATGGGCAGTCAGTCCAAGATCATTGCTTGACAATGATCAAAGATCTTGAGGAGCTTGAGAAGCTCGGTGTCATCTTAGACAAGGATTTTTAGATTGATGTGATCCTTCAGTCCTTGTCTGATGCATATGGTCAGTTCATCATGAACTTCCATATGCATAAGATGTAGTGTACCTTGGCCGAGTTAATGAACATGCTGGTTATGGCTGAGCTTTCTATAAAGGGTTCAAAAGGCTCAGTTCTTATTGTGGAGCGGACTTCTTCCAAGAAAAAATTTTTTGAAAAGAAAAAGAAGTCTGAGAAGAAGCAGAAGGTGGATGGGAAAAAGAAGAAGACAGAATCGAAGAAGAAGGCTGCTGAAAAGGGAAAATATTTTCACTACCAATCAAACGGCCGTTGGAAGTGGAACTATCTTTAGTACCTAGCCACCCTGAAGAACAAGAAGGATGGTCCTTCTGGAGGTATGCTCATTTTAGAATCTAATCTTACGATTTCTTCTGCATCTAGTTGGGTGCTTGACTCTGGTTCTAGTACTCATTTGTGCACTTCTATGTAGGGTCTTGAGGAGAGCAGGAGGCTGAGGGATGGGGAGATGATCCTACGCATCGGAAATGGAGCAAGAGTTGTTCCTGTGACTATGAAAATCTACCCTCTGTGATTATCGTTAGGATTAGATTTATTTCTTAGAGATTGTTATTATGTGCCTACAGCAAGAAGAAATTTGATTTCTGTTTCATATTTAGCACAAGAAGGCTAAGTGATTAGCTTTCATAAGGACCATTGTAACATATTTTATGAAAATAATAAAGTTGCAAATAGTTTTCTTATTAACGATCTCTATCAGCTATATATTGATATACCTATATTTAATATCGAGCAAAATAAAAATGCCATAGAAATTAAAAGACCTAGAGATAGTCTAAATGATAGGTATCTGTAGCATCTAAGGCTAGGTCATATAGCAGAAGATAGGGTTAATAAATTGGAGAAATTTGGGCTATTGAGTTCGTTGACTTTCGAGTCATATTCAGTTTGTGAATCATGCCTTCAAGGCAAAATGACTAAACTTCCTTTTGTAAGACATGGAGAAAGGGCCACAGACCTACTTGCCCTAGTATATATGGATGTGTGCGGCCCATTTGATGTGCCGACTAGAGGCAACTATGTCTACTTCATTACCTTTATCGATGATATGTCTAGGTACGGGTATGTGTTTCTAATGAAACACAAGTCTAAAGTCTTTGAAAAGTTCAAAGAATTTAGACATGAAGTAGAAAAATAAATAGAAAAGCCCATTAAGATTCTTTGATCAGATCGAGGAGGTGAATACCTTAGTCGAGAGTTCCTAGACTATCTTAAGGATAATGGCATAGTCTCTCAATGGACTCCACCTGGAACGCCACAACTCAACAGGATTTCAGAATGAAGAAATCGAACCCTATTAGATATGGTCCATTCCATGATGAGCTTCACGGACCTCCCTGAGTTTCTTTGGGGATATTGTCTCATGACAGCAATATATGTATTGAATTGGGTTTCATCTAAAACCGTTCCTACCACACCATATGAGATATGGCATGGTAAGAAGCCAAATCTGAATCATCTCAGAATTTGGGGTTGTCCGGCTCATGTTAAGAGACAGCAGGCGGACAAGTTAGAGTTTAGATCTTTTAGAGCTCGATTCATAGGATATCCTAAAGAGTCATTAGGATACTATTTTTATATTTCGAAAGATCATGATGTGATTGTGAGTCAAATACTATTTTTCTTGAAAATAGTTTATTCAAGATAGTGGCATCGAAAGAATAATTAAGCTCCAGGAGAATGTCTCCCAAGAGCAACGAGCTAAAGAACCAGAGGAACCAAATCAATCAGAACCAGTCCTAACACAACCTCTTCCACCTCATAGATCGACTAGGGTTTTTCGTCCTCCTGAAAGGTACCTAGGTACTATACAAGAGGATATAGAGAAAATATTCCTCACGAGAAATGAGGCTCATGGTGATGATCCCAAGGCCTATGACGAGGCGATATCAGATATCGACTCTGAGAAATGGTTAGAGGCAATGATATTAGAAATTGACTCGATACACTCAAACCAAGTCTGGACCTTGGTAGATCCACCTGAAGGTATTGTACCTATTGGGTGTAAATGGATCTTTAAGAGAAAGATAGGTGCAGATGGAAATATAGAGACATTCAAGGCTAGGCTCACAGCGAAAGGTTATAGTCAGCATGAAGGCATTGACTATCAGGATACCTTCTCACCTGTAACCATGCTAAAATCCATCCGCACATTGCTTACTATTGCAACCTATTTCGATTATGAAATATGACAGATGGACGTGAAAACGGCGTTCTTAAATGGACATCTTGAGGAAGATATCTATATAGAACAGGTACTTGGTTTCACATCCAGTGATGATGATCACAAGGTCTGCAAGCTGCAAAGATCCATTTATGGACTTAAGCAAGCATCTCAGAGCTGGAATACTCATTTCAATGATGTGATCACAATGTTTGGTTTCATCAAGAACGAGAAAGAACCATGTGTGTTCAAAAAAATTAGTGGGAGCACAGTTGTCTTCCTCGTATTGTACGTAGATGATATCCTCCTAATTGGGAATGACATTCCCATGTTGACCTCAGTCAAAGTATGGTTGTCTAAGGAGTTCTCTATGAAAGATCTAGGAGAGGCATCTTTTATACTAGGTATTAAGGTCTATAGAGATAGACCAAATAGGATGTTGGGACTTTCACAGAAGATGTACATAGAAAAGGTGCTAAAAAGATTTAGCATGAAAAACTCCAAAAGAGGTTTAGTACCTTTTAGACATGGCATTCATCTCTCCAAGAAGATGTGCCCTAGCACACCTGAGGAGATAGAACGCATGAGCAAAATCCCTTATGCTTCGGCAATAGGAAGCCTCATGTATGCCATACTATATACACGACCTGATATAGCCCATGCTGTGAGTGTCACAAGTAGATATCAGTCGAATCCAGGCGAAGAGCACTGGACTTCTGTGAAATGTATCCTTAAGTACTTGAAAAGGACTAAGGATATATTTCTAGTCTTTGGGAATGGAGAACTCCAGATTCAGTGATATACAGACTCAGAGTTTATGTCTGATATAGATGATCGAAAGTCGACATCTGAGAGTCTATTCATTTGCAATGATGGTGCAGTTAGCTGGAAGAGTTCCAAGCAAATGGTGATTGCAGATTCTACCATGGAGGCAGAGTATATTGCTGCATCGAAAGCTGCGAAGGAGGCATTCTGTACAAAAAGTTTGTCATGGAGCTTGGAGTGATGTCATTGATGCCATCCCTCTTTACTGTGACAATAATGGCACCATAGCCCTAGCTAAGGAGCCAAGATCTCACCAGATGTCCAAGCATATCGAGCGGCGATTCCATCTAATCTGTGATTACCTCGAAAAAAGTTATATTGAGATTAAGAGAGTCGACTCCACAGACAATGTGGCAGATCCGCTGACAAAGTCATTAGGCCAGCAAAAGATCGAAGCCCACCTTAAGAAGTTGGGACTTAGATATGTAGCCAATTGGCATTAGGTCAAGTGGGAGTTTGTTAGATGTGTGCCCTAAATGCCAGATTGGCTGACACATTCCTGTACAAATCTAAGGGCAAATTTATAATTTTGATTATAAATCAATAAATGGGTTATTCTTCTATCACATTGTGTACATTGTGTCTGTGATACATCCTTTGAGTTAGTAGGAATGTCAATTTATATTTTCAAGAGTTGAAAATTTAAGGCATGAATTTACATAACTAACTCATAAACAACTCCTGACCATAGGATCATCACGAGGATGGTGATTGATCCGGAAGGTTGGTGTACGATCACTTCCTTAGGATAGATGTGTCTTGAGTCTACGGTGTGGAGATACCAAAGTGAGAGTATAGGTATTCGTTGAGAACAAGAGTATTGAGTGTGACCATATCGAGCAGTCATAAGGAAGTCTACCTTCTCGTCAATGACTAGCTCGATGCTGCAGTTGTGTGTCTAATTCTTTGACCTAAGGTGCATCGATAGTTTACCTTGAGTGTGTTATAGTTTGACTACACCATAACTTGGTCTCCTAACCATTCAAAACCCTAAGGTGTATGTTGGTTGTAGCACATTCATTGTAGGAACTAGGTCGCACCAAGATGGGATCTATCAACCTCGATAGATGAGAGGAGTATTCCTATGATGATTGAAAGATCAGTCCTTAAGCCCATGGCCATGGTAGAGTGAAATAATAGAAAAGAGTTTTCCATTAGGGTTTCACATCAGACTCAGATCGATCGATTGATTCATATGACTGATGTTGGGTTTGACGAGTTCACCTTAACCCTAATTCAGTCGGGACTCATGATAGAGGAACTCAATCACATAGGTAGCTACACTGAGAGGTTCATCTTCAGTTCTGATGGGTTGCCACTATATACTGCTAGATGTCACTGGTGGATTTTGGGAGCAATTAGAATGATCTTGATGATCGATCATTCTAATTGTCTAAATCAAAAGAGTTCTGGTCCATCGAAAGGAGTTTCGATGATGTCGATGATGAGATCATGACATGTCTCATTACCACATAGAATTAAACCTAACTAGGTCACACTAACAAGGGTTAGGATCTGGATGTCATCAATTGGGCTAGCCCAATTGATTTGGATTAGATCCAATTTGGTTCAAGAAAATCGTGCTAGCACACGATTGAGCCTAACTTTCTCCTCATGCAATCTTTTCTATCTCGATTGAGCTAAATGTGTTTTGACTCACCTAGAGAACCTTAAGAAGGTTTCTCTCAGTCTGACTAGAGCCAGTCCGGCTCAGAAAAGGCTTGTCTTAATTCATGAGATGAATTAAAGACAACACCTGCTAATTCCTGACACCTGCCATTTTTATTTTAGGACATCTGTCAAATGTTGACATATGGATCTTAAACTGAAGGTCAGTTGGCAAGAGGTTATTGGAGGTTTTTTCTGGAGTGTCTACCTACCAAAAATAAGCACCAAAGTGGGCGCCACAATTGGACAAGGCTTGCGCCCCAAGTGGATAAAGAACAAGAGGAGTCTTGATCAACATAAACTCTTGGGCACCATCTCCCTTGTGCTTATCCAATGTTGGTGCCAACATAGGAGAGAGGGTGGGGGTTCTTATCTAATGTGATCAGATGAAATCACTCCATCAATCAAAATTTTTCTGGATTAAATGGAATTTTTTATTGGTCGAATGATGTGGCACTGTGCAGCGCAGCAGGGTCTATATAAACCCTATCTGCACCTAGGGTTTAAGAGATTGCACCAAACCCATCAAAGCTGCCACCCCCTTCCTCTTCTCCACATCCCATCTGAAGTTCTCCCTCTCCTCTTCATGCCCAAGGAGTTGGGCATCCATCTGGTGCAAGATCAAGGTGTGGTGATGCCTTGAATAGGAAGGCTGCAGGAGTTCTTCGACAAGTTGCTGCTCCATCTTCAGGAAGACTTTTGAAGATCTTTCTAATCAGATTTAGTTTTGATTTTTGGAGTAAAGATTTGTGAGAAAAAGGTGATCTAGGTCATGCCTGAGTGGATACTGGTAGAGGCCAGGTGATTGTGTGGCTAAATCAGAACCTCAGGCTTGCTGCGATCATCTACAGGGTAATCAAATTACCCTTGAGGTATTTCATATTTTCTCATACTTTTAAATTTATTTTAGAATTAGTATCAAATAATAAAATTATATCTAGAGATTTAGATCTAAAATAAATATAGGATAATTTTTTTTTAAATTATTCCACCCCAGATTTGATGAAATCTAGAAAATCCTACAAGAAAAATGGCAGTTTTTTCCTTCAATCGGCAAGCTGGCAAAACCCATCATGAATCGGACCATGTCTAACAGAGTCTGATTTCTCTTTTTAGATACACCATTATGCTGTGATATTCTTGAAGGAGTCCATTGGGAGAGAATCCCATTCTCTCCTAGATATGTGAGAAACTCACTGAAGTGAAATTTTAGTGCAGGGGTAAAATGATAATTTTAAAACTTTTTCAAAATCACTATTTTATAATAGAAATTATTAATTAATTTAATTAATTAACATATGTTTATCTTACACTAGGATCTAAATATGATATATAGCATGCATGCATTTAAATTTGAAATTCAAATTTGAACAGTAAACAATTCACTGTTGTGTGTTCAGAACACATTACCTTTGTGCGGGTAGTCAATTGCCACAATCTGATCACCGTCGGGAGGGTCTGATCATCGTAATATAGCCACACAACATGTTTGGCCTTTGCAGATTATCCACATGAAGCTTCCGATCTGATCGGCTCCTCACAAATGCTAGATCGTGACTGCACCTTTTTGATGGCCGATGTTGATCGAACTCCTTCGATCGATGTCTGTTGACTTCTTGGATACTTTGAATCATTAGCAAAGATGGTAGAGAGGTTGATGATGCTCTCCCTGAAGTTTGGTGGGCTCACGACACTCGTAGCTCACGTTCTCACTTCTCGAACCCTAAGCCAAAACCTTAGGGTACATAAGAAAAGAGTGCGCCCACTTCTCTCTCTTTTTTCTCTTCTTTTCTTTTCTTTTCTCATGCCAGAAACCTCTCTCACACCACCCTTTTTTCTCTGATCATCAGTTCTCACACTCTCTCTTATCTCCTTTTTAAAATGATGCAAGACCACATCTTTGCAGCATTTTTACCACGTGAGAGGATAAAGATAAGTGGTTGGTCATTTGAATTCAAATCGAATTTGAATTCAAATGCCAACCAACTCATTCCTATCCACTCTATGCGTGAGAAGAGAGGAGGCTTGGCTTCTCTTGTGCATGGAGAAATTTCATGAGAAACTCTTTCTCATGTATGATAAGTGGCGCACAAGATGGATAAGGCAAGAAGGCACAAAGGATAAGTTATCCATTTAAATTCAAACACCCTTTGAATTTGAATGGCTAACAAATCAAGTTTATCCAAAATTTAGTGCACAAGTGTGGGCATGAGATACCTTCTGCGTGGGAGAAAATTCATGAGAAGTTGCTTCTCGTGAACTCAAAGGGGCGCTGAAGAAGTGAGGTGGTGCAGGGAGAAAAGTCAAGGTGGTTTGAACCTAATTGAGCCAACCTAATCAAAATAGGTTAAGCACAATTAGACTAAATTAAACTCAACTTAATTAGATTTAATTAGGTTCAATAAAATTCTAATCAAATCAGAATTGACTAAGCCCAACCCCTGATCAAATCAAGGACCAAACCACTTCAACGATTAGGTCAACACTTAACCTAATCGGGTCAAACCCAACTGAATCCAATTCAATTGGACTTGATCCAAAAATAATTACTCAATCAAATTGAGTTAATTAGTGATCAAATCACTAATTAAATCTCTCATAAATATTGAGTCCAAATCTGATGGGCAATCGGATATTAAAGTCCATCGATATGAAACCTTGATCGAAGAATCCCAAACCAGTGGGACTCTTGACTCCGGTACCCAAAATGTGTGGGACTCATGATCAGAGAATCCTGATTCTTGATCACAGAGTCTCAGACATGTAGGACTCATAGTCCATGAGCATTAGTACTCTTCATCAGCCATCAGATCAGATAGGAACCTCTAATGTGTGTGACCCCGCATGTTCGAACCTAAGCCGGTAGCACAAGAACCAATTCCTGTACTAATCGAAGTGACCATCTAGCAATGGTACCCGACATCTGGATAGATTGAATAGTCGCAATCGCAACACTCAGAACCTACGTGAATATGGTTACTGTATAATTCATCCATTTTGACCCTTGTGTTTAGGACGACTCAGGGTTAAACTGTCAACCCTGATTAGATCATCTGAATCGTGCTCAACTCAAATAGTCCTGTGACTCCTCACTAGGACTACCCTGGCCAAGATTTTGCTAAATTAAAATATGACTGTACACAGCTCCTGAACTGGAATGGTCAATCCCATCTTGACACACGCACCGACAAGTCAAGTACTTGACTACACCCAGCAGCCTTCCATCACTGAATTAGAAATTCAGGTAGTCCAGTGCCTAAGTGCAGTGATTTGCTTGCAAGTCACCGTGGCGTCTCAGGTCGGAGGGACATTTATACCCATATTCCATTGGAGCAAATCTTGACAGCAGAAATAGCTCCGGAGTCGGTCACGTTCAGTGCAGATGTACCCTTACATCTCACCTATATGCCATACCAATATCTCCACACTCCTTGGTTAAGAGGACAACTAACTCATATGGCACACAACGACCTATGCTTGATAAACGTTGTTGTCCTTGGTAACAACATATCATTTGGTTGCGAACAGGTTTAAGGACTAAACGACAAATCCTCCTTTGTCGAGTCTAAATAGTCCTAAGGACTTCACCACAATACAGGAGTTCATTAGAAGATGAAATAATTTGTGATGAAAATGCCAAAATAATTTTTATTTATTTATAATTTATATACTAATACATGAATGAGCACAACCATCAACAGACTGACGATTGGCTTTGGGACACTATTCCCAACAATCTCCCACTTGGTCTAAAGCCAATCGGTACAATATCTAATACCCATCTTCGACTTGAAGTCGTCGAACTCCTTCACCGCAATGGCTTTAGTGAATGGGTCGGCCAGGTTCTCCTTTTCGTCGATCTTCTGAAGGTCAACGTCACCTCGATCCACTATTTCCCAGATGAGATGGTAGCGGCGCAGAATATGCTTCGTCCGTTGGTGTGCCTTTGGTTCCTTCGCCTGAGCAATGGCTCCAGAGCTATCATAGTAGAGCAGAACTGGACCAACAAGGAAGGGTGCTACTCTGAGCTTGGTGATGAATTTTCTCAGCCACACCACTTCTTTGGCAGCATCTGATGCAGCGACATACTCCACCTCGCAAACTGAATCAGCCATAGTGTGCTGCTTGAAACTTTTCCAGCAGACAGTCCCACCATTAAGGGTAAAAATAAATCCCGACACACTCTTGCTGTCATCGTAATCAGACTGAAAACTAGAGTCTGTAAACCCTATAAGTCTCAAATCTGATTCACCATAAACAAGCCACTGGTCCTTAGTATTTCTCAAATACTTCAGGATGGTTTTAACAACCTTCCAGTGATTCTCTCCTGGATCAGATTGATATCTACTCACTACCCCTAGTGAGTATGCCACATCGGATCGTGTACATGTCATGGCGTACATGATAGATCCCACTGTCAAGCATATAAAATTCTACCCATATGCTCTCTCTCTTGAGGTGTTGTCTGACAATCCCTCTTCGAGAGAGAAATTCCATAGCCTGTCGGTAGATAGTCTTTCTTGAAATTCTCCATGCTGAACCTCTTCAGCATAGTACAATGTACGTGGATTGGGATAAGCCAAGCAACCTTTTAGATCTATCCTTATAGATCCTCATCCCTAGGATGTAGAAAGCTTCTCCCAGATCCTTCATGGAGAACTGTGATGACAGCTAAATCTTTATTCCCTGTAATGCAGGGATATCATTCTTGATTAAGAGAATGTCATCCACATACAATACAAGAAATACCACTACTGGACCATTAGCCTACTTATAAATGCAGGGCTCTTCTCCGTTCTTAATGAAGCCATACGTCTTGATCGTCCTATCAAAATATATGTTCCAACTCTGGGATGCCTGCTTAAGTCCATAAATAGACCTCTATAGCCTGCACACCTTAGACTCATCTGTGGATGTAAACCCATCAGGTTGTATCATATACACCTCTTCATCCAGCTCTCCATTTAGAAAAGCTATCTTCACATCCATCTGTCAGATTTTATAGTCCAGATGGGCAGCTATCGCAAGCATAATCCGAATGGATTTGAGCATCACCACAGGAGAAAACATCTCATCATAGTCTATACCATAACATTGACAATATCCCTTGGCAACCAGACGGGCTTTATAGGTTTCCACCTTTCCGTTTGCACCCCTTTTCCTTTTGAAGACCCACTTACACCCTATGGGTTTTACTCCTTCGGGTGGGTCAACCAATGTCCACACATTGTTGACCTTCATGGACTCCATTTCGGATTTCATGGCCTCTAGCCATTTCTCAGAGTCAGATCTCTGCATTGCATCTATGTAGGTGATCGGATCCTCATCATTTTTATCAAGTTCGACAGGATCGCCGTCCTGGACCAAAAAATCATAGTATTTATCTGGTTGACGTGGTACTCTATCAGACCACCTTAAGGGTGCAGAAACAATGGGCTTCGAATTTGATCTAACCAAATTCGGTTCAGGTTCAGCTACTTGTGTCGATTTTTCCACCTGTCGAACTTCCTCAAGTTCGACCTTAGAGGCAACAGTCCCTTCACCAAGGAACTCCTTTTCTAAAAAGATTGCCTTAAGGCTGACAAATACCTTTTGCTCATCAGCTGGGTAGAAATAATACCCTTTGGTCTCTTTTGGGTACCCTATGAAATAACACTTGTCAGACCTAGGTCCAAGCTTGTCCGTAATTAAACGTTTAACATAAGCCAGACACCCCCAAACCCTAAATGCGAGAGTACTGGCTTACGTCCTATCCATATCTCATATGGCTTTTTGGTTACAGACTTACTCGGAACTCTATTTAGAAGGTAACAAGCCAATTTGAGTGCATATCCCAGAGGGAGATCGACAGATCAGCAAACCCCATCATGGATCGAACCATGTCCAACAAGGTCTGATTCCTCCTTTCAGACACACCATTATGCTGTGGTGTTCCAAGATGAGTCCACTGAGAGAGAATCCCATTCTCCCCAAGATATGTCAGAAACTCATTGGAAAGGTATTCACCTCCTCGATCAGATCGAAGAGTTTTAATGCACTTCCCAGTTTATTTTTCTATCTCATTTCAGAAAGTTTGAACATTTCAAACAACTCCGACTTATGCTTCTTAAATAGACATATCCATACCTCGATAGGTCATCTGTGAAGGTTATAAAGTAAAAATATCCACCTCTTGCACTTGAGCTCATGGGTCCACATATATCAGAATATACCAGACCCAAGAGTTCACTGGCTCGCTCACCTATTCCAGTAAAAGGTTACTTGGTCATCTTTCCAAGAAGACAAGACTCACAAGTTGGAAGTGATTCACAATCACCAACTTCAAGAATTCCTTCTTGAGCCAACATGTTTATCCTGTTCTTATTGATATGACCTAGCCTACAGTGCCAAAGGTAGACTTCTGACACATTATCTATTCTAGGATATTTACCGGAGGTTTGAACCATATTAACAGGCTATGATAGTAAGTAAATTCCATTATTTAGTTGTCCAACAAACATTGTAACACCATTCAAAATGATATTGTAAATATTTTCTTTTATTAAAAATTCATAATCGTACATGGCCAAAAGGTCTACAGAAATAATATTTAATAAAAAGTTTGGACAATAGTGACATTCACTCAGAATTATATTACAAGAATTGATTACAAGGTTCATGATTTCTAAAGCTAGAACTGGAACTTTGCTTCCATCTCCAACGTTCAGAAATCTCTCGCCTTCATCAAATCTCCTACTGACCTGCAGACCCTGCATCAAATTGCAAATATGATAAGGGCTTTTGGTATCCAATACCCAGGCAGTAGTATCACAAATGAAAAAGTTGCAAGGTGTTATCATATAATTATCTTGCTTCTTCTTCGACCTGTTCGGGTCTAGGGAGGCAATGTATAGAGGACAATTCCTCTTTCAGTGCCCTTGCTTCTTGCAAAAGAAGCACTCCGCCTAGCTCTGGTCAGGCTTGCGCTTCTTGGTCTGACCCTGTGCAGACGTCCCAGCATGTGATTGCATCTTCTTATTCTTCTTCTTCTTGTTCTTCTTCCCTTTCTTAAAGGATCGACGACCAGAAGAAGACCCTCCCACAACATTCACCGACTCCTTTTGGAGTTGGTGGTCCTTCTCAAAGTCTTGCAGCAACCCCAACAAGCCGTGGTAGTTCACTGCAGGCTTTGTCATCTGAAAATGAGTAAGGAAGGGGAGGAAGGACTTGGGCAAAGAATTAAGGATAGCATCCTTACCAAGCTGCCCGTGCAAGGGAAAGTCCAGTTTACTTAGGCACTCAATCATTTCGATCATGTACAGTACATGATCGATGACTGAGGCCCCATCCCTCGTCCGAGCATTGAAAATGGCACAACTAGTTTTGTGCCTTTCAACGTCGTCAGGCATGCCAAAGGAGTCGTTCAACATTTGAAGCATCTCCTGTGGCTGGGCATTCTCGAACCTGCGGCTAAACTCATCATTCATTGCCGCCAACATTATGCACCGAATGATGGTGCGGTCGTTGAGCCACTTCTGGTAAGTGTCTTGGATCATCCCTCTAGCATTCGGGGCTGGCTCCTCGGGTGCCAGATCTATTACTACATAAAGGATCCGCTCATGCTCAAGGATGATTTTTAATTTTTGATACCAGCTATCGAAATTAGGTCCCATGAGCTTGTCATTATCTAATAATGATCGGAGCGACAGGGTAGTGGCCATAGCTGCATAAAGGAAAACCAGACCTCTATTAGTATATAAATTATTAATACTAAAGACTTGGACTTTAGTTTAAAGTTTCTCTCAGTATTTTTACAAACTGGTAGTCTCAACCTCCAATTCGAGGAATTACTTTAATTTCTTAGTGGGTACTATAATCCACACAGACCACACACGAGCCCAACTTTGATTGGTCAACCCATGTGCATCTATGGGTAGGTTCATAACCAGTTGTTTCTCTAAAAAACTTCTAGTAATTAAATTTGCCCCAGAACCTAATCAATAGGCTTTAGCCTCCACTGAAAAGATCTGGTTAGGTCCAACCATTAACATGACTTAATTTGGTGAATCGGACCAATAAATGATCAGGCCCGACTTTGGCCGGCCAACCTGACCACCATCAGAATGACTCAACCAAATTATCATACTATGAATGATGATTCCATTAGTCAATAAGCACCAGGCCTTTGGGCCTCCAATGATTATTAAACTAATGGACTCATTATCACTCACTTAATGGGAGGCTATGACTTAGTTATCACTATAACTTAATTATTTTTAGGGACCTAATAATTATGAGGATTTTATTAAGTGAAGGAAGAGAAGAAATTAACCAGCCAATTTCAATCCTCCCACTGACTTCACCAAGTCAGATTAAAAAGAATTTAATTAAAGCTGGCATTAGGAGCACCTAAATTAGTCACACTGATTTACCTAATGACATGGGTGAGCCCTAATCACCAAGTGATCTACTCAAAATCTAACTCACCAGGTTGGCCAAGTAAGTGAGATCAGTGGTGGGGATATGCCATTAACTCGTCAGAGATCGAATCAATGCGAGTAGGTCCCACTTAAGAACCACTGGTCAAACTACCAAACTTACCTTAGACACCAACCGGTTCATTAGTATTAATTTGATCAACTTAGTAAATAGGGTTCCACCGCATAGCCATAAATTAAGTCCATCTTGGTCTAGTTAAAGACATGGACCATTCAACTACAACTATTGGAGTTGAGTCTAGAGTGTCCTTGACCTAATCTAATTCAACTTTTGATTAGATTTGACCAATTACTCTAATTTAGTCCATTTCTTTAAGCTAACCTTAGGTCTAACCAAATTATGGACTTAATTCATCTAACCCATTGACCCACAAGTTTATGCAATTATCTTAGGTCTTAATTCACAATTCTAGACCAACTTAACAACACTTAATTCTTTTAATTAAGTATTTGGATTGATGGGTTAGGATTTGGTATTTCGAAAATAATTTTTAAATTTGAAAGGTTTTATTTTTTGTTCACCAAATATGTTGACTCATTTCACAAATAGATCAGCAAATTTCATAAATACAATCCTATTGCTAATTACATAACAGAAAATAATTTAATCAAAATAAATCATGAATATTTTTTTAGATCTAATTTAACACATTCATGATAAATTTTACAATTGAACCTTTACAATTAAGTTCTTTCACTACTTCATCTGCATAGGATATAATTGCAGCGGTACCCCTACCGTCATAGGAGAACCCCATCGAATGGGAGGAGAGGACCTTTAAACCCTACTTTTCTCTTATGGGCGGATGACCATGGCAACCAACCCAATTAGATTACTTGCTACTTGGGTCAAGTATATCTAAATATACCAATTTCAAAATTTAAATTTTAAATTTCAAATTTTAAATTTTGAATTTCAAATTTCAAACAAATTTCAAATTTTAAATTTCAAATTTTTGAATTTCAAATTTTGAATTTTAAATTTTGAATTTTAAATTTGAAATTTCAACAAAATTTTAAATTTTAAATTTCAAATTTTGCATTTCAAATTTTTGAATTGTAAATTTTAAAATTCAAATTTTAAATTTTGAATTTTAAATTTTGAATTTTGAATTTCGAACAACTTTCAAAATTTAAATTTTAAATTTTGAATTTTAAATTTCAAATTTAAACTTTTAGATTACAACTTAATCTACGCATGTAAATATATATATATCATATTTTAGAACCTGCTCTGATACCATTTGAAGTGAAATTTTAGTGTAGGGTAAAATGATAATTTTAAAACTTTTTCAAAATCACTATTTTACAGTAAAAATTATTAATTAATCTAATTAATTAATATATATTTATCCTACACTAGGATCTAAATATGATATATAGCATGCATACATTTAAATTTAAAATTCAAATTTGAACAGTAAACAATTCACTGTTGTATGTTCAGAACACATTACCTTTGTGCGGGTAGTCGATCGCCCTAATCTGATCACCGTCAGGAGGGTCTGATCATCACAATGTAGCCACACAGTGTGTCTAGCCTCTATGGATCGTCCACATGAAGCTTCTGATCTGATCGGCTCCTTACGAATGCTAGTTTGTGACTGCACCTTTTTGATGGCCGAAGTTGATCGAACTCCTTCGATCGATGTCTGCTGACTTCTCAGATACTCCAGATCATCAACAAAGATGGAAGAGAGGTTGATGATGCTCTCTCTAAAGTTTGGTGGGCTCACGACACTCGTAGCTCATGTTCTCACTTCCCGAACCCTAAGCCAAAACCCTAGGGTACACAAGAAAAGAGTTCGCCCACTTCTCTCTCTTTTTTCTCTTCTTTTCTTTTCTTTTCTCATGCCAGAAACCTCTTTCACACCATCCTTTATTTCTCTAATCATTAGTTCTCACACCCTCTCTTATCTCCTTTTTAAAATGATGCAAGATCGCATCTTTGCAGTATTTTTACCATGTGAGAGGATAAAGATAAGTGGTTGCTCATTTGAATTCAAATCGAATTTGAATTCAAATGCCAACCAACTCATTCCTATCCACTCTATGCATGAGAAGAATGGAGGCATGGCTTCTCTTGTGCATTGAGAAATTTTATGAGAAACTCTTTCTCGTGTATGATAAGTGGCGCACAAGATGGATAAGGCAAGAAGGTGCAAGGGATAAGTTATCCATTTAAATTCAAACACCCTTTGAATTTGAATGGCTAACAAATCAAGTTTATCCAAAATTTGGTGCATAAGTCTGGCGTAAGATGCCTTCTGTGTGGGAGAAAATTCACGAGAAGTTGCTTCTCGTGAATTCAAATGGATGCTGAAGAAGTGAGGTGGCGCAGGGAGAAAAGTCAAGGTGGTTTGAACCTAATTGAGCCAACCTAATCAAAATAGGTTAAGCACAATTAGACTAAATTAAATCCAATTTAATTAGTTTTAATTAGGTTCAATAAAATTCTAATCAAATCAGAAATTGACTAAGCCCAACCCCTAATCAAATCAAGGACCAAACCACTTCGACGATTAGGTCAACACTTAACCTAATCGGGTCAAACCCAACTGAATCCAATTCAATTGGACTTGATCAAAAAATAATTACTCAATCAAATTAAGTTAATTAGTAATCAAATTACTAATTAAACCTCTCATAAATACTGAGACCAAATCTGATGGACAATCGGGTATCAAAGTCCATCGATATGAAACCTTGATTGAAGAATCCCAAACCAGTGGGACTCTTGACCCCGGTACCCAAAATGTGTGGGACTCATGATCGGAGAATCCTGATTCTCGATCACAAAGTCCCAAATATGTAGGACTCATAGTCCACGAGCATTAAGACTCTTCATCAGTCATCAGATCAGATAGGAACTTCTAATGTGTGTGACCCCACAGGTTCGAACCTAAGCCGGTAGCACAGGAACCTATTCCTATACTAATCGAAGTGACCATCTAGCAATGGTACCCGATGTTTGGATAGATTGAATAGTCGTAATCACAACACTCAGAACCTACATGAATATGGTTACTATATAATTCATCCCTTTTGACCCCTATGTTTAGGATGACTCAAGGTTAAACTGTCAACCCTGATTAGATCATCCAAATCATGCTCAACTCAAATAGTCCTATGACTCCTCACTAGGACTACCCTGGCCAAGGTTTTGCTAAATTGAAACATGACTGTACACAGCTCCTGAACTGGAGTGGTCAATCCCATCTTGACACACGTACCGACAAGTCAAGTACTTGACTACACCCAGCAGCCTTCCATCACTGAATTAGAAATTTAGGTAGTCCAGTGCCTAAGTGCAGTGAGTTACTTGCAAGTCATCATGGCGGTCTCAGGTCGGAGGGACATTTATACCCATATCCCATCAGAGCAAATCTTGACAGCAGAAATAGCTCCAAGTCAGTCACGTTCAGTGCAGATGTACCCTTACATCTCACCTGTATGCCATACCAGTGTCTCTACACTCCTTGGTTAAGAGGACAACCAACCCATATGGCACACAACGACCTATGCTTGATAAACATTGTTGCCCTTGGTAACAACGTATCATTTGGTCGCGAACAGGTTTAAGGACTAAACGACAAATCCTCCTTTGTCGAGTCTAAATAGTCCTAAGGACTTCACCACAACACATGAGTTCATTAGAAGATGAAACAATTTGTGATGAAAATGCCAAAATAACTTTTATCTATTTATAATTCATATACTAATACATGAATAAGCACAACCGTCAACAGACTGACGATTGGCTTTGGGATACTATTCCCAACACTCACTAGAAAGATATTCTTCTCCTCGATCAAATCGAAGAGTTTTAATACTCTTTTCAGTTTATTTTTCTACTTCACTTCGGAATCATTTGAATATTTCAAATAAATCCGACTTATGTTTCATCAGATAGATATATCTATAATGGGAGGCTATGACTCATTATCAAACACCTTAATGGGAGGCTATGACTCATTACCTAACTGACATGGGTCAACTCGAATAGTCAAGTGATCCGATCAAAATATAATTTCACCAAGAGGTCAGGTAAGTTCGATCAGTGGGAGGGTCGGCCAAAGCTTGCCTTAGACACCATAAAAAATGGCCAGGTAAGCGGGCTCACAATTAAAAACCACCGATCTGATTTACCTTAGACACCAACTAGTTTAATTAGTTTTGATTAGATCAATCTAACAGTTCATGCTAGACCACTTAGCTAAGAATTAAGTCCATTTGGTTCTCGTTAAAGTCATGGACTTGACCAACTACAACTATTGTAATTGATCTAGAGAATCCTTGACCTAATCTAAGACAACAATTGATTAGATTTAGTCAATTCTCTAATTAAGTCCATCTTTAATCTAACCATAGGTCTAACCCAATTAATAGACCTAATTCTCACTAACCCATTAACCCAATGTGTTATGGTTTGTGTCTTAGGTTCTTCAATTCACAATCTTAGAACCTAATCAAACAACTTCTTAATTCTTAATTAAGTTTTGGGCTGAGGGTTGGGTTTGGCTTTTCGAAAATAATTTTCATATTTGTAAAAAAAATTTATAATATGGTTCTACCAACCATATTGCATATTTGATTCATAATCAAGATGCAAATGAAATAAACATGAAACTACTTTAGATCTAATCTAAACGGGTTCATGTAATTGAAACAATTTCAACTTTAAATAATTTTTTTGCATAAAAATTATTAATATGAGATTTTATTTCAAATTTAAACACCTTTTAAATCTAATAAATTATAAATTTAATCTAGATCATATCTAACAAATTTATGATTAAAGATAGATCTACACGAACTAGGACAACCTTGGCACTGTAAGGGGTAAACCTTACAGCAGGATAACCTTGCAGTTCATGATTGATCTAAAATTTTAATTTTAGATTTCATAATTAGATTATAAATTAGATCTAATCTAAGAGATAATCTAAACATGTATAAATAATCATGTAATAAACAACCTAAGCTCTGATACCAATTGAAGGAACCAGATCTAGGGTTTCAGGGTTAGATCTTGAAACTTTTTCAAGATCAAGCAGCGGAAAACTAAAATAAATCAAAATTTATTTTTTAAAATCAGAGAATTTTTAGATATAAAATTCTATTATATGATTATTACATAGCATTAAATTAAAAATTAAAATATATAGAGCATGAACTACATGTTGATCATATCAACATGTTTCTATACTATATCTAATGTATGTATTAAATAATAGATTAGATCTATTACCTTGCAAGTTAGACATTCTAACCATGCTGATCCAGGCTTGAGGATGATGTTGCAAACCACACATGCATCCAATCTCTAGGAGTCATCCACACGAGCCCACGAATCTCAATTAGAAGTCCTGCTTCAGAAAATCAGAACAGTATGCTAGTACTATGCTGATCCTTCTTCAATGGTTGATCAGGTGCCTCCTTCTTCTTGATTTAGACTCTTTCAAATATGAGAAGTAGGAGGAGGAGCTTCAAATCTGAGACACTCTTAGAAAATTCAAGATGGAGGAAGGGAAGAGATGAAACTAACAACCCTAGAAGAAGACCTTCTTCTTCTCTTTTCTCTCTCCTAGACATCCTATCTTATGTCTATTATATCTCTATGACCCAAAGGTCTTTCTCTCTAATTTTTGGATTCCATAAAGGTCTCTCAAATCTGTATATTCTTCAAAAATTTTATGAAGAAATTCATTTTATAGAGAGAGATATGATAGAGTCTTTGTCTAGGTTAAATACCTAGTCAAGGCTTATCCAAACATGGTAAGATAGGGGGTGCCCAACTCTTGGGCTCCTCCTCCTTATTTTCATGCATGGACTATTAGAAAAAGGTGCACAATGTGTGCCCTAAAAGTCACAAAGATTGTAAAAAAAATTTGGGTAAATTCGATGCAAAAAGGAAAGAGTTTTGGATTTCTAAAACTCTATCTCATAGAATTTGAAATCCAAACTTATTCCTACTTTGATTTGATCCACAACCACTTTCCATGTATGAAAGAAGAGAGGAAGCCTTTTGGATATGGGAAAGACCTGGGAGAGGGCTTTTGTTGCACAAAACAAGAGGGGATTGGCATGGAATAAGAGAGAGGGCGTGGGGGGGGGCTTATGTGGTGCAAGGTGGAATCCTAGTCTTACTAGGATTCTATCTTATGACTTGTTTTAATTTGGTTTTTCAAATTAAATTAAATCAAAATTAGATCAACTCAATTAAAATAGGTCTTAATCCAATTAAAAATCTAATTTAATCAAATTAAATTAAATTTAAATCTGATTTAATTTTTTAATCAAATTAGAAATTAGGTTGACCCAAGTCCTAATTGAATTAGGACTAGTTTTTTTCTTGCACTTGGCTTATCCAATAAACTAATTGGACTTGATCCAATCCAGCCCAAACTAAATCTAATTAAATTATATTCAATTAGACTTAATCTCAGCCCATTGGCTTAATCAAATTAAGTCAATTAGCAATCGAATTACTAATCGATCCTCCTGCAACACTTGCACTAGGTTAAATGTCAATCGTATTGATCATTTAACCCTAGAACGATTCTTAATTGTTGATCAACCATCTGATCGGATCATGAACTCTAATGTGTGTGACCTCATAGGTCTGAACCTAAGCCAGTAGCACAGGAATAAATTTCTATACCAATCAAAGTGACCATCTAGCAATGGTACCCGACGATCGGATAGGTCGAATGTGTAGAACAACATCCTTAGAACCTATGCGAATATAGTTTCTATATAATTCATCCCCTTGACCAAAATGATCATAGGACACCTCAGAGTTCCACTGTCAACTCTGATCAGGTTGTCCACATTGTATTTCAAAATATCAAATCCATCTAATGGATTACCCTGGCCAAGGTTTTGCTAAATTGAAATATAGTGACTCATTCTTCTCCAACTCTTGGAGTGGTCAATCCCATCTCGATTACACTCTGACTTTGCAAGTACTTGACTATGCCTAGAAGCCTTCCATCACTAAATTAGAAATTCAGTTAGTCCAGTACCAAAGCACAGTGAGTTGCTTGTAAGTTACTGAGGTGATCTCAGGTCTAAGGGATACTTATACCTATATCCCATCAAAGATATTCTCAACAGTAGAATGCTCTGAAGTTGGTCACGTTTAATGATGATGTACCCTTACATCTCATCTGTATGCCATATCAGTGTCTCAACACTCCTTGGTTAAGAGGACAACCAACCCATATGGCCTATAGCGACCTATGCTCGATAGAAGCTGTCGTCCTTATTAACAGCCTATCATTTGGTCGTGAACAGTTTTAAGGACTAATCGATAAATCCTCTCTTTATCGAATCTGAATAGTCCTAAGGACTTCATCATAACAACGGAGTTCATTAGAAGATGAAAGTTTATAATAAAAATGTCAAATATTTTTTATTTGTTAACAAATCAATTACAATGCTTGGTTGCTCAACCATCAACAACTTGATGATTGACTTTTGGGATATAATTCCCAACAATATGCTGGTATTTCAATACCCTGCTAGTGGAGAATATATGCTGGTATTTTGATATTCTGCGAGTGAAAGTTATATGCTGGTATTTCGATACCTTGCCAATGAAGATTATATGCTGGTATTTCGATACTCTACTAGTAGAGATTATATGCTGGTATTTCGATACCCTGCCAGTGAAGGTTGTGTGCTGGTACTTTGATCCTCTGTCATTAGGGGTTATATGATGGTACTTTGATTTAGTTCATGACTGTCAAGATATGTATGTTGTTTTGAAAGAAATTGATTTATGAATTGAAGAATTTAAAAATAAATTTTGAAAGATTGAATTTGAATGATCTTATTTTGATTAGTATTTTATGTTTAAACTGATGCACCGTATATGTTTATTTTCTCAGTATATTATTATTGCTGACTTTGTCTAGCTAAAGTGCATATTGCTTACTAGGCTATCTAGCTCACTATCTCTCTCTTTTATTTTTCATATTTAGATTCTAAATTACAAACATGGGTACTATTTTGGGAGTAAGCTAGAAGCAAAAGACCACAGCACAGATTTATTGCTATGTTTTACATGATTGTTATTTGAGGTATAACTGATGTAAGATCTATTGGATATTATTGAAATTATAAAAATATTAAAGTTAAAATTTAGATTGTTAAGTTTTAGATTTAAATTATTGACTAATTATTCTGCTGTTGCTTTATAATAGCATGATAAGATGCCTTGTATGCTTATAGAAAGAGTTTTTTATGAGTATGCGGTGGTTGCCATGACCTTCGACTCATAATCTCAGATCGAGGGCATGACATATCTCTTCATCATCTTTTGAGTCCTCTTTGGAGTCACTATCTTCTTCATACATGGCAGCAACTTTAAGTGTAATGCTCTTTTTTTTCTTCACTTCTTCTTCTTTGCCTTGCTTTATATTCAACTCATAGGTCATGAGTGAACCAATCAGCTCCTCCAAGGCAAGATTATTTAGATCCTTTGCCTCTTGAATAACAGTCACCTTTGGCTCTCAATTTTTTGGTAAAGATCTAAGAATTTTACGTACAATATCACTATTAGTATAGTCTCTTTCGAGACTCTTTAAACCATTCAAAATATTAGTGAATCTTGTAAACATTTTGATGATTGTTTCATATGGTTTCATTTTAAATTGCTCATATTTATGTACCAATATATTTATCTTTATGTTTTTGACTTGATTAGTCTCCTCATGGGTGGCTTCATGTCTATCCTAAATCTCCTTGGTGGATAAACATATTGATATTCTATTAAATTTATTTGCATCCAAAGCACAATATAAAATATTCATTGCTTTGGTATTAAGTTGAGCTAATCTCTTGCTATGTTCATCCTAATCCTTTTCGGATTTGGAGATGGATACTCCATCAACAATGATCTTGGATATGTGTGGTCCCATCATTATGACATTCCACATATCATAATCTTGTGCTTCGATGAATATTCTCATTCATGCTTTCTAATAGGTGTAGTTAGTCCCATTGAAGAGTGGAGATCTATTGATTGATTGTCCCTCAACCAATGAAGTCTCAATTGGAATTGCCATTTAATCTGTAGCTCTTTGATCACTAGGTCAATAACTAATATTAGAGCACCTGCTCTGATACCACTTGTTGTCTAAGGATTGCTACCTAAGGGAGGGGTGAATTGGGTATTAAAAAAATTTAAATGATATTTATACATATTATACTACTTAAGTGCTTAATGAAATAAGGTATAAAATGTGCAGTGAATGAGAATAGTAAAGGCACACAATCACAAACATGATGATTTTATAGTAGTTTGGCATCAAACTCAGTACCTACATCCACTCTCTAAGTAAACAACTTAGAAATTCAACTATAGTCACTAAGCTTGATTACCATCAGATTATTTTTCTTGGGTTTACAATCCAATCTAGTTAGTTTTGACCTAAGCTCACCAACCAGAATCTTACAATGATTGTTTTTTTGGACTAACAATCAATCTCAATTAGTTTTAATCTTGGATCTCCAATCAAACCAATATAATATCCAACTCAAGGCTTGGACCAACCCAAGTTTCTCACCCTAAGAAACTTGAAATTAAACACAATTAATACAAGAATAAAAGTTCAAAAAATAAACACAATAAGGCATAAAAGAAGAAAATCTAAATTGTTTGTTGGTTGCTTGACTTCTCCTTGAATGCTTGAGAGATGTGGGTAAAGATCTTCAATACTGATTCCTTGACTTCTCTCAACTTGAGGGTAGTGGAAGGACACAAAAAAATCAGTAAAACACTCCTTCCTTTCACTATTCAGCTCATAAACTGAAAAACACTTCAAAGCTCTTATATAATGCTAATATTTTTCACTACTTAAAATCATTTGAAGATCCTCTAAAAAGTATTTTACCCATTGGAGATATGAAAATAGCCATTATAGGGTGCATGGGATAAAAAGCTATTTTTTTCAAAAAATAGCTGTTACGGATACTGGGTCGGCTCAATTTTTTTCTGAGTCGGCTCAGTCCTTCATTGGATCGGCTCAGTCCTTTGCTGGGTCAGCTCAGTCACAGCAGACTGAAAATGAGCTTTCTATCTTTTGATGTATTCTCAGACTTGGTCAGTTATCTTTCTGGCTGAGTCAGTTAAGTTGCTCACTAGGTCGGCTCAGTTGAAAACTACGTCGGCTAAGTCCTCTAGGTCTTGAATTTTGACTTTTTGTACTTTCCACTTTCTATATCCACTCAAACTAGATCAGCTCTGCTTCTGACTGGGTCGGCTCAGTTTGTATGCCAAGCATGCTAAATGTTATTTTTCAGTATTTCTTCTACAATTTAATTTTTAGGTTAGACTTGCCTTCCAAACTTAATTTATTTCTCATTAAAACTCCTTGAAGGGCATGTCTAATCTAGAGTTTCATCACTAGGATCTTGTGTGGTGATTTTTCATTTGAATGTTGGAAAATACTTAGAAATTGTGAGCTTCTTGAAACTTAAAACTACATATCCTAATATACAATGTTAGAAACTTAATAATTTATACTCAAATACTTCTGTTATCATCAAAATCAATCTAGGGTCAACATAATTGCAGGTTTAGTCATTCTATAATGACTAAGGAAGGTGAGGTAGGACTTGGACAAAGAGTTTAGAATCACATCTTTTTCAAGCTGCTCATGCAAGAGAAATTTGGGTTTGCTCAGACACTCGATGATCTGTTTGATCATATACAATACATGATCGGTGTGAAGAAGGAGAAATCGCTTTCTACGCATAGGATCTTCCAGATTTCATCAAATCTGGGATGGAATAATTTTAAAAAAAAATTATCCTACATATTTCAAATCTAATTCTCTAGATCTATTTTTATTATCTAATATTTAAAATTTAAAATTAAATCTAAAACTATGATAAAAGAAGAAATACCTCAAGGATAATCTGATTACCCTGTAGATGATCTCTGCATAGCCTGAGATTCTGATATAGCCATGCAAGCTCCTGGCCTCTACCGGTATCCACTTAGGAAAGATCTGAAATGCCTTCTACTTCCAAATCTATGCTCCAAAATCAGATCTTTATCTGATTTGAAAGTGCTTCAGAACTTCTTCTGAAGTTGGAGCAGCAGCCTGTCGAAGATGTCCTGCAGCCTTCTGTTCCAGGCGTCACCACACCTTGGATCTTTGCCAGATGGATGTCCAACTTTTTGAACATGAAGAGAGGAGGAAGAGAAGCAGGGAGGATATGTAGAAGAGGGTAAGGGGTGACAGCTATTGGGTTTTGTGCATAAAATAATTTCTTCCCCGAAACCCTAGGTGCAGCAGGGTTTATATAGACCCTGTATGCTGCGCAGTGCCACATCATTCAACCAATCAAAAAATTTTAATAAATTTTAGAAAAATTTTGATTGGTGGAGTGATGTCATCTAATCACATTAGATAAGAACCCCACCCTCTCTCCTAAGTTGGTGCCAACAATGGATAAGCTCAAAGAAGGTGGCGCCAAAGAGTCCATGTTTATCAGGACTCTTTGGTTCTTATCCATTTGGGGCGCCCACTTAAATCCAATTGGGTTCATGCCATAATCTGATTATGGCATCCAATTCTATTAGGTTTAGGTATGTGGACACTCCACAAAAATCCTCTAATGAGCCCTCTTCAGTTTAAGACCCATATGTCAACATTTGACAGATGTCCTAAAATGAAATTGGCAGGTGCTAGAAATTAACAGGTATTGTCTTAAATTCATCTCATAAATTAAGACAAGCCTTTTTTGAGTAGGACAAGCTTCATTTAGACTGAGAGAAATCTTCCTAAGGTTCTCTGGATGAGTCAAATCATATTTGGCTCAGTAGAGACAGAAAAGATTATATGAGGAGAAAGTTAGGCTCAATCATGTGCTAGCACGATTTCCTTGAACCTAATTGGATCTTATCCAAATCAATTGGGTTAGCCCAATTGATGACATCTAGACCCTAACCTTTGTTTGTGTGATTTGGTTAGGTTCAATTCCATATGATAATGAGACATGTCGTGATCTCATCATCGACATCATCGAAACTCCTTTCGATGGATCAGAACTCTTCTGATTCAGACAATTAGAATGATCGATCATCAATATCATTCTAATTGCTCTCAAAATCCACCAGTAACACCTAGCAGTATGTGGTGGCAACCCATCAGAACTGAAGATGAACCTCTTGGTGCAGCTACTTGTGTGATTGAGTTCTCTATCATGAGTCCCGACTGAATTAAGATTAAGATGAACTCGTCAAACCCAACATCAGTCATATGAATCAATCAATCGATCCGAGTCTGATGTGAAACCCCAATGAAAAATACTTTTTCATTATTTTACTCTGCCATGGCCATGGGCTTAAGGACTCGATCTTTCAATTATCATAGGACTACTCCTCTCATCTACCGAGGTTGATAGATCCCATCTTGGTACAACCTAGTTCCTATAATGAATATGCCACAGCCAACATACACCTCAGGATTTTGAATGACTAGGAGACCGAGTTATGGTGTAGTGAAACTATAACACACTCAAGGTGAACTGTCGATGCACCTTAGGTCAAAGAACTAGACACACAACTATAGCATCGAGCTAGTCATTGACGAGAAGGTAGACTTCCTTATGACTGCTCGAAGTGGTCACGCTCAGTACTCTCGTTCTCAATGAATACCTGTACTCTCGCTCCAGTGTCTCCACACTATAGACTCAAGACACATTTACCCTAAGGAAGTGATCGTACACCAACCTTTCAGATCAATCACCATCCTCATGATGATCCTATGGTCAGGAGCTGTTTATGAGTTAGTTCTATAAATTCATGCCTTAAATTTTCAACTCTTGAAAATATAAATTTACATTCCCACTAACTCAAAAGATATATCACAGACCCAATGTACACAATGTGATAGAAAAATAATCTTTTCATTCATTTATAGTCAAAATTATAAATTTGCCCTTAGATCTGTACAGGAATGTGTCAGCCGATCTGGCATCTAGGGCACACATCTAACAAACTCCCACTTGACCTAATGCCAATTGGCTACATATCTAAGTCCCATCTTCTCAAGGTGGGCTTCGATCTTCTGTTGGTCGAATGGCTTAATCAGCGGGTCTGCCACATTATCTATGGAGTCGACTCTCTTGACCTCGACATAACCCTTTTTGAGGTAATCACGGATCAGATGGAATCGCCGCTCGATGTGCTTGGACTTCTGGTGAGACCTTGGCTCCTTAGCTAGGGCTATGGTGCCATTATTATCATAGTAAAGAGGTATGGCATCCGATGACATCACTCCAAGCTCTACGGCAAACTTTTTGTACCAGAATGCCTCCTTCATAGCTTTCGATGCAGAAATATACTCTGCCTCCATGGTGGAATCAGCAATCACTGTCTGCTTGGAACTCTTCCAGCTGACTGCACCACCTTTGCAAATGAACAGACTTCCAGATGTCGACTTTCGATCATCTATATCAGATATAAAGTCTGAGTCTGTATATCCCTGAATCTGGAGTTCTCCATTCTCAAAGACTAGAAATATATCCTTAGTCCTTCTCAAGTACTTAAGGATACATTTCACAGAAGTCCAATGCTCTTCACCTGGATTCGACTGATATCTGCTTGTGACACTCACAGCATGAGCTATATCAGGTCGTGTACATAGCATGACATACATGAGGCTCCTTATTGTCGAAGCATAAGGTATCTTGCTCATGCGTTCAATCTCCTCAGGTGTGCTAAGGCACATCTTCTTGGAGAGATGAATGCCATGTCTAAAAGGTAATAAACCTCTTTTAGAGTTTTCATGCTAAACCTTTTTAGCACCTCCTCTATGTACATCTTCTGTGAAAGTCCCAGAATCCTATTTGGTCTATCTCTATAGATCTTAATACCCAGTATAAAGGATGCCTCTCCTAGATCTTTCATAGAGAACTCCTTAGACAACCATACTTTGACTGAGGTCAATATGGGAATGTCATTCTCAATTAGGAGGATGTCATCTACGTACAATACGAGGAAGACAACTGCACTTTCACTGACCTTTTTGAATACATATGGTTCCTCTTCGTTCTTGATGAAACCAAACATTTTGATGACATCATTGAAATGAGTATTCCAACTCCGAGATGCTTGCTTAAGTCCATAAATGGACCTTTGCAGCTTGCAGATCTTGTGATCATCATCACTGAATGTGAAATCAAGCAGCTATTCCATATAGATATCTTTCTCAAGATGTCCATTTAAGAACGCCGTTTTCACGTCCATCTACCATATTTCATAATCGAAATAGGCTGCAATAGCAAGCAATGTGCGGATGGATTTTAGCATGGCTACGGATGAAAAGATATCCTGATAGTCAATGCCTTCGTGCTGACTATAACCTTTTGCTACGAGCCTAGCCTTGAATATCTCCACATTTCCATCTGCACCTATCTTTCTCTTGAAGATCCATTTACACCCAATAGGTACAATACCTTCAGGTGGATCTACCAAGATCCAGATTTGGTTTGAGTGCATCGAGTCAATTTCTGATCTCATTGCCTCTAACCATTTCTCGGAGTTGATATTTGATATCGCCTCATCATAGGTCTTGGGGTCATCACCATGAGCCCCATTTTCCGTGAGGAACATTTCTTCTACTTCCTCTTGTATGGTACCTAAGTACCTTTCAGGAGGATGAAAAACCCTAGTCGATCTACGAGGTGGAAGAGGTTGTGTTAAGACTGATTTTGATTGATTAGGTTCCTCAGGTTCTTGAGCTCATTGCTCTTGGGAGACATTCTCCTTCAGCTTAATTATTTTTCTGATGCCACTATCTTGAATAAACTATTTTTCAAGAAAAATAGCATTTCGACTCATAATCACATTGTGGTCTTTCAGAATATAAAAATAGTATCCTAATGACTCTTTAGGATATCCTATGAACCGAGCTCTAAAAGATTTGAACTCTAACTTGTCCGCCTACTGTCTCTTGACATGAGCCAGACAACTCCAAATTCTGAGATGATTCAGACTTGGCTTCTTACCATGCCATATCTCATACGATGTGGTAGAAATGGTTTTAGTAAAAATCCTATTCAATACATAAATTGTTGTCATGAGACAATGTCCCCAAAGAAACTCAGGGAGGTCTGTAAAGCTCATCATGGAATGGACCATATCTAATAGGGTCTAATTTCTCCATTCTAAAACCCCGTTGAGTTGAGGTGTTCCAGGTGGAGTCCATTGAGAGACTATACCATTGTCCTTAAGATAGTTTAGAAACTCTCGACTAAGGTATTCACCTCCTTGATCTGATCGAAGAACCTTAATAGGCTTTCCTGTTTGTTTTTCTACCTCATGTCTGAATTCTTTGAATCTTTCAAAAGCTTCAGACTTATGTTTCATTAGAAACACATACCCGTACCTAGACATATCATCAATAAAGTAATGAAGTAGATGTAGTTGCCTCTAGCCAGCACATCAAATGGGCCGCACACATCTGTATGTACTAGGGCAAGTAGGTCTGTGGCCCTTTCCCCATGTCCCACAAAAGGAAGCTTGGTCATTTTGCCTTGAAGGCATGATTCACAAACTGGATATGACTCGGAAGTTAATGGACTCAATAGCCCGAATTTCTCCAATTTGTTAACCCTGTCTTCCGCTATATGATCTAGCCTTAGGTGCCACAGATACTTATCATTTAGACTATCTCTAGGCCTTTTAATTCCTATGACATTTATATTTTGCTCAATATTAAATACAGATACATCAATATGTAGCTGATAGAGACGTTAATAAGAAAAGCATCTGCAACTTTATTATTTTCATAAAAAATATTACAATGGTCCTTATAAAAGCTAATCACATAGCCTTCTTGTGCTAAACATGAAACAGAAATCAAATTCCTGCTTGCTGTAGGCACATAATAACAGTCTCTTCAAACTAAATCTAATCCTAACGGTAATCGCAGAGGGTAGGTTTTCATGGCCACGACAGCAACTCTTGCTCCATTCCAATGCGTAGGATCATCTCCCCATCCCTCAGCCTCCTGCTCTCCTCAAGATCCTACATAGAAGTGCATAAATGAGCACTAGAACCAGAGTCAAGCACCCAACTGGATGCAGAAGAAACCGTAAGATTAGATTCTAAAATGAGCATACCTCCAGAAGGACCATCCTTCTTATTCTTTAGGGTTGCCAGGTACTGAGGATAGTTTTGCTTCCAATGGCTTTCTGATTGGCAGTAGAAATATTTTCCCTTATCAGCAGCCTTCTTCTTCAGTTCTGTCTTCTTCTTGCCATCTACCTTCTGCTTCTTTGCAAACTTCTTTTTCCTTCCAAAAGACTTTCTCTTGGAAGAAGTCCGCTCCACAGTAAGAACTGAGCTTTTTGAACCATTCATAGAAAGCTCAGCCGTAACCAGCATGTTCATTAACTCGACCAAGGTACACTGCATCTTATGCATATGAAAGTTCATGATGAACTGACTATATGCATCGGATATGGGCTGAAGGATCACATCAATCTAAAAATCCTTGTCTAAGATGATACCGAGCTTCTCAAGCTCCTCAAGATCCTTGATCATTGTCAAACAATGATCTTGGACTGACTGCCCATCATGCATCTTGGCCTTAAAAAGTCTTTGACAGACTTGATACTTGGCCGCGCAACTCTGTTCACCAAACAACTCTTGCAGGTGAGCCAACATTTGGTGGGTAGTCAAAATGTTCTCATGTTGGTGCTGCAAGTCATCAGACATTGCACCCAATATGTAGTACCTTACTTTGTTATCATCATCCGTCCACTTTTTCAGAGATGCTCTCTGTTCAGCAATCGAACATGCTGGTATGGCAGGTGGGTCCTGGTCCAAGACATGAGTCAATTTTTCAAAATCTAGAATAATTCTATAGTTCCTCAATCAGTCCTTGAATTTGGATCTAGTCAGTTTATGGGTGTCGAGAATTTTGGTCAGGGGGTTTGATGCAGACATATTTCTTGTAGAGAGTCAAAAGTTTCTAGTTAAATTTTGCAATCAGACTCAACCAATTTGTTTAGGGTTTTTATTTTTAAACAAATTAGGCTCTCACTATTTTCTCAGATCCCTACATTCTCTTGGTAGAGATGTGAAAATCTCCATGATCAGTGATTTTTAGTGGGTGGTGCGGTCTCACCGACTGGATCACCACCTCACTTAATAGTTATTGATGATGGGTCAACCAATGAGTGGACAACTCTTATCCAATGATTGTCTAATCATGGTGCACCTAAAACTTGATCTCTAATTCATGAAGCTCACCATGTCCGAGATATTGCTCCAATCCTTAGTTAAGTCACACCCACCATTTGTACGAACTAGATTCTTGATTGGGTCCCTCACCGTATTCGGAATATTGAGCCCAACTCATCCTCTAATCCATAGCATCCAATGCCTAATGGACATGGTTGCATCTTTCCAGTGCAACTGAGCCACTGTAACCAGCCGAGAATAATCAACCCCGGAAAGGGTCCGCACATCCACAATGGTGGAAGACCTAGACTTAATATTTTCTTAGGAAGATTAATTTAGGTCTCATTAAACTTAACTTGACATAGTCATAACAATTATGACTAACCTAGTGGCATGGGTGAAGTGAATTTTAGTGCAGGGGTAAAATGATAATTTTAATTTTTTTTTAAAATTACTATTTTACAATAGAAATTATTAATTAATCTAATTAATTAATATGTGTTTACCCTATACTAAGATCTAAATATGATATATAGCATGCATGCATTTAAATTTGAAATTCAAATTTCTACAGTAAATAATTTACTGTTATGTGTTCAGAACACATTACCTTTGTGCGGGTAGTTAATCATCGTAATTTGATCACCGTTGGGAGGGTCTGATCATCACAACACAGCCACACAGCATGTTTGGCCTCTGTGGATCATCCATACGAAGCTCCCGATCTGATCGGCTCTTCACAAATGCTAGTTCATGACTGCACCTTTTTGATGGCCAATATTGATCTAACTCCTTCGATCGATGTCTGCCGACTTCTTGAATACTCCAGATTGTTAGCAAAGATGGTAGAGAGGTTGATGATGCTCTTCCTGAAGTTTGGTGGGCTCACAATACTCGTAGCTCACGTTCTCAATTCTCGAACCCTAAGCCAAAACCCTAGGGTACACAAGAAAAGAGTGCGCCCACTTCTCTCTCCTTTTTCTCTTCTTTTCTTTTCTTTTCTCATGCCAGAAACCTCTTTCATGCCACCCTTTTTTCTCTGATCATCAGTGCACATGCTCTCTCTTATCTCCTTTTTAAAATGATGCAAGACCGCGTCTATGCAGCATTTTTACCACGTGAGATGATAAAGATAAGTGGTTGCTCATTTGAATTCAAATCGAATTTGAATACAAATGCCAACCAACTCATTTTTATCCACTCTACACATCAGAAGAGAAGAAGCATGGCTTCTTTGTGCATGGAGAGTTTTCATGAGAAACTCTTTCTCGTGTATGATAAGTGGCGCACAAGATGGATAAGGCAAGAAGGTGCAAGGGATAAGTTATCCATTTAAATTCAAACACCCTTTGAATTTGAATGGCTAACAAATCAAGTTTATCCAAAATTTGGCACACAAGTGTGGGCATGAGATGCCTTCTGCATGAGAGAAAATTCACAAGAAGTTGCTTCTCTTGAATTCAAATGGGTGCTGAAGAAGTGAGGTGGCGCAGGGAGAAAAGACAAGGTGGTTTGAACCTAATTAAGCCAACCTAATCAATATAGGTTAAGCACAATTAGACTAAATTATATCTAACTTAATTAGGCTTAATTAGGCTCAATAAAATCTTAATCAAATCAGAAATTGACTAAGCCCAACCCCTAATCAAATCAGGGACCAAACCACTTCGACGATTAGGTCAACACTTAACCTAATCGGGTCAAACCCAACTGAATCCAATTCAATTGGACTTGATCTAAAAATAATTACTCAATCAAATTGGGTTAATTAGTGATCAAATCACTAATTAAATCTCTCATAAATATTGAGTCTAAATTTGATGGGCAATCGGATATCAAAGTCCATCGATATGAAACCTTGATCGAAGAGTCCCAAATCAGTGGGACTCTTGACCCCGATACCCAAAATATGTGGAACTCATGATCAAAGAATCCTGATTCTCGATCACAGAGTCCTAGACACGTAGGACTCATAGTCCATGAGTATTAAGACTCTTCATCAGCCATCAGATCAGATAGGAACCTCTAATGTGTGTGACCCCGCAGGTTCGAATCTAAGTCGGTAGCACAGGAACCAATTCTATACTAATCGAAGTGACCATCTAGCAATGGTACCCGACGTCCAAATAGATCGAATAATCAAAATTACAACACTCAGAACCTACGTGAATATGGTTACTGTATAATTCATCCCTTTTGACCCCTGTGTTTAGGATGACTCAGGGTTAAACTGTCAACCCTGATTAGATCATCCAAATCGTGCTAAATTGAAACATGACTGTACACAACTCCTGAACTAGAGTGGTCAATCCCATCTTGACATACGCACCGACAAGTCAAGTACTTGACTACACCCAGTAGCCTTCCATCACTGAATTAGAAATTCAGGTAGTCCAATGCCTAAGTGCAGTGAGTTGCTTGCAAGTCACCGTGGCAGTCTCAGGTCGGAGGGACATTTATACCCATATCCCATCAGAGCAAATCTTGACAGCAAAAATAGCTCCGGAGTCGGTCACGTTCAGTGCAGATGTACCCTTACATCTCACCTGTATGCCATACCAATGTCTCCACACTCCTTGGTTAAGAGGACAACCAACCTATATGGCACACAACGACCTATGCTTGATAAACGTTGTTGTCCTTGATAACAACATATCATTTGATCGCGAACAGATTTAAGGACTAAACGATAAATCTTCCTTTGTCGAGTTTAAATAGTCCTAAGGACTTCACCACAACACAGGAGTTCATTAGAAGATGAAATAATTTATGATAAAAAATACTAAAATAACTTTTATTTATTTATAATTTATATACTAATACAAGAAAGAGCACAACCGTCAACAGACTGACGATTGGCTTTGGGACACTATTCCCAATAATCTTCCACTTGGCCTAAAGCCAATTGGTGCAGTATCTAATACCCATCTTCGACTTGAAGTCGTTGAACTCTTTCACCGCATTGGCTTTAGTGAATGGGTCAGCCAGGTTCTCCTTCCCATCGATATTCTAAAGGTCGACGTCTTCTCAATCTATGATTTCTCGGATGAGATGGTAGCGATACAGAATATGCTTCATCCACTGGTGTGCCTTCGGTTCCTTCGCCTGAGCAATGGCTCTAGAGCTGTCACAGTAGAGCAAAACTGGACCAACAAGGGAGGGTGCCACTTCGAGCTCGGTGATAAATTTTCTCAGCCACATCACTTCTTTGGTTGCATCTAATGCAGTGACATACTCCGCCTCGCAAACTAAATCAGCTACTGTGTGCTATTTGGAACTTTTTCAGTAAATAGCCCCATTATTAAGGGTAAAAATAAATCCCGACACACTCTTGCTGTCATCGTGATCAGATTGAAAACTAGAGTCTGTAAACCCTATAAGTCTCAAGTCTGATTCACCATAAACAAGCCACTGGTCCTTAGTATTTCTTAAATACTTCAGGATGGTTTTAACAACCTTCCAGTGATTCTTTCCTAGATCAGATTGGTATCTACTCACTACCCCTAGTGAGTATGCCATATCTGGTCGTGTACATGTTATGGAGTACATGATAGATCCCACTGTCGAAGCATATGAAATTCTACCCATACGCTCTCTCTCTTGAGGTGTTGTCGGATAATCCCTCTTTGAGAGAGAAATTCTATGGCCAATCGGTAAATAGCTTTTCTTGGAATTCTCCATGCTGAATCTTTTCAGTATAGTATCAATGTACGTGGACTGGGATAAGCCAAGCAACCTTTTAGATCTATCCCTATAGACCCTCATCCCTAGGATGTAGGAAGCTTCTCCCAGATCCTTCATGGAGAACTGTGACGACAGCCAAATCTTTATTCCCTGTAATGCAGGGACATCATTCCCGATTAAGAGAATATCATCCACATACAATACAAGAAATACCACTATTGGACCATTAGCCCACTTATAAATGCAGGGCTCTTCTCCATTCTTAATGAAGCCATACGTCTTGATCGTCTTATCAAAATGTATGTTCCAACTCTGGGATGCCTGCTTAAGTCCATAAATGGACCTCTGTAGCCTGCACACCTTAGACTCTTCTGTGGATGTGAACCCTTCAGGTTGTATCATATACACCTTTTCATCCAGCTCTCCATTTAGAAAAGCTGTCTTCACATCCATCTGCCAGATTTCATAGTCCAGATGAGCAGCTATCGCAAGCATAATCCGAATGGATTTGAGCATTGCCACAGGAGAACGTCTCGTCATGGTCTATACTATAACATTGACGATATCCCTTGGCAACCAGACGGACTTTATAGGTCTCCACCTTTCTGTCTGCGCCCCTCTTCCTCTTGAAGACCCACTTACACCCTATGGGTTTTACTCCTTCAGGTGGGTCAACCAATGCCACACATCGTTGACCTTCATAGACTCCATTTCGGATTTCATGGCCTCTAGCCATTTCTCAGAGTCAGATCTCTGCATTACATCCATGTAGGTGATTGAATCCTCATCATTTTCATCAAGTTCGACAGGATCGCCATCCCGGACCAAGAAACTATAGTATCTGTCCGGTTGATGTGGAACTCTACCAGATCGCCTTAAGGGTGCAGGAACAATGGGCTCCAGATCTGATCTAACCAAATCTAGTTCAGGTTCAGCTACTTGTGTCAGTTTTTTCACCTGTCGAACTTCCTCTAGTTCGACCTTAGAGGCAACAGTCCCTTCACCAAGGAACTCCTTTTCTAAAAAAATTGCTTTAAGATTGACAAACACCTTTTGCTCATCAGCTAGGTAGAAATAATACCTTTTGGTCTCTTTTGGGTACCCTATAAAATTATACTTGTCAGACCTAGGTCCAAGCTTGTCTGTAATTAAACATTTAACATAAGCCGGACACCCCCAAACCCTAAGGTGCGAGAGTACTGGCTTACGTCCTATCCATATCTCAAATGGCGTTTTGGTTACAGACTTACTCGGAACCCTATTTAGAAGGTAACAAGCCGATTCGAGTGCATATCCCCAGAGAAAGATCGGCAGACCAGCAAACCCCATCATGGATCGAACCATGTCCAATAAGGTCTGATTCCTCCTTTCAGACACACCATTATGCTGTGGTGTTCCAGGAGGTGTCCACTGAGAGAGAATCCCATTCTCCCCAAGATATGTCAGAAAATCATTGGAAAGGTATTCACCTCCTCGATCAGATCAAAGAGTTTTAATACACTTCTCAGTTTGTTTTTCTACCTCATTTCGGAATAGTTTGAACATTTCAAACGACTCTGACTTATGCTTCATTAAGTAGACATACCCATACCTCGATAGGTCATCTGTGAAGGTTATGAAGTAGAAATATCCACTTCTTACACTTGAGCTCATGGGTCCACATACATCAGAATGTACCAAACCCAAGAGTTCACTGGTTCTCTCACCTTTTCCAGTAAAAGGTGACTTGGTCATTTTTCCAAGAAGACAGGACTCACAGGTTGGAAGTGATTCACAATCACCAACTTCAAAAATTTCTTCTTGAGTCATAGTGTTTATTCTATTCTTATTGATATGACCTAGCCTATAGTGCCAAAGGTAGACTTCTGACACATTATCTATTCTAGGGCATTTATCGGAGGTTTGAACCACATTAACAGGCTGTGATAGTAAGTAAATTCTATTATTTATTTATCCAACAAATATTATAACACCATTCAAAATGATATTGTAAACATTTTCTTTTATTAAAAATTCAAACCGTACATGGCCAAAAGGCCTACAGAAATAATATTTAATAAAAAGCTTGGACAATAGTGACATTCACTCAAAATTACATTACGAGAATTGATTACAAGGTTCATGATTCCTAAAGCTAGAACTGGAACTTTGCTTCCATCTCCAACGTTCAGGAACCTCTCGCCATCATCAAATCTCCTACTGACCTGTAGACCCTGCATCGAATTGCAAATATGATAAGAATTTCCGGTATCCAATACCCAGGTAGTAGTATCACAAATGAAAAAGTTGTAAGGTGTTATCATATAATTACCTTGCTTCTTCTTCGGCCTGTTCGGGTCCAGGGAGGCAATGTATAGAGGACAGTTCTTCTTCTAGTGCCCCTGCTTCTTGCAAAAGAAGCACTCTGCCTAGCCCTGGTCGGGCTTGCGCTTCTTGGTCTGACCCTGTGCTGACGTCCCAACATGCGGCTGCACCTTCTTATTCTTCTTCTTCTTGTTCTTTTTCCCTTTCTTAAAGGGTTGACGACTAGAAGAAGACCCTCCCACAACATTCACCGACTCCTTTTGGAGCTGGTGATCTTTCTCAAAGTTCTGCAGTAACCCCAACAAGCCGTGGTAGTTCACTGCAGGTTTTGTCATTCGAAAATGAGTAAGGAAGGGGAGGAAGCACTTGGGCAAAGAATTAAGGATCGCATCCTTACCGAGCTGCTCGTGCAAGGGAAAGCCCAGTTTACTTAGGCGCTAAATTATTTCGATCATGTACAATACATGATCGGTGACTGAGGCCCCATCTCTCATCCGAGCATTGAAAATGGCACAACTAGTTTTGTGCCTTTCAACGTCGTCAGGCATGCCAAAGGAGTCGTTCAACATTTGAAGCATCTCCTGTGGTTGGGCATTCTCGAATCTATGGCCGAACTCATCATTCATTGCCGCCAGCATTATACACCGAACGATGGTGCTGTCATTGAGCCACTTCTGGTAAGTGTCTCGGACCGTCCCTCTAGCATTCGGGGCTGGCTCCTCAGGTGCCGGATCCGTTACTACATAAAGGATCCACTCATGTTCAAGGATGATTTTTAATTTTCGATACCAGCTATCGAAATTAGATCCCATGAGCTTGTCATTATCTAATAATGACCGAAGTGACAGGATAGTGGCCATAGCTGCATAAAAAAAAACCAGACCTCTATTAGTATATAAATTATTAATACTAAAGACTTGGACTTTAGTTTAAAGTTTCTCCCAATATTTTTACGAACTGGTAGCCTCAACCTCCAATTTGAGGAATTACTTTAATTCCTTAGTGGATACTAGAATCCACACAGACCACACACGAGCCCAACTTTGGTTGGTCAACCCATGTGCATCTATGGGTAGGTTCATAATCAGTTGTTTCTCTAAATAACTTCTAGTAATTAATTTTGCCCCAGAACTTAATTAGTAGGCTTTGGCCTCCACTGAAAAGATCTGGTTAGGTCCAACCATTAACATGACTTTATTTGGTGAATCGGACCAATAAATGATCAAGCCCAACTTTGGTCGGCCAACCTGACCACCATCAAAAAGACTCAACCAAATTATCATACTATGAATGATAATTCCATTAGTCAATAAGAACCAGGCCTTTAGGCCTCCAGTGATTATTAAACTAATGGACTCATTATCACTCACTTAATGGGAGGCTATGACTTAGTTATCACTATAACTTAATCATTTTAGGGACCTAATAATTTTTGAGGATTTTTATTAAAAGATAGAAGAGAAGAAATTAACCAGCCAATTTCAATCCTCCCACTAACTTCATCAAGTCAGATTAAAAAAGATTTAATTAAAGCCGGCATTAGGAGCACCTAAATTAGTCACACTGATTTACCTAATGACATGGGTGAACCCTAATCACCAAGTGATCTAATCAAAACCTAACTCACCAGGTTGGCCAAGTAAGTAAGATCAGTGGTGGGGATATGCCATTAACTCGTCAGAGATCGAATCAATGCGAGTAGCTCCCACTTAAGAACCACTGGTCAAACTGCCGAACTTACCTTAGACACCAACCGATTCATTAGTTTTAATTTGATCAACTTAGTAAATAGGATTCCACCGCATAGCCATGAATTAAGTCCATCTTGGTCTAGTTAAAGACATGGATCCATTCAACTACAACTATTGAAGTTGAGTCTAGAGTGTCCTTGACCTAATCTAATTCAACTTTTGATTAGATTTGACCAATTACTCTAATTTAGTCCATTTCTTTAAGCTAACCTTAGGTCTAATCCAATTATGGACCTAATCCATCTAACCCATTGACCCACAAGTTTATGCAATTATCTTAAGTCTTAATTCACAATTTTAGACCAACTTGACAATACTTAATTCTTTTAATTAAATATTTGGGCTGATGGGTCAGGGTTTGGCATTTCAAAAATAATTTTCAAATTTGAAAGGTTTTATTTTTTGTTAATCAAATATGTTGACTCATTTCATAAATAGATCAGCACATTTCATAAATAGCAATCCTATTGCTAATTACATAACAGAAAATAACTCAATCAAAATAAATCATGAATATTCCTTTAGATCTAATTAAAGACATGGATCCATTCAACTACAACTATTGAAATTGAGTCTAGAGTGTCCTTGACCTAATCTAATTCAACTTTTGATTAGATTTGACCAATTACTCTAATTTAGTCCATTTCTTTAAGCTAACCTTAGGTCTAATCCAATTATGGACCTAATCCATCTAACCCATTGACCCACAAGTTTATGCAATTGTCTTAAGTCTTAATTCACAATTTTAGACCAACTTGACAATACTTAATTCTTTTAATTAAATATTTGGGCTGATGGGTCAGGGTTTGGCATTTCAAAAATAATTTTCAAATTTGAAAGGTTTTATTTTTTGTTAATCAAATATGTTGACTCATTTCACAAATAGATCAGCACATTTCATAAATAGCAATCCTATTGCTAATTACATAACAGAAAATAACTCAATCAAAATAAATCATGAATATTCCTTTAGATCTAATTTAACACATTCATGATAAATTTTACAATTGAACCTTTACAATTAAGTCCTTTCGCTGCTTCATCTACATGGGATATAATTACAGCGGCACCCCTACCGCCATAGGAGAACCCCATCGAATGGGAGGAGAGGGCCTTTAAACCCTACTTTTCTCCTATGATCGGACGACCATGGCAACCAACCCAATTAGATTACTTGCTACTTGGATCAAGTATATCTAAATATATCAATTTCAAAATTTAAATTTCAAGTTTCAAATTTCAAATTTTAAATTTTGAATTTTAAATTTCAAATAAATTTCAAATTTAAATTTTAAATTTCAAATTTTTGAATTTCAAATTTTGAATTTTAAAATTTGAATTTTAAATTTGAAATTTCAATCAAATTTCAAATTTCAAATTTTGAATTTCAAATTTTTAAATTTTGAATTTCGAACAACTTTCAAAATTCAAATTTCAAATTTTTTAAATTTTGAATTTCGAACAACTTTTAAAATTAAATTTTAAATTTTAAATTTTAAATTTTAAATTTAAATTTTTAGATTACAACTTAATCTATGCATGCAAATATATATCATATTTTAGAACCCACTCTAATACCATTTGAAGTGAATTTTAGTGCAGGGGTAAAATGGTAATTTTAAAATATTTTCAAAATTACTATTTTACAGTGAAAATTATTAATTAATCTAATTAATTAATATATATTTACCCTATACTAGGATCTAAATATGATATATAGCATGCATGTATTTAAATTTAAAATTTAAATTTCTACAATAAATAATTTACTGTTATGTGTTCAGAATACATTACCTTTGTGCGGGTTGTAAATCGTCACAATTTGATCACCGTCGGGAGGGTCTAATTATCATAACGCAGCCACACAGCATGTCTGGCCTCTATGGATCATCCACACGAAGCTCCCGATCTGATCGGCTCCTCACGAATGCTAATTCATGACTGCTCCTTTTTGATGGCCGATGTTGATCGAACTCCTTCGATCGATGTCTGCCGACTTCTCGGATACTCCAGATCATCAGCAAAGATGGTAGAGAGATTGATGATGCTCTCTTTGAAGTTTGGTGGGCTCACGACACTCGTAGCTCACGTTCTCACTTCCCGAACCCTAAGCCAAAACCCTAGGGTACACAAAAAAAGAGTACGCCCACTTCTCTCTCCTTTTTCTCTTCTTTCCTTTTCTTTTCTCATGCCAGAAACCTCTCTCATGCCACCCTTTTTTCTCTGATCATCAGTGCACACACCCTCTCTTATCTCCTTTTTAAAACGATGCAAGATCACGTCTATGCAGCATTTTTACCACGTGAGAGGATAAAGATAAGTGGTTGCTCATTTGAATTCAAATCAAATTTGAATTCAAATGCCAACCAACATATTCCTATCCACTCTACACGTGAGAAGAGAGGAGGCATGGCTTCTTTGTGCATGGAGAGTTTTTATGAGAAACTCTTTCTCATGTATGATAAGTGGCGTACAAGATGGATAAGGCAAGAAGGCGCAAGGGATAAGTTATCCATTTAAATTCAAACACCCTTTGAATTTGAATGGCTAACAAATCAAGTTTATCCAAAATTTGTCTTATAAGTGTGGGCATGAGATGCCTTTTGCGTGGGAGAAAATTCATGAGAAGTTGCTTCTCGTGAATTCAAATGGGTGCTGAAGAAGTGAGGTGGCGCAGGGAGAAAAATCAAGGTGATTTGAACCTAATTGAGCCAACCTAATCAAAATAGGTTAAGCATAATTAGACTAAATTAAACCCAACTTAATTAGGTTTAATTAGGCTCAATAAAATCCTAATCAAATCAAAAATTAACTAAGCCCAACCCTTGATCAAATCAGGGACCAAACCACTTCGACGATTAGGTCAACACTTAACCTAATCGGGTCAAACCCAATTGAATCCAATTCAATTGGACTTGATCCAAAAATAATTACTCAATAAAATTGAGTTAATTAGTGATCAAATTACTAATTAAATCTTTCATAAATACTGAGTCCAAATCTGATGGGCAATCGGGTATCAAAGTCCATCGATATGAAATCTTGATCGAAGAGTCCCAAACCAATGGGACTCTTGACTCCGGTACCCAAAATGTGTGGAACTCATGATCAGAGAATCCTGATTCTCGATCATAAAGTCTCAGATATGTAGGACTCATAGTCCACAAGCATTAAGACTCTTCATCAGCCATCAGATCAGATAGGAACCTCTAATGTGTGTGATCCTGCAGGTTCGAACCTAAGTCGGTAGCACAGGAACCAATTCCTGTACTAATCGAAGTGACAATCTAGCAATGGTACCCGACATCCAGATAGGTCAAATAGTCACAATCATAACACTCAGGACCTACGTGAATATGGTTACTGTATAATTCATCCTTTTGACCCCTGTGTTTAGGATGACTCAGGGTTAAACTGTCAACCCTGATTAGATCATCTGAATCATGCTCAACTCAAACAGTCCTGTGACTCCTCACTAGGACTACCCTGACCAAGGTTTTGCTAAATTGAAACATGACTGTACACAGCTCCTGAACTGGAGTGGTCAATCCCATTTTGACGCACGCACCGACAAGTCAAGTACTTGACTACACCCAGCAGCCTTCCGTCACTGAATTAGAAATTCAGGTAGTCCAGTGCCTAAGTGCAGTGAGTTGCTTGCAAGTCACCATGGCAATCTCAGGTCAGAGGGATATTTTTACCCATATCCCATCAGAGCAAATCTTGACAGCAAAAATAGTTCCAGAGCCAGTCACGTTCAGTGCAGATGTACCCTTACATCTCACCTGTATACCATACCAGTATCTCCACACTCCTTGGTTAAGAGGACAACCAACCTATATGGCACACAATGACCTATGCTTGATAAACATTGTTGTCCTTGGTAACAACGTATCACTTGGTTGCAAACAGGTTTAAGGACTAAACGACAAATCCTCCTTTGTCGAGTCTAAATAGTCCTATGGACATCACCACAACATAGGAGTTCATTAGAAGATGAAATAATTTGTGATAAAAAATATCAAAATAACTTTTATTTATTTATAATTTATATACTAATACAAGAAAGAGCACAACCGTCAATAGACTGACGATTGGCTTTGGGACACTATTCCCAACAATGGGTTAGCTCGAATTGTTAGCCACCTCTAATCAGAACTGAGTCGACACATATGGCTAGGTAAGTGAGACCGACGGGAGGGATATGCCATTAACTCGACAAGAATGCATTCGAGTCGAGTAGCTCCCAATTAAAAACCAGTCGGTCGCATCTACCCAACTTACCTTAGACACCAAATTATCGATCCAGAACTAATTGGGTTAGCCTACAATTCAGGCTCTAACCACTGAGCCAAATTAGGTCTTAACTTGATCGAGTCACATGTAAATGTGATTCGACCTTGACCCAGACTTAATTCTATTAGGCTGGTCAATTATTAGCTTTCATGATCCCACCTAACCAACTCTTGATTCAGTTTGATCAACCGCTAGACCTAATTGAGCTACCCAAGCCCGAACCCAATTTTATGAAAATATCTTAGATCTAAAATTCTCAATTTTAGACTTAACTTTATTTCATAAGCTTAATTCATTAATTAAGTTTGGGTTCATAAACAAAACATGTAAAATAAATCCTAAGGTTTCAGGATCTAGAATTTTGCAGAAAAGTAAGTTTTGATTTTTGATTAAGGATGAACGCGCGGTACCCCTACACATCATATGAACACCCCATTGAATGAGAAGAGAGGGTCTTAAAATCCTACTTTGTTCTTATGACTGGACGGCCACGAGGAACACCTTAATCAAAAATATAAAATTTAACTACAAAACTAGTTAGATCTAAATTAACATATCACATATACAATTTAAGATCTAACTAATACATGCTTTGCATACATCTCATGTATCAAAAATCAATCTAATTAACATGCTTTCAGATCTGATACATCATATATAATATCTAAAAAATAAGATTTAAATTGAACTATTCAGAATTAAATCTATTCTAGATAAGTTACTAGAATAATTCTACAACTAGTCTAGGCATGCAGCAGATCAATTTTATGAAAAAACTAAAATTTTATTTTTTATTTTCTGATCTAATAATAACACTTATAACATCATAAAAATAAAAAATAAATTAAATTTAATTCATATTTTAATCTCATTAAAATATAAAACTTAAGACCATTCATGGATTTAACTAATCCTAGTCTAGTCATGCATCTTATGCATGTTAGTTCTTCTTAGATTTAATTTTAAATATTTTGATTTTAAATCTTATCACATCTAATATGACATTTGAAATTATTAAAATCAGATAAATAAAAATTAAAATTAGATCTAAAATAGATCTGAAATAGAGCCAACAACCTGGCTCTGATACCACTTGAAGGAGGAGAAACCGCTTTCTCCGCGTAGGATCTTTCAGATTTCATCAAATCTGGGGTGGAATAATTTTAAAAAAAAATTATTCTATATAGTTTAGATCTAATTCTCTAGATATAATTTTATTATCTAATATTTAAAATCTAAAATTAAATCTAAAACTATGATAAAAGAAAAAATACCTCAAGGATAATCTGATTACCCTGTAGATAATCTCTGCACAGCCTGAGGTTCTGATATAGCCACGCAAGCACCTGGCCTCTATCAGTATCCACTCAAGCAAGATCTAGAATGCATTCTCCTTGCAAATCTATGCTCCAAAAATCAGATCTTTATCTGATTTGAAAGTACTTCAGAACTCATTTTGAAGTTGGAGCAGCAGCCTGTCGAAGATGTCCTGTAGCCTTCTGTTCCAGGCATCACCACGCCTTGGATCTTTGCCAGATGGATGTACAACTTTTTGAACATGAAGAGAGGAGGAAGGAGAACAGGGAGGATATAGAGAAGTGGGTAGGGGGTGGCAGCTATTGAGTTTTGTGCATAAAATAATTTCTTCCCTGAAACCCTAGGTGCAGCAGGGTTTATATATACCCTGTATACTACGCAGTGCCACATCATTCAACCAATCAAAAAATTCCAATAAATTTTGAAAAAATTTTGATTGGTGGCATGATATCATCTGATCACATTAGATAAGAACCCCACCCTCTCTCCTAAGTTGGCACCAACAATGGATAAGCTCAAAGAAGGTGGCGCCAAAGAGTCCATGTTTATCAAGACTCTTTGGTTCTTATCCATTTGGGGTGCCCACTTAAATCCAATTGGGTTCATGCCATAATCTGATTATGGTACCCAATTCAATTGGGTTTAGGCATGTGGACACTCCCAAAAAATCTTCCAATGAGCCCTCTTCAGTTTAAGACCCATATGTCAACATTTGACAGATGTCCTAAAATGAAATTGGCAGGTGCTAGAAATTAGCAGGTATTGTCTTAAATTCATCTCATGAATTAAGACAAGCCTTTTCTGAGTAGGACAAGCTTCATTTAGACTAAGAGAAATCTTTCTAAGGTTCTCTGGATGAGTCAAATCATATTTGGCTCAGTAGAGACAGAAAAGATTACACGAGGAGAAAGTTAGGCTCAATCGTGTGCTAGCACGATTTCCTTGAACCTAATTGGATCTTATCCAAATCAATTGGGTTAGCCCAATTGATGATATCCGGACCCTAACCCTTAATTGTGTGACCCAGTTAGGTTCAATTCTGTATGGTAATGGGACATGTCATGATCTCATCATCGACATCATCGAAACTCCTTTCGATGGACCAGAACTCTTCTGATTTAGACAATTAGAATGATCGATCATCAATATCATTCTAATTGCTTCCAAAATCTACCAGTGACACCAGCAGTATGTGGTGGCAACCCATCAAAACTGAAGATGAACCTCTTGGTGCAGCTACCTGTGTGATTGAGTTCCTCTATCAAGAGTCTCGACTAAATTAGGGTTAAGGTGAACTCATCAAACCCAACATCAGTCATATGAATCAATCGATCGATCCGAGTCTGATGTGAAACCCCAATGAAAATTTTTTTTCCATTATTTCACTCTACCATGGCCATGGGCTTAAGGACTCGATCTTTCAATTATCATAGGACTACTCCTCTCATCTACTGAGGTTGATAGATCTCATCTTGGTACGACCTAGTTCCTACAATGAATATGCCACAGCCAACATATACCTCAGAGTTCTGAATGGCTAGGAGACCGAGCTATGGTGAAGTCAAACTATAACACACTCAAGGTAAACTATCGATGCACCTCAGGTCAAAGAACTAGACACACAACTGCAGCATCGAGCTAGTCATCGACGAGAAGGTAGACTTCCTTATGACTGCTCGAAGTGGTCACGCTCAGTACTCTCGTTCTTAATGAATATCTGTACTCTTACACCGGTGTCTCCACACCGTAGACTCAAGACACATCTATCCTAAGGAAGCGATCATACACCAACCTTCCAGATCAATCACCATCCTCGTGATGATCCTGTGGTCAGGAGCTGTTTATGAGTTAGTTATGTAAATTCATGCCTTAAATTTTCAACTCTTGAAAATATGAATTTACATTTCCACTAACTCAAAGGATTTATCACAGACACAATGTACACAATGTGATAGAAGAATAATCCTTTTATTCATTTATAGTCAAAATTACAAATTTGCCCTTAGATCTGTACAGAAATGTGTCTGTCGATCTGGCATCTAAGGCACACATCTGACACGGTGACCAATGCCTCTTCCCTCATCCGAGTGTTAAAGATAGTACAATTAATCTTGTGCCTCTCAACATCATCAAGAGTATTGAAGGACTCATTCAATACTTACAGCATGTCCTCTGATTGAGCATCCTCAAACTTATGATTGAACTCATCATTCATCACCACCTACATGATGCAATGCATCATGATTCGATTGTTGAGCCATTTTTGATATGTGTCTCAGACCGCACCATAAGCATTCAGAGCAGGCTCCTCAAGTGTCGGATCTATAAAAATATATAAGATCCATTCATACTTCAGGACGATCTTCAAAGAAGAGTGCCTTAAAAGCCAATCGCAAGTATGTTGTGATGAGATTTTTCTTTGTAAATTTCCAACACACATAATGACATTTATTATCTAATGATAAAATGAGGCATTGATTCATCATTTTAGCTGTATTTTATTAATTCTAAGATTATGATGAACCGCAAAGATTAGGACAATAATTTTAAGAGACATGAATGGGTCATGTCAGTGAGACCTAAAATCTTAAAATTTTAATCTTAAATATTTTTGGTTGTAGGAGCATTGAGTTGGAGATTAGTGTTTCAGGAAGACTGGCACATCCAGTGTATGCTCGACGGAGAGAGTGGTTGATCTCACTAGCCACTTGTGTAGGGATACTAATACAAGGATGTGGGTACTCATTTGGATATGAGTCCATTGAATTGACTCAATGATAGAAAATATTTTATGGAAGCCTTACTTGCATGTCAAAGATGGTTCTCTAAGTAGGAGTCGTGCAAGTGATCCTTACACCTAAGATCACCATGGAATTTTGTGCACATGAATCCATATTTTGGTTCATACCCAGACATGGTATTAAGACATACATAGGATGTTCTGGATATGGTAGAATATGTATGAAGATTATGAGTAGGTCAATATGGAATTGATCACTCTTAGTAAGAGAAAATCATATCCTGTGAATTTTTATCTCTAGATAACTCAAAAAAAATCTTTTGGTCAAAAGCAAGTTGAAGATTAGAAAGAGTTTCTAATGCTTTGGAGTCTCATTGGTTGATGGAGAATCGATATGAATATATGTTTGAGTTTGACATGATTCCATACTCATGAACATATTCAGGATGTAGGGATGATCGAAGGATTGAATTGCATAGTAACTTGCCATTGGAGGGTATATTTAGTATTTCTATCAAATTTTACATCTTTGGGATAGTCATGATATGTTTCTAGACATCAATATCAACTTGTAGATTTGATCAATTAAAGAGTTTAATTCGATCATCAATTAGAAAGAATTCTAATCGTTGAACTCGAATTAGCTCGATTAGACCTAAATCGGTTAGATTAGAATCTAATCAAATTTGATCAACTTGCATCTAGACATACTACTGATTAGATATAAAACTCAATAGGTCACACATATATAGAAATTAATCAAGAACCTTTTTGATAAGGTTGATTGAAATTTTGGATCCAATCAGGATTTTCGATAAGCATGCTAGCACATGTGGAAACCCTAGCTCCTTGGGAGATCAATTTGGTCTCATATCTTACTAATTTGCTAAACCAATTTGGTGAGCAATTGGGTTAGGTTGTGCCACCTGGAGGCAGCCCAAAGAGGGGCACCTCATTTCAAGTTAACACCAAATTACAAGAGTCCTCTTGGATGAGGACTCTTGGCACAAATTTGAGAACTCATGCGTGTGTTGGCATAAGTAGAAGGAAGAGTCCTTCTGGCTTGAGATTCAGATACATGTAGCAGCCCATATCATTTTTCATCCTTGGTACACATCTCAAAGCATGATATAATTTTTTTAGAATTTATGGGGTAGAGAAAAAATTAGAAAGAAGGAAACTTATGCGCGCATGCAGTGAAATCTCGCGACTCATCGCATAAGAAGAGTCCTTCTGGTGGTAGAACATTATTTAAATAAGGAAAATATTTATCTAATAATGTTTCTCTTTTAAAACCTTTTTTTATAAAGATTTATCTAGAATTTTTCCAGATATATCTAAAGGTCATCCGGAAGCTAGAATCCCCTCTTCCCATGCGCGCATGAGGTGATAGGAGTTTCGTGTGAAAAGATGCAAGAGATGATCCTTCCATGGGATTTTTATTCCTTATTAGGCATTTTGGAATCAAAATTAAATCCTCTTGGCACATGGCAAGTTCTAGATTTTTTTTTATTTGAGAAGGGATGCAAAAACATCCCTTCTCTGGTCACGTGCGTGGGGGAATGTTCTGATCGATGTATCAGGCAGAAGAGTCCTTCTGTCTGAAGACTCTTATTTTTCTGATATGCAAACTAGATAGGATGTTTGAATGGGGTGTGTCTTTACATTTAGGCATCCCTCTGACATCTATAAATAGGTGTGCACATTGAGTGTTCAAAAACATTCAATCTGCTTTTCTTTTTCCTCTCAGTTGCTCTCCTTTCTTTCTCACAACCCATCATAGTTTTAGGACAAGGCTTTAGGATTTATGACAAAGCCTAATCAGGTCCAAAAAAGGTTGGAAAGATTTTAAAGAAAGAGATTTAGAAGTCCCGAGGAGGTTCTAAGAGGATTGAGTCAGATTCTTGAAGAAACCTGATCGATGCAAGGCTAGTCGAGTTCTAGGGGCTAGAATTTTTGATGCAAGGTGAAGGAGGAGCGCTGTCTTTGGTCTAATTTTCATATAGATCACCATTGGAGGGTGGACACTTCGATGCCTCATGAAAATTAGGATTAGGGCTACAGGTATTCTTCTTATACAAGTTTACATTAATTATGCTTTGATTGTTATAGTCAAGGGTTCCTGAAAATTAGGGTTTTGGTGCGTCAGGTGTTTTGAATGAAAATTTTAAACACTTAGCCCTTCCACTATGCCATCGAAACCCAACAATGGTATCAGAGCCATCTTGATTTATATAATCAAAGATTAGAATATTATCTTGATTATGATCAAGCTTGAATTTTTGGTTTGGTTCAAGTCGGATCAATGGTTGAACCCAATTGAACATCCAAATCCTATCATGTCTTGTAGATATGTTTAGATCAGAGGCATGATGCATGGATTATATAAGCATATAAAAATGTAGAATATTTTTTTGTAGTAATCTAGTAATCAGATTGGGGTTCATCACTAGGCCGTCTGGTTATAAGAGCAAGTAGGGTTCAAAGATTCTCTCTTCCCATTCTATGGGATACTCTTATGGCATGTAGGGGTACCACTGTGATATCCCAAGAAGAAGAATCACGAAATGAGTATTTTATATTGATACATGTTATTAGTACTTCATGCATATGATATGCTTAAGTTGCTATATTGTAATCATGTTATATGATTATGATTTTATATCTTAGAGATATGATTAGATGCCATAATTAGTTGTTATGTTTATAAAGATACAACTATAATAGTGCATCATTATGATTGGTTGAATTAGGATATGCATGAGACTATTAAAGCCCTCATAAATATCATATTAAGTTGTAGTGTTATAAACTAGTAGCTAACCAATTTTTTGAATCAATTAATCAATCGATGTCTAAGGAGTGTTTCAAGTGCGATGGTTCTTTAATTGGTTTCGTTTGCTAGCCTGACCAATTTATTGATGTCTAAGAAAAGCAATGGGGGGACCTCCACCAATTTTAATACTTTTTGATCAATTGGATTAGTTCAAATCTTAAATAATGGTTGCTCAGTATTTTAGGCACCATATTTATCTTCCTTCATGCTAAGCCAATATCCTGTCAAAAATCATAGTAGATTTGTTGTGATATCCATAAGACTTGCTATGAAGATTGATGTGGGCTTGTCTTGGTACATATTAGATGCTTTATGGTATATTTTGTTATATTGCTTTGTTGTGATATCCATAAGGACAACATTTTTCAAATATGACTGTATGGAAATAAAGGGTTTGACTTAATTAAAAAATATTATAGTTTATTGTGATATCCACAAGGCTATGAGTATTTTTAGAGGTAAGGATTATATTGAGAATTATATGAAATATAATTGGATAGGCTACTTATACTATTGTTCTTAATTTTATATAGATTCTGAAAGAATAGTACCCTACAAGCCAATCGCATGGGGATGCGGAGGGACTTTTCTTTATTTTCTTTCTACTCATTTACATGACATTAGTTATTTTATTTATGAGGTATTATGTTTTATCATTTGCTGCATCATATTTTTATGATTATGATAAATTTGATAGATTAAGACAATGATTTTAGGGCTATGATGAGATCATGCCAGTGAGATCTAAAATCTTAATAACTCCAATCTAAAATATTTTTAGTCATTGGATCATCGAGTCAGAGATCAATGATTTCGATAAGACTGGTACATCCTATGTATGCTCGATGGACAGGATGGTTGATCTTACAATCACTTATGTGGTGACATAAATACAAGAATGTAGATGCTCATTAGAGAATAAGTTCACTGAACTGACCTGCAGAAAGAACATCTGATGGAGCCTTATAGCATGTCAATAGATGGTTCTTCAATAGGAGTGGTGCATGTGATCCTTTGACCTGAGATCATCATGATACCTTGTGTACATAGACCCTTACTTTGGTTTATTCCCTAGCACACCATTTTGAGATGTGTATAGGATATTTTGGATATAGTGAACTGTGCATGGAGATTGTGAGTAGTCAATAAAGAATCGATCACTCTTTCTAGGAAGAGAGAACATCCTATGTGATCTCATAGGATAATGACTCTGAGAGTCTCTGGCTAGAGCAGGGGTAAACAGTAGAAATAGTTTCTATTAGTTCATCAATAGAGTAATCATCATCGGATCAAGATACATTGATTAGGTATTTGAGTTTGATATATTTCCATACCCATGGTCTTTTTGAGAGGTTGTGTGATCAAAAGATTGAATTGCACGGTTACTCACCATAAAAGGATAATTTTGATATTTTTATCAAATTTTAAATCTTTCAGATAGTCATGATGTTGGAAAATATATCTCAAAAGTCAATCGTCAACCTGTTGATGGTTGAGCAACCTTGCATTGTAATTGATTTGTTAATAAATAAAATATATTTTTGGCATTTTCATCATAAGTTTTCATCTTCTAATGAACATCGTTGTTGTGATGAAGTCTGTAAGACTATTTAGGTTCGATAAAGAGAAGATTTATCGATTAGTCCTTAAAACTATTCACGACCAAATGATAGGCTGTTAATAAGGACGACAGCTTCTATCCAGCATAGGTCGCTGTAGGCCATATGGGTTGGTTGTCCTCTTAACCAAAGAGTGTGAGATACTGAAATAGCATACAGATGAGATGTAAGAATACATCATCATTGAACGTGACCAACTCCAGAGCATTCTACTATCGAGAATGTCTCTAATGGGATATAGGTATAAGTATCCTTTAGACCTGAGATCGAGTCAGTGACTTGCAAGCAACTCACTATACTTTGATACTGGACTAACTGAATTTCTAATTCAGTGATGGAAGGCTTCTAGGCATAGTCAAGTACTTGTAAAGTCAGAATGTGATCGAGATGGGATTGACCACTCCAAGAGTTGGAGAAGAATGAGTCGCTGTATTTCAATTTAACAAAATCTTGGCCAGGATAATCCATCAGATGGATTTGATATTTTGAAATACAATGTGGACAACCCGATCAGAGTTGACAGTTGAGCTCTGAGGTATCCTATGAGCATTTTGGTCAAGGGAATGAATTATATGGCAACTATATTCGTATGGGTTCTAAGGATGTTGTTCTACACATTCGACCTATTCGGCCGTCGGGTACTATTGCTAGATGGTCACTTTGATTATACAAAAATTTATTTCTATGCTATCAACTTAGATTCAGACCTATGAAGTCACACACATTAGAATTCACGATCCGATCGGATGGTTGATCAATGATTAAGAATCGTTCTAGGGTTAAATGATCAATACGATTGACATTTAACCTAGTGCAAGTGTTGCAGGAGGATCGATTAGCAATTCGATTGCTAATTGGCTTAATTTGATTAATTCAATTGATTGAGATTAAGTCTAATTGAATATGATTTAATTAGATTTAGTTTGGGCTTGATTGGATCAAGTCCAATTGGTTTATTGGATAAGCCAAGTGCAAGAAAAAACTAGTCCTAGTTCAATTAGGACTTGGGTCAATCTAATTTCTAATTTGATTAAAAAATTAAATTAGATTTAAATCTAATTTAATCTGATTAAATTATATTTTTAATTGGGTTAAGACCTATTTTAATTGGGTTGATTTGGTTTTGGTTTGATTTGGTTTGAGAAACCAAATTTGAACAAGTCATAGGTTGAATCCTAGTAAGACTAGGATTCCACCTTGTGCCACCTTAGCCCCCCACGCCCACTCTCTTTTATTTTGTGCAACAAAATCTTCTCTTCCAGACCCTCATATATGTCCAAAGCTTTCCACTCTTTCTCTCTTACATGGTATGTGGTTGTGGACCAAGTCAAAGTAGGAATTAGTTTGGATTTCAAATTCTATGAGATAGAATTTTAGGAAACCAAAACTCTTTCCTTATGGCACTGATTTTACTCAAATTTTTTTTATGATTTTTGTGGCTTTTATGGAATATATTGTATACCCTTTGCTGATAGTTCATGGCAGAAAAAGAAGGAGAGAGCGCCCAAGAGTTGGGCACCACTTGTCTTGCCCTGTTTGGATTTTCCTTGACTAGGTATTTGACCTAGATAAGGACTCTTCATATCTCATTATTTAAGAAGAATTTATTCTTAAAATTTTTGTAGATTATAGAGAATTAAGTGACCTTTGGGGTGTGTGAAAATCAGAGAGAAAGAATTTTTGAGTGTGGAGATATAATAGACACAAAACTAGGTGTCTAGGTGAGAGTAAAGAGAAGAAGAAGAGGGTCTTCTTCTGGGGTTGCTGAGTTCATCTCTTTTCTTCCTCCATCTATGAGTTTTATAAGAGTATCTCATATTTAAAACTCTTTCTCCTATTTTTCATTTTTGGAAGAGTCTAAATCAAAAAGAAGGAGGCATCTAATCAACCATCGAAGAAGGATCAGCACAGTACTAGCATATTATGCTGATTTCCTGGACCAAGACTTCTGATCATGATTCGTGGGCTCATGTGGATGATCCTAGAGGTCAAATATGTGTGTGGCTCACAACATCATCCTCAAGTTCGGATCAGCAAAGTTAGAACATCTAACTTGCAAGGTAATAGATCTAATCTATTATATTTTACATACATTAGATGTAGTATAGAAACATATTGATATGATCAACATATAGTTCTTGCTCTTTATATTTTAATTTCTAATTTAATATCATGTAATAAGATCTTATATCTATAGATTCTCTAATTTTATAAGATAAATTTTAATTTATTTTAGTCTTCCACTGCCTGATCTTGAAAAAGTTTTAAGATCTAATCCTAAAATCTTAGATCTGGTTCCTTCACATGACATATCGCTAGACAACAATCTTGACTTGTGAACTCATCAGAATTAAAAGAGTTTAATTCAAAAATCAATTAGGAGTCTCAGTTGATTGAGACACTCGAGCTAACCTAAACTAATCGAATTAGAATTATATCGAGAGTCTTGATCCACTGCTGGCTAGATTTAGAACCCAATGGATCACACACAATAGAAATTTAGTCTTAATTCAATCTATTTGAATTTATTATAAATTTAATGGATTAATTAAATTGCTAGCATATTAATTAATCCAAGTTTCCAATTGGGTTCAGTGCAAAGGTGTTCGTGCTAACCTAGACTTGTTGCCTTGACCTAATATGATTGGGTTTGAACCATCTAATTTATTAGTTGGTTAATCTTAATTTAATAAAATAGTTTCATATGAAATCACCTTTTTTTCATGCCAAGCCACATGCCAAATTTATTTGTAACGCCCATTTATTTTATGTGTTTAAGTGGAGTTGTCCTTCTGGTTTACTCCTCTTAAATTCTTTCCATTATCCACTCGTTCCTTAATTTTGTGTGCTATCTGATGGTGCTTGGGATATGTGGACATGGAAGAGGAAGTGTAATCCTTCTCTTGGAAGGAACTCCATGCAAAAAAATAAATGGGATGCTCTTTTTGTGCGTTGAGATATGAAGAGTCCTTAATTTAATGGACTCTTGGTATTTCATGCGTTCTCCCTTTCCATGCACCATATTTTGGCATTCTGATTTTTTCTAGTAGAGGAAGAGTCCTTTTGCTTGTTAAAATCCTCTTATTCCATGCCTTAACCTATGGGATTCCATGCTAAAAATTAATTTTAACATGTAAGGGAGGTGGGATGCCAAGAGTTGGCACCCCTTGAAAAAATATATGGCGCCCCTTCATACCTTATATAAGGGCCACCCCATATGGCATAAACTCTTATCCAAAGGATGTTTTGGATGTGGGACTAGATGAGGAAGAGGTAGAAAAAATCTAAGGTAAAAATAGAAAGAAAAAGGGAGAGAAAAATAGAAAGGAAGAGAGGAGAAAAGGAAAGCATGAGATACTTGTCCTAAAAATCAGATTGTTCATATGTTGAACATAAAATCTGATTTATGTATGATGAAATCTTTTGAGAAAAGATTTCTAAAGAGATTCTAGTAGAGGTCATGAAGGTATACAAGTAATGGTGCAACCTGTTCTTGCGAAGAACGGTCGGTAGCAAGCTTGCGAAGAAGGCTGCAGCACCATGATGAATCGGAAAGGGCCCTGATCAATCCCGTGTGGATCACCATTGGAAGGCTTCTACTTTAAAATCTCGTGGAGGCTTCAAAATTACCAGATCATGGTCTTCTCATTGGTATATGACTTCTGGTCCCTTTCTAATATGTATGTTTTTGATTATTTGATTGTAATCATCAAGGGGTTCTCAGGGCTTTTGTATTTCGGTAGACTAGTTTAAATATTAAATTTTATTTTTAATTCATATTCTCATATACTTAATTTCCTCATGAGCATAATTTAGAGGGTCATCGCACGCACTTGAACATAAATAAATAATATGAAATTCTAACGTACTTATCTTCCTGCTGAGCATAACATTGAGGCACATTGCATGCACATGCTATTCATCGCACTATTTTGAGATGCTGAGATGCACATAAGATGGATGATATAAGAGTACCGAATGCATTGTGGGAGTGTAATAAGAGCATCCTTCTCAGTGCATAGATGATATCATAGAGTACTGTACAATTGATCCTCGATGGCTGCTATCAAGAGATGAATGGCCAACAAAAAAGACAGTTCATGAATATATACGATGCCATATACGATGCATATTGTTTGACAGTGGCTACCAAGAGCTACACGACACTCTACATATAGTCCACGTGCTATAGAGAATCTTGATTGATTCAACATAAGCATTTGGTTTTTGTTCCGCAAAGGATCTAAACCATACCTTCCGCAAAGAATGTTAAAATTTTTAAAATTCATATTCCATTGCATCACCAGAATCCAACAGTAGTATTAGAGCATGAATAGGTCCAAGGCGTGAGGTATGAGACTCCATCTCCCTTCTTTCTTACGACAACCAATTGTTGGTTGTTGGAATATCTTATCTCCTCCCTCTTGTCCATGTTTAGACATGGATGTCTCCTCTTTCCTTTATCTAAAAGTTGGACAAAATTATTATATCTTTGTTGTAGAGATTTGGTGCATGAATTTTAGGAAGAAAAGAGAAGAAAGGGTTCTTCTCATGATCTCTAGTGTAGAGATCAAGATCCTCCTACATCTTCTTCTTCTCTAAGAGTGTCTTAGGAAAAAAGAAAATTTTCAACCATGAAGATACGATCTTTGTAAGAGAGCTAGCACCCTGGTGAGATCAAAAGGTTTTGAGTAGATCAGAGTCTCGTGTGGATACCTGTAAGGTCAGATGCTTGTACGGCTAAAAGGGACCTTCGAAAGATATCCATGATCATCTGCTCACGTTGAAGATTGATCAATATCCAAATATATTTTTAATTTATTTTTTTATTTAATTTTTGTATCTGAATCTTATCTCACATATGATGATACTGTTATAGTTTGAAGATATGATCTTATGCAAACTTCGATTAAATTAGATTTCATCTGAAAATTTTAAAATTTTGCTACATACTTGTTTTGTAAAATTATGCGTGCATGAAATCATAAAACTCCAATAGTGATATCATAGCCACATCATATGCATGAGATTTAGATTTAGATTTAAAATTTATAGAGAAAATTTTTAGATCTGAAAGGTTTTAATATCGTTCTGACGTAAGGTTGCCCTAGTATAATCTGTTATACTGAATGGTTGTCCTAGAATGTTGTTATAATTTTTAATTAGATTAAATTTTTTAGATCTAATTTTTACAGCATATATGTGATATATGTTTTGTTATTTAGATCTAAAAAAAGTTTTAAAATCTGTTATGATTCATATATATGATATATGAAAGTATGTTTAGGACTGAAATTTATTTATATGATCTGAACTTATTTATGTATGTGATATATATTTGTATGTATGATCTGAAATTATTTTGAGATCAAAATTTATTCTTCATGCAAAGAATTTAGATCTAAAATTTTGATTTAAGATCTGAAATTAGTATTTGTGCATGAGAGATTGGTCATGGATAGATCAAGTTAGGTCTTGTAATTTGATTATGTTAAAAGGTTTTTGATTTGATCATGTTGGGTCTAAATCGATTTAGTAGTTGATCAAATTGAGTCAAGTATTGATTAGGATGAGGTTAATAGAGCCTTATATCATATAATTATTGTTGATTGAATCGATTGACACCCATATGTAGAATCGATAAAGCCTAAGGACCTAATTTGGCTCTATGGCTTGAGTTTGATTTACCTAAGCTAACTATTTGGATCAATTGATCGATTAGTGTCTAAGACAAGTAATTGAAAGATAGTTATTTAATTAGTTCCATTCGCTTACCTGGTCAATCTATTAGTGTCTAAAGAAAGCAACGGGGGGACCCCGACAAATCTTCACTTACCTGGCCAATTTGTAAGATTAAGTCTCAAATATGGTTGTTTGGTGGTTTGATTTAGCCCATGCCAATTACATCAGTCATGTGATGGCTGATTAGATAAGATCTAAACTCAAATCTCTCCATAAATATTAAGTCCAAGGTCTTCCACCATTATAGATGTGTGGGCGTGCTACTGATGTTGATTGTTCTCGGCTGATCACGGTGGTTCAGTTGCATCTAGAACATGCAACCACTCTATTAGCAAAGAGTTGCTGTGGGGTAAAGATGGATTGAGCCCAATAACTATTAGGTGAGGAACTCAATGATGGCTTTGCACCTGCTTATGAAAGGTGGGTCTGGCTGAACTAAGAAGTGCAGACAATAACTGTTAGGTGAGCCCACATGACTTAGAGATCAAGTGGCTGCAATATGCTTAAAGAAGCATCTGGGCAAAGAGTTGTCCACGCATCGGTGTTCATTCGTATTACCAATAACTATTAAATGAGGTGCACAGCATCGGTGGGATCACAGTACCCACTAAAAACTCAATTGTCGCATCAAGATTTTCATTTCTCTACCCGGAGAGTGTGGGAGATCTGATAAAATAGTGGGAGTCACTTTTTGTATCTAAAAATTTTTAGAGTAAATTATAAAATAAGTATAAATATCTAATTAGAATCTTTGCTCTCTGCTGTTCATTGTGTTAGCTTCCAACCCTCTAGTCTGAATTTTAGATATCAACCGATTCACCAAAATCGATTACATAGACTGGCTCATAAATCTAAGAATTATTTTTAATTTTAAAAAATTAAGTAATATTCTCTATCAGATTATTCTATTGTTAACAACTTTTCCAACCCATAGTCAATGAGCTATATGTTATGATCCAGGTGGTGTGCCCAAGGCCCAGGAGATCAAGGCTAAGGCCAAGGTCCATCATTCATGAGGGCTTCATGGAGGCTCTAGGGCTAGTTGGGCCCTAGGTTGAAAGGCTGTGGGCCTTTCAGGTTCTTGAGGTCTAGGTTATGTGGGCCTCAAGGGACCAACACTTTATGGGCCAGGTCTGAGCCCAGGATAGATAAGATTAGGTCGAGTCATGGGTGTACATGGGCTTGGGTTAACCTAATCTCCCATAGAGTTGGTCAAGGGAGTTTTGGGTTTGGGTCACTTGACCCGGTGTTTATATATACATGTACTGTGTATAGGTTGGAAAAAAACCAAGAAAATATAAGACTCTTTCTCCCAAGTCTCTCTCTCTCTTCTCCCTCTCTCTCCAGCAATTCTTCATGCCCCAGGAGCAAGAAACCCTAGGGTTTCTTGCCGCCAGTCCATAAAAGGAAAGAGAAGAAGGGGAGGTGCGAGCCCCTTTCCCCCTTGCAGCCGCCTACCAGATCTGCTCTCCCCCTCTTGTAGGTGCTCAAACACCAGGCCCAGGACCTGGAATCTCTTAAGAAGAGGTTGGTACAAGTTTCTCTCAGATCTGGAGTTGATCTGAGGTCGTTTGAGGCATGGGTGAGATCTCCATCAACAGATCTACAAGAAAGGCTGCAGCAGGATAGATCTATGAGGTCTATCTCCATCTATCTTTTTCTCTATCTAAAATATCCCAATTTGAGATCTACAAATTGGAAGACCTTGATCCAGGTCTGATCTGGTTGGGTACCATATCTTGGATTTTTTAGAGGTAGTTTTAGAGTTGTTCTTCATCTGGAACGAAAGACTGATGAAGAAGACAGCAACCAGGCTGATTTTGTCAAGGGCCTTGGATCGTGTCCAGACGACTCCAGATCTATTTGTTGCTGGTTCTGCTGTACCCAAGATCCATGGGAGGAGCTGGGATCATGCTCCAATAGTTGGTATCAGAGCCACAGTGGTGAGGAAGCGGTTCCAAGCACGAGAAGTTGAAGATCCCAAGTGCTGAAAATTTTCAGCAAGGTACCATCAAGGTATATTTTACACTTCTTGATTTTATATTGCTTGTTTGGCTTAGATCCAGTCATGGGCAGCAATATGAAGGTCGATGTTGAGAAGTTTGATGGCAAGGAGAATTTTTTCATGTGGAAAATCCAGATGGAGGATCTTCTGGTGCAAGCAGATCTGGATCAGGCTTTGGATGAGAAGCCTGAGGGAATGACGGATAGACAATGGGCATCGTTGGAGAAGAAAGCATGCTCGGTGATTAGAGGATGTTTGGCGGATGCGGTGTTGTATTCGATGCTGGAAGAAAAGACCCTGAAGGGTTTTTGGTCGAAGTTGCACACCATGTATATGGGGAAGAATATGTGCAACAAGCTGATGCTGAAGAAGAGGTTGTACAGTCTTTGGATGCAGGAGGGATCTGATGTGATTGGCCACATTCAGAGGTTCGACCAGTTGTGCACGAAGTTGATAAATATCAGGGTGAAGCTGGATGAGGAGGACAAGTCCCTGTTGCTTTTGTGTTCACTACTAGGATCATATGATTCTTTGGTGACTACACGCTCTATGGTAAGGAGACTCTGGAGTATGAAGACATGGTCTCGGTGCTGAGGTCTAATGAGCAGAGGAAAAAGTTGACCAGAGATCGGGCTCCTTAGGAGGGTTTGGCAGTAGGGGAGAGGACAGGAAGAGGCAGAGGCAGAAGCAAGTCCAGGGGGCGGTCCAAGTCCAGGAAGGGAAAGAGAGAGGTGAAATGCTTCAAGTGCAAAGAGTTCGGGCACTTCAAGTGAGAATGTCCACTATGGAAGAGCAAGAAGGAAGAAAGAAGTGGCTCAGAATCAGTGAGTGCAGTTGCTGGACAGCAGGTGGAGGATGATCTACTTGTGGTATCAGATGGTCACAGGCATTACACAGAGGAGTGGACACTAGACTCTGCGTGCTCACATCACTACACACCACACAGGTCTTGGTTTGTGACATACACCAAGATAAATGAGGGATCAGTGACTTTAGGCGACAATCATCCTTGCAAGGTGGCTGGGATAGGGACAGTCAGGGTGAGGATGTTTGATGGGATTGTGAGGATATTGACAAATGTAAAGCACATCCCGGAGCTGGAAAAGAATCTGGTGTCACTAGGCTACTTGGAGCGCAGTGGATACAGCTTCAGTAGTAGGGCTAGAAGCGGAGTACTGAACATCTCCAATGGAGCTATGGTAGTGATGAGAGGCAGGAGGTTGGACAATAACCTCTATCACATGGAGGGATCTGTGGTGATCGAAGAGTCTGATGCAGCAGCTGCAGCACAGGACCAGGAGGAGACTTACAGGATGTGGCACTACCGCCTAGGCCACATGGATGACAGGGGGCTGAGGGAGTTGAGCAGGAGAGGACTTATCTCTGATCTGGAGGATGGTGCTACAGGGAAGATCTGTGAGCCTTGCCAGATGGAAAAGTAGAGGAGAGTTCTGTTCACCATCAGTACAGCCCGCAGTGCAGTCCCTCTGGAGTTAGTATACATGGATGTGTGGGGACCAGCCCCAGTTTTAGCTAGAAATGGGGCCAGATACTTCATGATCCTGATTGATGATTTCTCAAGGAAGCTCTGGATTTACTTCATGAGAGAGAAGTCAGAGGTCTTCACCAAGTTCAAGATCTGGAGAGCTAAGGTGGAGAAGGAGCAGGGGAGGAGCGTGAAGTGTTTGAGGTCAGACAATGGCAGGGAGTACACCAGCAGAGAGTTCCAGGACTACTGTGAGGAGTGTGGGATCAGGAGACACTTCTCAGTTAGGGGGACTCCACAGCAGAATGGGGTGGCCGAGAGGATGAACAGAACACTTTTGGAAAAGGCACGATGCATGAGGCTGTAGGCAGGGCTTCCAAAGGAGTTCTGGGTTGACACAGTTGACGCAGCAGGCTTCTAGAGGAGGTGTGGTCTAGGAGGACAGTTAGGCTGGGCCATCTAGGGTATTTGGGTGCATGGCCTATGTGCACATTGGAGCTGGTGAGCGGAGCAAGCTAGATGCCAGATCATGCAAGATGGTGTTTCTAGGCTATCCGTGAGGAGTCAAGGGATACAAGATGTGGAATCCCTTGGAAAATAAGGTCATCATTAGTCGGGATGTGACTTTTGATGAGGAGTCAGTCCTACGGAGGCGAGCAGGTATGGAGGAGCAGCAGGAGCAGGAGGAGGTCCAGCAAGGTGCTGCTGGACAGCTTACCTCTTTGATTTTGCCTCTTGCAAGTACTACTGGAGGACTTGACATTCAGGTGGAGAATCTACCTAAGGTGTCTCCACAGGTGGAGAGGACTCGGATGGATGATCGAGGTGGAGAGGTCCAGCAAGAGCGAGCTGGATCGAGGATTGATATCGGTGTTGCCCTACACAAGCCCAAGAGGACCATCAGGCAACCAGACCGATATGGCTTCGAGGAGATGCTGTCATATGCCCTGGTGACTGTTGGGAAATGTATCCCAAAAAGCCAATCGTCAAGCTGTTGACGGTTGAGCAACCAAGTATTGTAATTGATTTGTTAATAAATAAAATATATTTGGCATTTTCATCATAAGCTTTCATCTTCTAATGAACTCCGTTGTTATGATGAAGTCCTTAGGACTATTTAAGTTCGATAAAGAGAGGATTTATCGATTAGTCCTTAAAACTGTTCACGACCAAATGATAGGCTGTTAATAAGGACGACAGCTTCTATCAAGCATAGGTCGCTGTAGGCCATATGGGTTGGTTGTCCTCTTAACCAAGGAGTGTGGAGACACTGGTATGGCATACAGGTGAGATGTAAGGGTACATCGTCATTGAACGTGACCAACTCCAGAGCATTCTGCTGTCGAGAATGTCTCTGATGGGATATAGGTATAAGTGTCCCTTAGACTTGAGATCGCCTCAGTGACTTGCAAGCAACTCACTGTGCTTTGGTACTGGATTAACTGAATTTCTAATTCAGGGATGGAAGGCTTCTGGACACAGTCAAGTACTTGCGAAGTCAGAGTGTGATCGAGATGGGATTGACCACTCCAAGAGTTGGAGAAGAATGAGTCGCTGTATTTCAATTTAGCAAAACCTTGGCCAGGGTAATCCATCAGATGGATTTGATATTTTGAAGTACAATGTGGACAACCTGATCAGAGTTGACAGTTGAGCTTTGGGGTGTCCTATGATCATTTTGGTCAAGGGGATGAATTATATGAAAACTATATCCGCATGGGTTCTAAGGATGTTGTTCTACACATTCGACCTATCCGGACGTCGGGTACCATTGCTAGATGGTCACTTCGATTGGTATAGGAATTTATTTCTATGCTACCGGCTTAGGTTCGGACCTATGAGGTCACACACATTAGAGTTCATGATCCGATCGGATGGTTGATCAACGATTAAGAATCGTTCTAGGGTTAGATGATCAATACGATTGATATTTAACCCAGTGCAAGTGTTGCAGGAGGATCGATTAGCAATTCGATTGCTAATTAGCTTAATTTGATTACGCCAATGGGCTGAGATTAAGTCTAATTAAATATGATTTAATTAGATTTGATTTGGGCTTGATTGGATCAAGTCCAATTGGTTTATTGGATAAGCCAAGTGCAAGGAAAGACTAGTCCTAGTTCAACTAGGACTTGGGTCAATCTAATTTCTAATTTGATTAGAAAATTAAATCAGATTTAAATCTAATTTAATCTGATTAAATTAGGTTCTTAATTAGGTTAAGACCTATTTTAATTGGGTTGATCTAATTTTGATTTGATTTGGTTTGGGAAACCAAATTAAAACAAGTTATGAGACAGAATCCTAGTAGGACTAGGATTCCACCTTGCACCACATAAACCTTCTCCACGCCCTCTCTCTTATTCAACGCCAATCTCCACTTATTTTGTGCGACAAAACCCTCTCCCAGATCTCTCCCACGTTCACAAAAGGTCTCTTCTCTTCTTTCTTACATGGAAGGTGATTTGGATCAAATCTAAAAGGAATAAGTTTGGATTTCGAATTCTATGAGATAGAGTTTTAGAAATCCAAAACTCTTTCAATTTTGCACCGAATTTATCCAAATTTTTTTTGGAATTTTCGTGGCTTTTAGGGTTTACATTGTGCACCCTTTTCTGTTGATCCATCCACGAAAATATGAAGGAGGTGCTCAAGAGTTGGGCGTCCCTTTACTTGCCATGTTTGGATAAGCCTTGACTAGGTGTTTGACCTAGACAAGGACTCTATCATATCACTCTATATAAGATGAGTTTCTTCATAAAATTTTGAGGGGAGATAATTTTTTGAGAGACCTTTCTACCATCCAAAAATCAGAGAGAAATACCTTTGGGTCGTGGAGATATAAAAGACGCAAGTTTGGGTGTCTAGAGAGAAAAACGTGAAGAAGAAGAGGGTCTTCTTCTAGGGTTTTTATTTTCATATCTTTCCTCCTTCCATCTTGAGTTTCCTGAGAGCGTCTCAGATCTGAAACTCCTCCTTCTACTTTCCATCTTTGGAAGAGTCCAAATCAAGAAGAAGGAGGCACCTGATCAACCATCAAAGAAGGATCAGCGCAGTACTAGCATACTGTGCTGATTTCCTGAAGCAGGACTTCTGATCGAGATTCGTGGGCTCGTGTGGACGACTCCTAGAGGCCGGACGCGTGTGCGGCTTGCAACATCATCCTTAAGCCCAGATCAGCGAGGTTAGAGTGTCTAACTTGCAAGGTAATAGATCTGATCTATTATTTAATACATACATTAGATGTAGCTAGCATAGAAACATGTTGATATGATCAACATGTAGTTCATACTATATTTATATATATTTTAATTTTTGATTTAATGCTATGTAATAATCATGTAATAGGATCTTAGATCTAGAGATTTTCTGATCTTATAAAATAAATTTTGATTTATTTTAGTCTTCCGCTGTATGATCTTGAAAAAGTTTCAAGATCTAACCCTGAAACCCTAGATCTGGTTCCTTCAATTGGTATCAGAGCCTAGGTTCTTTATTACATGATTATTTATACATGCTTAGATTATTTCTTAGATTAGATCTAATTTATAATCTGATTATTAAATCTGAAATTAAAATTTTAGATCAATCACAAACTGCAAGGTTGTCCTGCTGTAAGGTTTACCCCTTACAGTGCAAAGGTTGTCCTAGTTTGTGTAGATCTATCTTTAATCATAAATTTATTAGATATGATCTAGATTAAATTTATGATTTATTAGATTTAAAAGATGTTTAAATCTGAAATAAAATCTCTTTGTTAATAATTTTTGTGCAAAGAAATTGTTTAAAGTTGAAATTGTTTCAATTACATGAACCTGTTTGGATTAGATCTAAAGTAGTTTCATATTTATTTCACTTGCATCTTGATTCGGAATCAAACATGCAATATGGTTAATAGAATCATATTGTAAAATTGTTTTACAAATATGAAAATAATTTTTTGAAAAGCCAAACCCAACCCTCAGCCCAAAACTTAATTAAGAATTAAGAAGTTGTTTGATTAGGTTCTAGGATTGTGAATTGAAGAACCTAAGACACAAATCATAACACATTGGGTTAATGGGTTAGTGGGAACTAGGTCCATTAATTGGGTTAGACCTATGGTTAGATTAAAGATGGACTTAATTAGAGAATTGACTAAATCTAATCAATTGTTGTCTTAGATTAGGTCAAGGATTCTCTAGATCAATTACAATAGTTGTAGTTGGTCAAGTCCATGTCTTTAACGAGAACCAAATGGACTTGATTCTTGGCTAAGCGGTCTAGCACGAACTGTTAGGTTGATCTAATCAAAACTAATTAAACCAGTTGGTGTCTAAGGTAAACCAGACCGGTGGTTTTTAATTGGGAGCCCGCTTACCTGGCCATTCATGATGGTGTCTAAGGCAAGTTTTGGCAGACCCTCCCACTGATCGAACTTACCTGGCCTGTTGGTGAAATTATATTTTGATCAGATCACTTGACTATTCGAGCTGACCCATGTCAGCTAGGTAAATCAGTGTGACTGATTTAGGTGCTCCTAGACCAGCCCTTTTAATGGTCTCCCTTAAGCTGACTTGGTGAAGTCAGTGGGAGGATCATGATAAGCTGGTTCATCTGACCTCATCCTCTATATTATTTAATCCTCTAAAATTATTAGGTCCTTAAAATGATAAAGTTATGGAGATAACTGAGTCATAGCCTCCCATTAAGGTGTTTGATAATGAGTCCATGAACTCAATAATCATTGCAGACCCAAAGGCCTGGTGCTTGTTGACTAATGGAATTATCACTCATCATATGACGACTTGAAAGTGTCTCTCTAATGGTGGTTAGGTGAGCCAACCAAAGTTGGGCTTAATCATTCGTTGGTTAGATACACCAAGTATGATCATGTTGATGGTTGGACCTAACCGGATCCTTACAGTGGAGGCCAAAGCCTACTGATTAGGTTTCTGGGGCAAAATTAAAATTACTAGAAATTGTTTAGAGAAACAATTGGTTATGAACCTACCCTTAGATGTACATGGGTTGGCCAACCAAAGTTGGGCTTGTGTGCAGTCTAAGTGGATTCTAGTACCCGCTAAGGAATTAGGGTAATTCCTCGAATTGGAGGTAGAGGCTACCAATTCGAATAAAATAGTGGGAGAAACCTTTTGATTAAAGTCCAAATCTTTAGGTTTAATGAATCAATTACTAATTAGGTTATGGTTTTCTTTTGTGTAGATATGGCCACTTCCCTATCGCTCCGATCATTGTTGGACAATGATAAGTTGGTGGGACCCAATTTCGGTAGCTGGTATCGAAAGTTGAAGATAGTCCTGGAGCATGAACGGATCCTATATGTGATATTAGATCCTGCACCTGAGGAGCCAGCTGTCAATGCATGTGGAACAGTCAGAGACACTTACCAGAAGTGGCTCAGTGACCGGACCACGATGTGCTGTATCATGCTAGCTGCTATCATGAGCGACGAGTTCAGTCGCAGATTCGAGACGGCTCAGCCAAAGGACATGCTTCAAGTGTTGGAGGATGCCTTTGGCACACCCGATGATGTGGAGAGGCACAAGACTAGTTGTGCCATCTTCAACGCCAAAATGCGGGATGGTGCCTCTGTCACTGATCATGTATTGTACATGATCGAGCTGATGGAACGATTGAGCAAGCTCGGCTTTCCCTTGCATGAGCAGCTTGGGAAAGATGCAATACTGAACTCGCTGCCCAAGTCTTGTCTCCCATTCCTCACTCATTATAGAATGACAAAGCCTGAAGTAAACTACCATGGGTTAATGGGGTTGCTTCAGAACTTTGAAAAGGATCACCAACTCCTCAAGGAGTCGGTGAACTCAGTGAACTCAGTGGGAGGTTCATCTTCTGGTTCTCGACCCTTTGAGAAAGGAAAGAAGAACAAGAAGAAGAAAGTCAAGAAGGTGCAAGTTCAGGCTGGGACATCTGTGCAGAGCCAGACCAAAAAGATCAAGCCTGATAAGAGTCTATTCTACTGGCAAGCACCCTAGATTAGATAGTGTGTCAAATATCTACTTATGGCATTGGAGGCTAGGTCATATAAATAAGAACAGAATAAACAGGTTGACTCAAGAGGGAATCCTCAAAGTCAGTGATTGTGAATCACTTACAACCTGTGAGTTCTGTCTTCTTGGTAAAATGACCAAGTCACCTTTTACTGGAAAAGATGAGAGAGCTACTGAGCTCTTGGGCCTAGTACATACTGATGTATGTGGGCCCATGAGCACCAGTGCTAGAGGTGGATATTTCTACTTCATAGCTTTCACGGATGACCTATCCCGATATGGATATGTCTATCTGATGAAACATAAGTCGAATTCGTTTGAAATGTTCAAACGATTCTGAAATGAAGTAGAAAAATAAACTGGGAAGAGTATTAAAACTCTTCGATCTTATCGAGGAGGAGAATACCTTTCTAGTGAGTTTCTCACATATCTAGGAGAGAATGGGATTCTCTCTCAATGGACTCCTCCAGGAACACCATAGCATAATGGTGTGTTTGAAAGGAGGAATCGGACTTTGTTAGACATGGTCCGATCCATGATAGGTTTTTGCTAGCTTGCTGATATCCTTCTAGGGATATGCACTCGAATCGGCTTGTTATCTGTTAAATAGGATTCCAAGTAAGTCTGTAATTAAGACTCCATATGAGATATGGACAGGACGTAAGTCAGTATTTTCACACCTCAGGGTCTGGGGGTGTCCGGCCTATGTCAAACGATTAGTCACAGACAAACTTGGACCTAGGTCTGACAAATGCTCATTCATAGGGTACCCCAAAGAGACAAAAGGATATTTTTTTCTACCATGCTGATGAACAAAAGGTGTTCATCAGCCTTAAGGCAATCTTTTTAGAAAAGGAGTTCCTTGGTGAAGGAACCGTTGCCTCTAAGGTTGAACTTGATGAAGTTCAACAGGTAGAAGGACCGACACCAATAGCTGAACCTGAGTCGGATATGATTAGATCAGATCCGGAGCCCAATATACCTGCACCATTAAGGCGATCCGGTAGAGTACCACATCAGCTGGACAGATACTATGGTTTCTTGATCCGGGATGGTGATCCCATCGAACTTGATGAGAATAATGAGGATCCGATCACCTATATGGATGCTATGCAGAGACCTGATTCCGAGAAATGGCTTGAAGCCATGAAATCCGAAATGGAGTCCATGAAGGTCAACGATGTATGGACATTGGTTGACCCACCTGAAGGGGTTAAACCCATTGGGTATAAATGGATCTTCAAAAGGAAGAGGGGCGCAGACGGAAAGGTGGAGACCTATAAAGCCCGTCTGGTTGCCAAGGGGTATCGTCAACGTTATGGTATTGACTATGACGAGATGTTTTCCCCTGTGGCAATGCTCAAATCTATTCGGATAATGCTTGCAATAGCTGCCCATCTAGATTATGAGATCTGGAAGATGGATGTAAAGACAGCTTTTCTTAATGGAGAGCTGACCGAAGAGGTGTATATGATACAACCTGAGGGGTTTACATCCACAGATGAGTCCAAGGTGTGCAAGCTTCAGAGATCCATTTATGGATTGAAGCAAGCTTCTCGGAGTTGGAACATGCGTTTTGATAAGGTGATCAAAACGTATGGCTTCATTAAGAATGGAGAAGAGCCCTGCATCTATAAATGGGCAAATGGTCCAGTTGTGGTATTCCTTGTCTTGTACGTGGATGACATTCTCTTAATCGGGAATGACATCCCCGCACTACAAGGAATAAAAGTTTGGTTGTCATCACAGTTCTCCATGAAGGACTTGGGTGAAGCATCCTACATCCTAGGGATGAAGATCTATAGGGATAGATCTAAAAAGATGCTTGGGTTATCCCAGTCCATGTACATAGATACTGTGCTGAAGAGGTTCAACATGGAGAATTCCAAGAAGGGCTATCTACCGATAGGCCAAGGAATTTCTCTCTCTAAGAAGGATTGTCCGACAACTCCTGAAGAGAGAGAGCGTATGAGTAGAGTCCCATATGCTTCAGCCGTGGGATCTATCATGTACGCCATGACATGTACAAGACCAGATGTGGCATACTCACTAGGAGTAGTGAGTAGATATCAATCTGATCCTGGAGAGAATCACTGGAAAGTGTTTAAAGCCATCCTTAAGTATTTGAGAAATACTAAGGACCAATGGTTGGTTTATGGCAAGTCAGATCTGAAACTTGTGGGGTTCACAGACTCCAGCTTCCAATCTGACCATGATGACAGCAGGAGTGTGTCGGGTTATATCTTTACTCTGAATGGTGGAGCCATCTGCTGGAAGAGTTCCAAGCAGCATACTGTGGCAGACTCTGTTTGTGAAGCAGAGTATATCGCAGCATCAGATGCCGCGAAGGAAGCTGTGTGGCTGAGGAAATTCATCAATGAACTTGGAGTAGCATCCTCCTTCGATGGTCCAGTCCTGCTCTACTGCGACAGCACTGGTACCATAGCTCAGGTGAAGGAACCCAAAGCACATCAGCGGATGAAGCACATCTTGCACCGCTTCCACCTGGTTCGAGAGATCGTGGATCGAGGTGACGTCGACCTTCAGAAGATCGACTGAAAGGAGAACCTAGCCGACCCCTTCACTAAAGCCCTGGCAATAAAGGAGTTCGACAACCATAAGTCAAAGATGGGTATTAGATACTGTGCCGAGTGGCTTTAGAACAAGTGGGAGTTGTTGGGAAATGTGTCCGAAAAAGCCAATCGTCAGCTGTTGACAGTTGAGCAACCAAGTATTGTAATTGATTTGTTAATAAATAAAATATATTTGGCATTTTCATCATAAGCTTTCATCTTCTAATGAACTCCGTTGTTATGATGAAGTCCTTAGGACTATTTAAGTTCGATAAAGAGAGGATTTATCGATTAGTCCTTAAAACTGTTCACGACCAAATGATAGGCTGTTAATAAGGAGACAGCTTCTATCAAGCATAGGTCGCTGTAGGCCATATGGGTTGGTTGTCCTCTTAACCAAGGAGTGTGGAGACACTGGTATGGCATACAGGTGAGATGTAAGGGTACATCGTCATTGAACGTGACCAACTCCAGAGCATTCTGCTGTCGAGAATGTCTCTGATGGGATATAGGTATAAGTGTCCCTTAGACTTGAGATCGCCTCAGTGACTTGCAAGCAACTCACTGTGCTTTGGTACTGGACTAACTGAATTTCTAATTCAGGGATGGAAGGCTTCTGGGCACAGTCAAGTACTTGCGAAGTCAGAGTGTGATCGAGATGGGATTGACCACTCCAAGAGTTGGAGAAGAATGAGTCGCTGTATTTCAATTTAGCAAAACCTTGGCCAGGGTAATCCATCAGATGGATTTGATATTTTGAAGTACAATGTGGACAACCTGATCAGAGTTGACAGTTGAGCTCTGGGGTGTCCTATGATCATTTTGGTCAAGGGGATGAATTATATGAAAACTATATCCGCATGGGTTCTAAGGATGTTGTTCTACACATTCGACCTATCCGGACGTCGGGTACCATTGCTAGATGGTCACTTCGATTGGTATAGGAATTTGTTTCTATGCTACCGGCTTAGGTTCGGACCTATGAGGTCACACACATTAGAGTTCATGATCCGATCGGATGGTTGATCAACGATTAAGAATCGTTCTAGGGTTAGATGATCAATACGATTGATATTTAACCCAGTGCAAGTGTTGCAGGAGGATCGATTAGCAATTCGATTGCTAATTAGCTTAATTTGATTAAGCCAATGGGCTGAGATTAAGTCTAATTAAATATGATTTAATTAGATTTGATTTGGGCTTGATTGGATCAAGTCCAATTGGTTTATTGGATAAGCCAAGTGCAAGGAAAGACTAGTCCTAGTTCAACTAGGACTTGGGTCAATCTAATTTCTAATTTGATTAGAAAATTAAATCAGATTTAAATCTAATTTAATCTGATTAAATTAGTTCTTAATTAGGTTAAGACCTATTTTAATTGGGTTGATCTAATTTTGATTTGATTTGGTTTGGGAAACCAAATTAAAACAAGTTATGAGACAGAATCCTAGTAGGACTAGGATTCCACCTTGCACCACATAAACCTTCTCCACGCCCTCTCTCTTATTCAACGCCAATCTCCACTTATTTTGTGTGACAAAAGCCCTCTCCCAGATCTCTCCCATGTTCACAAAAGGTCTCCTCTCTTCTTTCTTACATGGAAGGTGATTTGGATCAAATCTAAAAGGAATAAGTTTGGATTTCGAATTCTATGAGATAGAGTTTTAGAAATCCAAAACTCTTTCAATTTTGCACCGAATTTATCCAAATTTTTTTTGGAATTTTCGTGGCTTTTAGGGTTTACATTGTGCACCCTTTTCTTTTGATCCATCCACGAAAATATGAAGGAGGTGCTCAAGAGTTGGGCGTCCCTTTACTTGCCATGTTTGGATAAGCCTTGACTAGGTGTTTGACCTAGACAAGGACTCTATCATATCTCTCTATATAAGACAAGTTTCTTCGTGAAATTTTAAGGGGAGATAGTTTTTTGAGATATCTTTCTGCCATCCAAAAATCAGAGAGAAATACCTTTGGGTCGTGGAGATATAAAAGATGCAAGTTTGGGTGTCTAGAGAGAAAAACGTGAAGAAGAAGAGGGTCTTCTTCTAGGGTTTTTATTTTCATATCTTTCCTCCTTCCATCTTGAGTTTCCTGAGAGATCTCAGATCTGAAACTCCTCCTTCTACTTTCCATCTTTGGAAGAGTCCAAATCAAGAAGAAGGAGGCACCTGATCAACCATCAAAGAAGGATCAGCGCAGTACTAGCATACTGTGCTGATTTCCTGAAGCAGGACTTCTGATCGAGATTCGTGGGCTCGTGTGGACGACTCCTAGAGGCCGGACGCGTGTGCGGCTTGCAACATCATCTTAAGCCCAGATCAGCGAGGTTAGAGCATCTAACTTGCAAGGTAATAGATCTGATCTATTATTTAATACATACATTAGATGTAGCTAGCATAGAAACATGTTGATATGATCAACATGTAGTTCATACTATATTTATATATATTTTAATTTTTGATTTAATGCTATGTAATAATCATGTAATAGGATCTTAGATCTAGAGATTTTCTGATCTTATAAAATAAATTTTGATTTATTTTAGTCTTCCGCTGTATGATCTTGAAAAAGTTTCAAGATCTAACCCTGAAACCCTAGATCTGGTTCCTTCAGTGACAGCGAATGGAGACCCATACACTTATCAGGAGGCTATTGAGAGCCAGGATAGAGAGCGGTGGGTCCAGGCGACGTCCGAGGTGATGCAGTCTCTCCACCAGAACCAGACGTAGCGATTGGTGCAGTTGCCATAGGGGAAGAGGCCCATTGGTTGCAAATGGGTCTACAGTCGCAAGGACAGAGTGGAGCTGGTTGAGGCCTTGGGACACCAAAGTGGAGATTGTTATGATCCAGGTGGTGTGCCCAAGGCGCAGGGGACCAAGGCTAAGGCCAAGGTTCATCATTCATGAGGGCTTCATGGAGGCTCTAGGGCTAGTTGGGCCCTAGGTTGAAAGGCTGTGGGCCTTTCGAGTTCTTGAGGTCTAGGTTATGTGGGCCTCAAGGGACCAACTCTTTATGGGCTAGGTCTGGGCCTAGGATAGGTGAGATTAGGTCGAGTCATGGGTGTACATGAGCTTGGGTTAACCTAATCTCCCATAGAGTTGGTCAAGGGAGTTTTGGCTTTGGGTCACTTGACCCGATGTTTATATATACATGTACTGTGTATAGGTTGGAAAAAAGCCAAAAAAATACAAGACTCTTTCTCCCAAGTCTCTCTCTCTCTTCTCCCTCTCTCTCCAGAAATTCTCCATGCCCCAGGAGCAAGAAACCCTAGGGTTTCTTGCCGCCAATCCATAAAAGGAAAGAGAAGAAGGGGAGGCGCGAGCCCCTTTCCCCCTTGCAGCCGCCTACCAGATCTACTCTCCCCCTCTTGCAGGCACCCAAACACTAGGCCCGGAACTAAAATCTCTTGAGAAGAGGTTGGTGCAAGTCCCTCTCAGATCTGGAGTTGATCTGAGGTCGTTTGAGGCGTGGGTGAGATCTCCATCAAGAGATCTACAAGAAAGGCTGCAGCAGGATAGATCTGCGAGGTCTATCTCCATCTATCTTTTTCCCTATCTAGAATGCCCTGATTTAAGATTTATGAATTGAAAGACCTCGGACCAGGTCTGGTCTAGTTGGGTACCAGATCTTGGATTTTTAGAGGTAGTTTCAGAGGCATTCTTCATCTGAAACGAAAGGCTGACGAAGAAGACAGCAACCAGGCTGATTTCGTCAAGGGCCTTGGATCGTGTCCAGACGACTCCAGATCTGTTCATTGCTGGTTTCGCTACACCCAAGGTCTGTGGGAGGAGCCAGGATCATGCTTCAACACTATACTTAATAAGTGAATGGACAATGATAATTAAAAAGGTGCTATGCATGAGCACATGTTCACTGCCAACGACATGTTGATTCATCTACAAGTATTGTAAGATGATCAAAGTCGCACATTACATATGATGCATGATGGACAGTCAGTCTATGATCGTTATTTGATAATGATCAAAGAAATTAAGGAGCTTAAAAGGTTCGATATGATCATGCACAAGGAATTGCTTATGGATTTGATTATGCAATCCCTGATTAGTTTATATGGATAGTTTATAGTAAACTATCATACAAAAAATTATCATGGCACCTTATCTAAATTGATCAAAGTATTGATAACAAAGAAACCTTGAAAAAGTTCAGAGATAAATACCTGAAGAGCCTAAAGAAACAAAGATACACCTAGAGTAGGTATGTCAAGATTGCTAAATATTATCCTTACGATTTTTTCTTCTCCCAGTTGAGCTATGGACTCTAGTGTAGAGTCGATGAAAAAATGGAGGGCTGAGGAAGTAACCTTTGAAATTGACTATAGGGCAACAGTTGTCGCTATGGTCATGGGTATCTATCCTTCGCTATCATCATTTGGATTTAGTTCTTAGAGACGATCTCAATCATTTGCATGGTGATGCATATGTGAACTTAATTAAGCAACCAGTGAATACCATTGGATCTGAGAGATCCAGAATTGAGATGAACCTTAAAGTATATGTGGACCCTTATGCCAAGTCATATTAGAGAAGAAATGATTAATAAACTAGAGAATATGGGCTTTTGGGCTCATTGACTGTTGAGTCAAATTTAGTTTGTGTATCATCTCTTTGAGGAAATATGACCAAGCTACTCTTGTGGGACAGAAGAAAAGGACCACTGAGATACTTATCCTTGTACACATTTGATATGTGTTGTCCATGTGATGTGCTAATCAAGTTGTCTCTACTTTGTATATGAGATATAAATTTAAAATTTTTGAAAGATTCAAAGAATTCAGATGTAAGTAAAAAGGCAAATCAAAAAATTTCTAAAGGTACTTCGATCGGATCAAGGATGAAATACCAATAAAAAGAATTTCTCAGTTATCTCATAAAATGACATAGTTTTATATTGGACTGCTCTTAGTATATCTCAGCTCGATGAGATAAGAAGAGTCAAGGGACTATATGAAATATGGTCTGATCCATGATGAACATCACTGATTTATATTTCTTTAGGGACATGCTTTATTTCTATAGAATTGAGTTCTCTTTAAACCTATTCCTACCACACCGTATGAGATATGGCATGGTGAGAATTGAATCTTGATTATTTTGAGGCTCAAGGATGTCCAGCTTGTGTCCAGGATAGCTGATGGATATGTTAGAGGATAGGTCTATAAAGCTCATCCTAAAAGAATTTGGGATATTACTTTTTGATGGGATTACAATGTGATTGTGACTCAATGCTATCTTCTTGAAAAATTATTTAACCAAGATGAAGCAGTGAGAGAAAAGTTAAGCTCTAAGAGAGTGTCTCTGAAGAGAAGGGAGCCTTTGGACCTTAAGAACCGATTCATGATGAGCCAATAGACGTATATTCCTCCTCCACCTCATATATATAGTAGCATCTCCAATCTTTTCAAAAGATATTCGGATATGCTTGATAGAGGATGTAGAGAAAATCATTTCTCATGGGAGATGGGAGCATAGAGTTGATCCTAAAAGCCTACAACGAGGCAATGTAAGACATTGACTCCAAAAAAGAGATGTGAAATAGCTTTCTTGAGAAGAGATCTTCTGAAGAATTTCTATATGGAATAGCCTATGGATTTCACTTCTTGTGATAAGAGATCACAAAGTCTGTAATAATCTTGAAGTTGGAACATCAGAATAGAAGAATTATGTATTTTCAAAAGAGTTAGTGGGAGTGTCCAATACTGATATCAGTTAAAATATGATTGAATATAGATTTCTCCATAAAAGATATAAAATGAGTATCCTAAAGATCTATAGTGATAGATGCAAATGGATGCTTGTGTTTTCACAAATAAAGTACAGAGACTGGATGCTGAAAGGGTTCAGCATAGAAATCTCGAAGAGGGGTCTGCTATCCTCTCGGGCATAGTCGTATGTCATGTAACGTACTTGAACTGATATAGTTATTACTATGATTGTCACAAGTAGATATTAGTTGTATCCAAGCTGAGAGCACTGAATTGTTGTGAAAATATCCTTAAGCTTTTAAGAAGAACTAAAGATATGCTCTTAATTTGGAGAAGGATCAAAGCTAAGAGTGGAAGGATATACCAATTCAGATTTTATATCTAACAATGATGATAGAATGTCTACATCATGGGGTCTATTCCTGTGTCGATATTTTGGAAAGGTTCCAAGTAATCGATCGATGGAAGCTGAATACACTATAGATGTGTAAAATGCATTTTGATTTTAATGTTAGTTGCAGAATTGGATGTCATGCCATCAGATACCATGACACTATACTGTAAAGACAATGACACCGTAGCCCTAGCTAAAGAGCTTAGGTCTCACCAGATATCCAAGCACATAGAGCAGCTGAACATGCAACTACCTCGAGTAAAAATACATAGAGGTGCAAAGAGCAAACTTCACATGTGATGTAGTTGATCCATTGGTAAGTTACTTAGCTAGCCTAAGACAAAAGCCTGTCTTGTGAAGATGGGGCTTAGTATATGGCAGATTGGCTTTAGTGCAAGTGGGAGATTATTGGATGTATATCCTAGAAGTCAATTTTGGCTGACACATTTCATATCTCTAGGATATGATTTTGTACTTATTAGGTAGTTATATTATCATTCATATTTATGTGTCCATGAATCAGCCAAGGGATTAACAAGATGATGATACATATTCTCAAAGAGTTGAGAATTTGAGACATATATCATTAATAGTTAATTCTTAAATTGCTCCTGGTCATAGGATCATCATGGGGATGGTGATAGATTCGGATAGATCAGTGCACGGATCACTTTCTTCAGACAGATGGATCTTGAGTCTGCAGTGTAGAGACACTGGAGAGAGAGTGCAGGTGGTTGTTAGAGAACAACTAGCACTGAGCATGACCAACACGAGAAGTTATTGGATATCTACTCACTCATTAGTGACTTTCTCGATACTGTAGTTGTATGACTAGTTCTTTGATCTGAGATGGCATTAATGCTCGTAGTGAGGCTACTGGAGTTTGACTAACACATCAACATGGGTCTCAATGAGCCCTTGTAGTGGATGTTGGTGATAGTTAGTCCACTGTAGGAGTGGGGTGTACATCAAGATGGGATCTATCGATCCTAGCAGAAAGGAGTAGTCCTATGAGATTTAAGAGGCTGAGTCCTTAAGTCTGTAGTCATAGCAGTGTGATTGATAAAAAAGAGTTTTCATAGAATCACATATGGACTCGAGCTGATTGAATCTATCTATGACCAATGTTGAGGTTTGATGATTTATCCATGATCTGCCATTTGGTTGGGACTCATAATAGAGAAACTGTATCATACGTTAACTGTACCTAGAGGTTCATCATCTTTTATTCTACTAGGTTGCCACTACATACTGCTAGGTGTCATTGGTAGATTGTGAGACTCATGAGGATCATCTTGATGATCAATGATTTTTGGTGGACAGAGTTGAAATTATTTCAACCTATTGAAAAGAGATTCAATGATATTGTGATAGAGATCACAATATATCTCACTATCAGATAGAATAATTTTTTTTGAATCACACACAAAAAAAACTTTTGACTGATCAAATGGTTGAATTATGATTATGAATCATAACAAGATTTGATTATCAATTTGATTGATAATTGATCTAATGCAAATATTGCATTATGTAACTCGCTAAAGAGTTAATGAGTTATAGGAGAATTAATTAGAAATAGGATTCCTAATTGGCTCAATTTGATTAAGCAATAGGGCTTGCATCAAGTCTAATTTAATTGGATTTAATTTGATTCATTATAGGTTTGATTTGATCAATCCCAATAGGGTTATAGGATAACCCCAAAAGGATCGGATGATTAGCCCCAGTTGAATTAGGATTTGGATTTGACCCAATTACTAATTAAACTAAGATATATGAATTCTTATCTGGACTAAAAATCTTCATTTTCTTGGGTGCATCAAATCTTAATTAGATTAGGATTAAAAATTGAGTTTAACTCAAGCATCAAGAAAGAGTCCAATAGGACTCAGACTCCTCCTCCAATTAAGAGACATATAATCTAAATTAATTAGACTCCAAATTAGATTTAGATTTCTATTTATTTGAGTTTAATATGGTCCTAATATGATTAGGATTAATTGGTGTTTTAATTGGGTTTAAAACAGCAATTTAAACAAGAATCCCATGTTCTTGAAACTCTTCCTTTTCTTGCACTAAAAGGACTCCATGTTGAACTAGTTTTTTGTACCTAGATAAACCCATGCCTCCATTAATTTTTGATGCCACTTTTACTCTTTTTTTAGCATGTAAGAAAAAAAGATTTCCTCCCTTTTCTACCATGTAAATCTGGGCAGAAATAGTTTTGGGGTGGGCGGCATCAAAAGAATAAGAGTCCTTGGCATTATGGACTCTTGAATCCTGTCCAATTTCAAACTCCATCTTAGCCTATATATATACCCAGCAATTGGAACATGTAAGATAGGATTAGTACCAGGTTTTGATGCCCAAAAGGAGCTCTTGTGCATGGAGAAAAATAAGGGAGAGAAGGGGTGGTGAATAGGTCCAAGGCGTGAGGTATGAGACTCCATATCCCTTCTTTCTTACAACAACCAATTGTTGATTGTTAGAATATCTTATCTCCTCCCTCTTGTCCATGTTTAGATATGGATGTCTCTTCTTCTCTTTATCCAAAAGTTGGACAAAATTATTACATCTCTATTGTAAAGATTTGGTACATGGATTTTAGGAAGAAAAGAGAAGAAAGGATTTTTCTCATGATCTCTAGTGTAGAGATCAAGATCCTCCTCCATCTTCTTCTTCTCTAAGAGTGTCTTAGGAGAAAAAAAAAATTTCAACCATCAAAATATGATCTCTGCAAGGGAGCTAGCACCTCGATGAGGTCAAAAAGCTTTTGATCAGATCAAAGTCTCGTTTGGATATCCATGGAGGTCGGATGCTTGTGCGGCTAAAAGAGACCTTCGGAAGATATCCATGATCATCTGTTCACGTTGAAGATTCATCCATATCCAGGTATATTTTAAATTTATTTTTCTCTATTTGATTTCTGTATCTAAATCTTATCTCACATATGATGATCCTGTTATGATTTTAAGATATGATCTTATGCATGCTTAGATTAAATTAGATTTAATCTAAAAATTTTAAAATTCTGCTACATACTTATTTTGTAAAATCATGCATGCATGAAACTATAAACCTCCAACATAGATTAGATCCTATGATCTATTTTTTGATGGAATTAAAATCCAGTGCATATGATGTGCGAAGCCTTGGAATGCTACATTTGGAAGTAGATTGCCAAAACTTAGGGTTCTTGCATTTGATGCATCTACTTAGATCCAAAGGCCGACCACCATGTTATCAGATACTCACCATTGTTGATCGACCATTTTGGTTGTTGCTCGAGGAATGTGTGGTGTCGAAAAAAATTTGATCATAGAAAGAAAGCATCAGACATGGATTAGAATTTTTGTCGATAGATTTGTTTAACTATAATTTATTATTCTAATGTGTTTAGAATTAATGATTATAGAATAAATCAAATTCATGGTTCTAATTTGATTAGAAGTCATGTTTAAATTTAGGTTGATCTAATTGTCATTTACCTAATTTGATTAGGGTTTGAGTCATGGTTGACTGAATCTATGCTAACCTAATTGGATTAGGGTTAATCTAAGAATTGATCAATCTAACTCAAATGGATGATAAATATTGACTTAAAGTTAAAATTGGGTCAAGGGCTGAACCCGAATAAAAAATCCTAGATGGGTCTAATATCCATATATTTAAACATCTTTATTGACATGTGTATAATGATATCACAATAAAAATAATATGAGCAGTTTGTTACAATATTTTATAATTATTATAAAATACATGTTGATTGGTTATGGACTATGAAACATCCATGTGATGGATGTATGCATGAATGCTTTCATGTTGGCTGATTATATAAATACATCTGCAAGAGTTGCAATAGGGGCTGGATGTCCCTGATGCATTATATTATCAGCTGAACCTTTCCTTTCTATATTCCCAACTATTGATTGAGATTTTTTTTACATATTAATATAAAATTATAAAAAAAATTGAGAACAGATAGAAATTATTTCTTTCTATTTTTAAATAAAGATCAAGCATTCATGGTAGACTTTATGGTGATAAAAACTGGACTACTTGGCTTTTGGAGAGCAGAGGCGCACTAAAATTGACCATGAGATGGTTCAATCAATGATACACCTAGGGTTTAACCCATTAATCATCTTATGGCTTGGATGATTTTTCAAAAAGTTCATAACTATTTGTCTTCCTTTATATATGCTCTTACATACTGGTAGTTATAATTACAGTTAATTTAAATTGTATATGATGCATGATATATATATTTAGGATGTTCTTGAGACCTAAGTCCCTCATTCAAATTATATTAAGTTATAATGGTGAAGTATTAAGAACACTATCCATACATTCCTTCATGCTAAGCCTGTATTATATCAAGAATCATAGTAGGCTTGTTGTGCTATCCACAAAGCTTACTGTGAAGACTGATTTGATACTGTCTTGGTGCATAATGAAACTAATTGTACTTAGCTCATACTAGATCAATAGAGTATGTCAAAAATTATAGTGAGTTTGTTGTGCTATCCACAAGACTTGCTATAGTGATAGGTATGATATTGACTTAGTGATGCTTATGACATATTCTAGTAGTGTTGTCTTATTGTGCTAACCATAAGAGTAGTATTATTCATATATGACCATATAGAATTGAAGGGTATGACTTAACTAAAATTCTATAGTTTGTTGTGCTATCCACAAAGCTATAAGTATTTTAGAGGCAAAAGTTATGTTGAGAGTTGCATGAGATGCAATTAGTAAAGAGCTACTTATCCTTGAACTTATAGGAGCTTGTTGTGCTATCCATAAGGTTTTTTATGAGAAATTGGGATCTCAACCCCACTAAGAAACTTTATGATAAGGTTTCTCGATTTCATACTTGAGGGCTATGAAATTCGTTAAAATAGTAGGAGACACAATTAGATAAAAATCTCATCTAAATTGTACATGTCATCATGAGTAGTCTTTTTATGTTCTAATATACAAATTTGCATCTTTACTATCATTGCATAGTATAGAAGAAAAAATTACATATGAGATATGACAAGGATGATAGTATGACTATCAAAGTGTATCCTGATTAACTTAATCATCCAATTAGGTTATTATCATGGATGGTGAGTTATTCTAGGATTAGATCCTGTTAACTCTCCTTAGTTCCTTCTTTAGTATCCCTTAGGAGAAGAAGGTAAAGAATGTCTTCACTATGGATATCTAATATCATTACAGCAATGATGAGCACTAAATTGCAAGAGTTATCTTACAAATGTGAAGTAATAGTAGGATGCAAAAGTTGCATCTGCTAATAGTTTGTATGTGATACAAACTATGTATCATTGAGTGTTTCCACTTCAGAATTTTAGGTATGTGATACCTAATATAGGTCTCACTTATGCAAAGTATTGCTGGACCTATAAAGCTGAACTAAAGTAACTACATGCCTTTTGGCACTAATGGATAGTCCATTCATGCTAAGGCTGCTGAAACATACTTATTTAGAAACTAATAAGCTGTTGTTATATGCCTGAATTATCAGAAACATTATCTCAATCTCTTTGTTATTGTAATATAGATTTGAAATTAATACTAAAGAGTAAAAGTTACTCTCCTTCTGGTAAATGTTATGGCTATGGCCTTATGTTTCTGTCACTCAATGATGTTGTTCTTCATATTAATGAGAAGAATATGTGATAGTCACATATCTCTGGCTTCGCCAACTTAACTATTTTTGTGAGTCAAAGATAAACAAGTAATACAAAAAAGAGTTTTTTATCTGTATGATTTTGAATCATATAGAACTTGTAAATCTTGTCTCATGGACAAAATGACCAAGATCCCATTTATTCGACATGGAAAAAAGGCGAGCAAGATATTAGGTCTTAAACATATGGATGTTCAAGGACTAATAATATTTCGATCTAGAGATGGATACTATATATGAGATATGGTGTGTTCCTTTATTTGCTTCATAAATTTTGTTGTTCATTCTGGGGATACCTCTATTAGAAAATCGGGTAGGCAGCATGTGTAGATTTCAAAACTTTGAAAATAGATAGCAAAAAATAAAATGGGTTAAACCCTTTAACCTCACATGCTAGATACCAGATCTAAACCTACCTAAAACCCAAGAAAAGCACATATTATCAATCTAAAATTTAGAAAAATTTTATGAGATCAGATCTCATTACCTTTGCATGGGTAGAAATTCACCACTATCGATGATCTCAGATTCGTAGAAGGTTAAGCCGCACACGTATCCGACCTCTATGGGTATCCATCGGGATCGATCTTGAACTTTTTCTTCTTATTTGAGATTATTCTTCTCAAGAAGAATTTTGGTCTTGAAGGCTTTGATCAACTCCTTTGATTTTAACTGTGAGATCAACTCCTTGATCTGCAGCCTTCTTCTTCTTCTCCTCGATCCTTGATCTTTAAGTCACCAGAACTTCTTCTAGGCATGTGGAAGAGAAAGCACCCAACTTTTAGGTATGGAAAGGAAGAAAATGATGAGAGGAGGCATGGAGATGGAGAGAGAGAGAGTTTTGTTGATCAAAAATTCATTCTATGGAACCCTAGAGACCACCCATTATATATAGACACTGCCCTGACACATATCAGGAATCCTATCAACTTAAAAAGGTAGATTCTTATCTTATAAGAATCTTCTACCTTTTAAATCTAATTTATGCCAAATAAAATCAGATATACATGGTAATTAATCAGCCCTTTTAAGTATATACAATGGCATCCATGGAATACATGTCAGGTGGTTGGGGCGCCAACTCTTGGCACCCCTCAAAGGGATCTCTAGCCAAAAGAGATGGGGCATGGACCCCACTCTCTCTCCTCCATGCCATGACACATAAGAGAGGGTGGGCCCCTCTAGGATATGGCACCCAATAATTTTCAAAAAGAAAAAGATGCGCCACATATTCTTCCATCTATTCTACATGCATACTTAGAGATAATTAGGAGATAAAGAAGAGATCATGTTAGGATAATTATATAACTAATTGACTTAATCAAATTCTCTTGGGTTCACAATTAAGAGTCTAATTAAACTCAAATAAATTTAGGTTAGGTTCATGCCTATGGACTTGATCAAATCAAAGTTCTGAGAAAAATTAGGTTTAACCGTGTGCTAGCATGGTTCTCATAAACCTAATAGGATTTCAATAAATCCTAACCCAATTGAAACTTCATAAGCTCAATTGATAAATTTGAGATTAAATCTCTTAATGTGTGACCCCATAGATTCTATTTTATCTGGTAGTGAGATATATTATGACCTTTATCACAATATCATCGAAACTCTTTTTGATGGATTGGAATATTTTTAATTCTACCCTTCGAGGGCCATCGATCATCAAGATGATGCTCAATGAGTCTCATAATCTACCAATGACATTTAACAGTACATAATGGCAATCTAGTAGAATGAAAGTATGAACTCCTAGGTGTAGTTATCGTATGATTCAGTCCTTCTATCGTGAGTCTCGACTTGACGGAGGTCATGGAGATCTCATCAGATCTCATCATCAATCATATGCTAGATTGGCTCGATTCGAATTCATTTATGAATCTCATAAAAATTCTTTTCTAGTATTCACATTTGCTTTGGCCAAAGATTTTTTGAACTCAGTCTCATAAATCTCATAGGACTTCTTCTTTTCTACCAAGATCGATAGATCCCATCTAGGTGCATCCTACTCCAAACAGCAAACCTAAACCTACTGAAACCAACATACACAGCAAGGATCCAAATGGCTAGGGACCAAGAGAATATGCAGTCAAACCCAGTAGCCTCACTACGAATAGCTAATGACACCGTAGGTCAAAGAACCACTTAGACCACTGTAGCATCGAGAAGACCACTGATGAGTGAGTAGACATTCATATGGTTCTCGTGTTGGTCATGCTCAGTGCAAGTTATTCTCTAACAACCACCTGCACCTTCATGCCAATGTCTCTACACTACAGATCTGAGACTTATCTGCCCACAAGGGAGGTGAACCATACACCGATCTCAAATGGATTGATCATTGTCCTCCGTGATGATCCTTTGATCGGGAGTATTTAAAAATTAACTACTAATTAATGTATGTCTGAAATTCTTAACTCTTTTAGAATATAAAAATTATCTTTGTTAATTTTTAGGATGAATCATGGACACATAAACATGATTAGAAAAAAAAGCTCTCTATTGATAATAAAAAATTACAAGTATAGGCTCTAGAATTACATAATATGTCAGTCAATAATTGACTTTCAGGACACAAATCCAACAACCTCCTAAAGATTACTGTATATATTTTTGTAAAAAGATACCATAAAAATCTGTTACTAGCACTCCATATGAGATATGGAAAAGGAAGAGGTAGGTTGCCCACTTATGTGAAAAGAGTTGATGTACATAAGATTATGCTAAAATAGATTTTTATTAGTATATAGGTTATCCTAAAGAGTAGTATGAGATGCTATTTCTACCACCCTACTAGACAAAAGGTATTTTGTCAGTCGGTATGCCATCTTTTGGAAAAAAAAAAAATCTAAAATGGGGACAGTGGGAGGATAATTAAACTTGAAAAGTTCAAGACTTATGAACTATTCTAACCTATGGAGTGTCTACAAATTTATCCTCGACCAGATGTGCCCATTGACGAGGTATGACCATGATACATATCTCCTCATCGAAGGTCAATTTGAGTGTTTAATGTACCTCTCAAATTATGGGACTGTCATTGAGAATGATGATACACCATACTGAAAGAAGAGTGCCCTGTAAGCCAATCGAAAGTGTGTTGCGATGGGACTTTCTTTAAAATTTTTCAACTCATGAAACGACATTTATTATTTGAGGCATTGATTATCATATTAGCTGCATTTTAATATATCTAAGATTATGATGAACTTCAAAGATAAGGATAATAGTTTTAGGAGACATGAATGGGTCATGCTAGTGAGACCTAAAATCCTAAAATCCTAATCTTAAATATTTTTGATCGTAGGAGCATTGAGTCGGGGATCAATGTTTCAGATAGACTGGCACATCCTATGTATGCTCAATGGAGAAGGTGACAGATATCACTAGCCACTTGTATGAGACACTAATACAAAGATGTGGGTGCTCATTTGAGAAATGAGTCTACTGAATTGACACGATGAAAGAGAATATCAAATGGAAGCCATATTTGCACGTCAAAGATAGTTCTCTAAGTGAGAATTGTGCAAGTGATCCTTAGACCTGAAACCACCATGGAATCTTGTGCACATGAACTCATATTTTGGTTCATACCCAAGCATAGCATTAAGACATGTATGGGGTGTTCTGGATATGGTGGTGTGTGTATGAAGGTTGTGAGTAGATCAATATGGAATCGATCACTCCTAGTAAGAGGAGATCGTATCCTGTGTATTCACAATCCTAGATGACTCAGAAAAGTCTTTTGGCCAAAAGCAGGAAAGAGATTAGAAAGAGTTTTTAATGTTTCTTCATTGGAGTTATTATTGGTTAATTGAGAATTGATATGAATATGTGTTTGAGTTTGATATAATTCCATACTCATGAACATATTCAGGGTGCAAGGATGATCGAAGGATTAAATTACACAATAATTTGCCACTAAAGGGTAGATTTGGTATTTTCATCAAATTTCACATCTTCTGGGTAGTCATGATATGTTACTAGATATCAATCTTGACTTGTAGATTTTTGACCAAATTAAAGAGTTTAATTCGATTGCCAATTAGAAATGATTCTAATTATTGAACTCGGGTTAGCTCGATTGGACCAAAATTGATTAGATTGAAATCTAATCAAATTTGGTCAACTTATACCTAAACCTACTACTGACTAGATATAGAACCCAATGGGTCACACACATATAGAAATTGGCCAAGGACCCTTTTGAAAAAGGTTGATTAGAATTTTGGATTCAATCAGGGTTCCAGTAAGCATGCTAGCACGTGTGGAAACCCTTGCTCCTTTGGAGACCTATTTGATCCCATCCCTTGCTAATTAGCTAGCCCAATTTAGTAGACATTTGGGTCAAGTCATATCACCTGAAAATAGCCCAAATTGGGGCACCACATCTCATGTTAACACCAATTATGAAGAGTCCAAGTTGTGGTGGACTCTTGGTGGAAAATAGGTTCTGCGTACAAGTGTTGGCGTGGGCAGAAGAAAAATATTATTTTTTGTGAGATTAAAATTATGTGTGATAGCTCACATCACCCTCCATCCTCTGGTACATATCTCAAAGTATGAAATATATTTTTTCTAAAATTTTTGGGGAAGAGAAAAAATTAGAAAAAGAAGGATGTCTTGCGCATGTGCACAGAAATGTCGCATCTCTCTATGATTTGGAGAGTCCTTCTCCCTAATGAATACTTTTATATTAGAATTATTTTTGGTGATAACATTCTAAATTTGATATTCTATGTTTGATAATTTTTTGGAATTTTTCCAGACTTATCTGGATGCCAAACGGATGCCATAAGTCGGTCCTAATGCTTGCATGTGCAGTGATCAGCACTTACATGAAGAGGTGTGAGGATAGCATCCTTCTATGAGAATTTTATCACCATTTTTAATTTTTTAAAATTTAGATTAAATCTCCAATCTATGTGGATTTTTGAAGATTTTTTCTAATTTAAGAAGAGACATGAAAATATTCCTTCTTTGGTTGCACGTGCGCAGACCAGGGTGCTGATCGATGTATCATGGATAAGAGTCCTTCTGCTTGAAGGAACTCTTATCTCTGATAATCAGAATAGATATGCCTTTTGGATAAGGCATGTCCTTCTCTTTTGGCATCCCTTTGGTGGCTATAAATAGGTTAGGGTGCTGAGTATCCGAGGAATCTAAGAGGGGTTTCCAATTTCTCTCGTGTTGCTCTCTTTTCTTTCTTACAACCTATCTTAGTTTTAGGACAAGGCTTTAGGATTTAAGACAAGGCTTTGGGATTTAAGACAAAGCCTTATATGGTCCTAACAAGGGTTGTAAGGGTCCTAAAGAAGGAGAATCAAAAGTCCAGAGGAGATTCTAAGAGGGTGAGGTCAGGTTCTTGAAGAAACTTGACCGGTACAAGGCTAGTCGAGTTCTAGGGACTAGAACTCTTAAAGTAAGGTGAAGAAGGAGCGCTGTCTTTGGTTCAATTTCCAAGTGGATCACCATTGGAGGGCGGACACTTGGACGCCTTGTGAAAATTGAGATTAGCGCTATAGGTATTCTTCTTATCCTAATTTATATTTATTATGCTTTGATTATTATAGTCAAGAGTTTCTGGGCATTAGGGCTTTCGGTGCACTGGGTGTTTTGAATAAAAATTTTAAACACCTAACCCTTTCACTGTGCCACCAGAACTCAATAGTGGTATCAGAGCCTATCTTGATTTATGTAATCAAAGATTAAATTATTATCTTGATTGTGATCAAGCATGAGTTTTTGGTTTGTTTCAAGTCGGGTCAAGGGTTGAACCCGATTGAACATCCAAACCCTATCATGTCTTAGAGATGTTTTAAATATAAAATGCATGATGTATGTGTAGAATTTTCTTAGTAGCTTAATACTCTAATTGGAGTTCATCACTAGGCCGTCCGGTCATAAGAGCATGTAGGGTTCAGAGATCCTCTCTTCCTATTCAATAGGGTACTCTTATGGCGTGTAGGGGTGCCACTGTGATGTTTCAAGAAGAAAAACCATGAAAAAAAAGTTTTATATTCATGCATATTATTAGAACTTTATGTATATATGATATGCTTGAGATGTTTATTATAATCATATTGTATGATTCTACTTCCATATCTTAGAGATATGATAAGATACCATAATTAGTTGTTATGATTATTAAGATACAACTATTATAGTACATTCTTGTGATAGATTGAATTAGGATGTATTTGAGACCATTAAAGCCCTCATAAAAATCATATTAAGTCATAGTGTTGTTAACTGAAGCTGACCTATTTTTTTGAATTGATTAATTAATTGGTGTCTAAGGAGTGTTTCAAGTGCGGTGGTTATTTAATTGGTTTCGTTGCTGATTTGGCCAATTTTATTGGTGTCTAAGAAAAGCAATGGGGGACCCCCACCAATCTTAATACTTTTTTGGCCAATTAGATTAGTTCGAATCTTGAATGAAGGTAGCTTAGTATTTTCAACACTACTAAGGGCCTTCCTTCATGCTAGGTTAATGTTACATCATGAACTATGACTAGTTTGTTGTATTACCATAAGGCTTGTCATAAGGATTGATATAACATAATCTTAGTGCATAAAAGATGCTTACGGTAATTTTGGATATACTGCTTTATTATGCTAACATAAGGACAATTATATTCAATTTTGATTGTATTGAAATGAAGGATCTTACTTAACTAAAATATTATAGCTTGTTGTGTTAACACAAGGCTAATAATATTTTAGAGGCCAAGATAAAATATTGAGAATTGCATGAGATGTAATTGGAAAGAGTTTCCTACCTATGAACTCATAAGGGTTTGTTGTGTTAACATAAGATCGTTATGAGGAATTAGGATCTCAATTCTACTAAGATAAATATAAAATATATCTCGTTTACCATAGGAGAGGGCTATGGTATCTGATAAAATAGTGAGAGACATAACTAGTTTTAAAAGTCTGCATCTAGTTATTCATGTCAAACATGAGTGGTCTGCTTATACTATTATTTTATATAGATTTAAGTCTACATTATGGCTTCTTTATTTTCACCCCATGATATAATAAATAAAACTATGTTGACCGATACAACTATGTGGATTGGTTGAGGAACTTACAAATTAGGTTTATATCAGAAAAGAACTCTGATATTCTAGATATTTTTGACCCTAGATTGGTCAGTGATAATGAGAAGGTAATGATGTCCGTATGAATATTATTTATGGTAAATTTGAAAATTGAGAGTATAGTTGCAAGAATAATCTTGAAAGGTTGAAGTAGGGTGCAAGTGTAACACCAATAGGTGTGTATATGATATAGACCTATTTTTTAATTGAGTGATTCAGACTCTGATATTTGGGTATTGGATACCACCTATGGATCATACTTTTGTAGTTCGTTACTGTAACTACAGAATATCAAAGATCTGAAAAGAGATAACCTCGAGCTTTATGGCTCAAGTAGAGAATCCATTAGCGCAGAGGCTGTGGGAACCTGTATGCTTGATTTACCTTCAGGCAAAATGTTAGAATTAAAAGACTATTATTCATGTCAAAGGTCATTAAAAATATTATTTCTATACCTTTGTTATTAAAACAAGGTTATGAAATAAAGCTAATGAAAAATAGATACTTCATTTTTTTTTCTAAGGAATTTTATGGTAGTGGTTATACTGATAACAATCTTTTAATTCTTACACTCAATAAAATATTTTTCATATTGAAAGAAATATGAAAAGAAAGAGAGAAAATGTGAATGTCACATATCTCTGGCATTGTCGCCTTGGTCATATTAGTGAGTCAAGGATAAACAAGTTATAAAAAGAAGAATTTTTTGACCCAAATGATTATGAATCATTGAGAACTTATAAATCTTATCTCATGAGTAAGATGACCAAGACTCTATTTTCTGGATATGAAGAGAGGACAAGTGAGTTGTTAGCTCTAGTACATATAGATGTATATGGACTGATAACAACTCAGGCCAGAAAAAGATACTCCGATCTTTACAGATGATTTATTAAGGTTCGGATATGTGTATCTTATGAAACATAAATTTGAAGCTTTTGATAAGTTCAAGGAGTACTAAGGTATGATCGAGAAATAAACTGAAAAAAAAAAGTATCAAGCTTCTTCGATCTGATCGAGGAGGAGAATACTTATCCATTGAATTTCTTGATCATCTTAAAAGTAAAGGTATTCTCTCTGAATGGATCCCTCCTAATATGTCTCAGTTAAATGGTGTAGCAGAAAGAAGAAATCGTACTATGATGGATATGATGCGGTCCATAATATGCTTCATTGATCTCCCAATATCTTTCTTGGGATAATGCCCTAGAGACTGCCACATATATATTAAACAAAATACCTTCAAAGTCTATTGCAAGTACTCCATATGAGATATGGAATAGAAGGAAGCCTAATCTTAAATATCTTAAGACTTTGGGCTATCTCACTTATGTCAAAAATATTTTTGGACATAAGCTTAATGCTAGATCAAACATGTGTAGGTTTGTAGAGTATCTTAATAAAATTAATAGATATTATTTCAACCATCCTACTGAACAAAAGGTGTTTGTTAGTAGGCACGCCACTTTTTTGAAACATGAATTTATCCAAGAAGGAGGCAGTGGAAGAAATATTGAATTTATAAAAGTTCATGATCTACAAACCGATCTAAAAATACCAGTGGTTGGACCACAAGAAGATCCTCAATCAAAAGTATCCAAGGATGAGATACATCCACAATACACACCTCCTCTCCGAAGGTCAGATAGAGTGCGTTAAGCATCTCTGAGATATAATTTTTTCATTGAGAATAACAATTCTATCAACATCATTTAAAATGTTGATCCATTGACCTATTCAGAAGCTGTCATGAATAGAGACTCAAACAGATAACTGAAAGCTATGAAATCTGAGATGGACTCAATGAATACCAACCAAGTGTAGACCTTGATTGATGCACCCAAGGGTGTGACCCCAATAGGATGCAAGTGGATCTTCAAAAGGAAGATCAGAGTAGATGGCCAAGTAGAAACCTACAAAGCTAGGTTAGTGGCGAAGGGTTTCAGTCAAAGGCAAGGAATTGACTATGATGAAACCTTCTCACTAGTGGCTATGCTCAAGTCTGTCTGGATTTTGCTTGCTATAGCAGTATACTACGATTATGAAATCTGATAGATGGATGTCAAGATCGATTTTCAATAGTAATCTAGAGGAAGAGGTCTATATGACTCAGCCAGAGAGATTTTTCTCAAGTGGGAGAGCAAATCAAGTATGCAGGCTAACGAGATCCATCTATGGATTGAAGTAGATTTTGAGGAGCTGGAACATCCGATTTGATATGACAGTCAAAGAGTTTGGCTTTATCAAAAATACGGATGAACTATGTGTATATAAGAAGACAAGTGGGAGTGTTATTGTCTTCTTGGTTCTGTATGTCAGTGACATACTGCTCATTGGGAATGATATCCCAATGATGCAATGAGTCAAAACATGGCTATCAAATAAATTTTCCATAAAAGACTAGGGTGAAGCATCCAATATACTGGGTATAAAGATCTATAGAGATAGATCTAAAAGGATGTTAGGCTTATCCCAGTCATGGTACATAGACCTCATATTAAAGAGATTTAATATGGAGGCAAGTAAGAAAGGTTACTTGTCTGTAAGTTATGGTATACGTCTTTCTAAGAAAATATGTCTTAAAGACACCAGAAGAGAAGAAAAGGATGAATGAAATCTCTTATGCTTCAGCTGTGGAATCAATTATGTATGCCATGCTATGTACCAAGCCTGATGTAGCTTATGCTTTGGGCATAGCTAGTAGATTTCAGGCTGATCTAAGGAAGGATCATTGAAAAGCAGATGATAGCAAGTCAATATCAGGGTATATATTTATCTTAATTAATGGGATAGTGAGTTGGAAGAGTTTCAAATAGCAGATAGTAGCTGACTCAACTATTGAGTGTTGGGTGGATGTCTGGCCAGGACACCACCTCCCAAGATTCTTTCAATACCATGCGATGCAGCAGGAAGAAAGAAGAAACAAAATAAAAGGAAAAAATAATCAAAATACGTGGATCAGCCACAAAAGGGCTCGCCTCTACGGGGCATACAAACTTCACTATGAAAAAGAAAATTTTACAACAGGAGACCTCACCCTCAACCCTTGTACATCCAATTCTCTCTCACTAGAAGTTCCCCTCACAAAAGCTCTCTCTCTTGGAAGACCCCCTGAACCCCTGAAGTACCTGGCGACCGTTGTCCAGGAGCCTCCTGCTTCTTCTCTCTCAGTGCTTCCGCCTCTCTCTTCTTTGGGTTCTCGTACGGTGCAAAAAACCAATCACACATCCTCTCTGTTACCGATCAGCCCTATTTAAAGGGCTTAAAACTTGATTAGAGATGGATTAGGAGTCCTAAACAAAGCCAGATAACCCCTGGACCGTCGGATCAAGATCGGGAGCCACTCACACCCTCAGATCGTGCTCCGATCCACAGAATAGTGCTGTGGACCGTGAGAAATGTGTGGGAAACACCCACGCGGTCCACAGGCTCAGTCGTGGACCGCCCGATCCACGGTGGACTGGGGCAAATGGCTAGCAGGCCGCCTAGGCCTGGGTCGGCCCGCCCAAGCAGGCCTGGGCCACGCCCGCGCGTGGGCTTGCACACGGACTGGGCCGCGCACCCGACTGGGCCGCGCACCCGCCTGGGCCGCCCGCCCGCGTGGGTCATGCATCCCGCGCATCACCGCCTGTGGCCGCACCACTGTTGCCCGCCGTCGGTCACCTGTGGTCCTCTACCACCTCGAATCTCATGCCGACTTCAAAAGCTCGTATCTCCTCCATCCGAGCTCCATTTTGGGTGATCTTGGTCTCGTTGGACTCTATTTTTTATCTCAAACCTTGCTGTGGGCTCAATGTAGGCTGAATCTCAAAACATCAAATCCTAACAATCTCCACCTCGACTCGATATTCGGCCTTCTCCAAACTCTGAGAGCTTTTGGATCTCCTCGCCCCCATGCCCTGGGCAATCACCTGCTGATCATGGATGGGCAAACATGGGAGTCGAGCCAGGCTGCTCGATCCCATCTCCATCGTATGCTGTGCTCCTCCTGACCTGAGACTTGCTCGGGGCATCATCCTGCGGCAATAGGAATCTCACCTTGCGACGTCGCCTCTCATCCTCCCGAGTCTCCTGTCTCGTGCCCGATCCACCTCCTGGAGCTCCACCTCACTTTGGGCTCCACCTGGCTCCCAAAGCTCCACCTCACACTGGGCTCCCCCTAGGTAATAATGTCCTCTGCTCCCCTTCTTCCCCTCCAGCATAATCCTATCGCCGCGTAACACCCTCAGGATTCCTCCACCAGCTACCGTCCTGTAGCCTCTTGAATCCAGTCTGCTAAGTGAGATAAGATTTCATTTGAAATCGGGTATGTATCAGATCTCTCCCAATCTCCTCACTGCACCGTCATGTGTCCTCTAGCTGACTGTCCCAATGCCTTTGATCGCATAGCTCGATCCATCCAGCAGATATACAGTGCCCTCACTGTTCTCCAAGGAGTCCAACTACTCCTCTCTACAACACACATGATAGGGGCATGCAAAATCTAATATCCACTATTGGGAAGAAGTAGATACCTCGTCAGATATCTCCAGGACATCTCCATCTGAATTGCTGCTGGCCATCGCTACAGCAGCCACCGTTCGATTTTTGAGTTGAGGACAATCTCTGGCTAGATGCCCCAACTCCTCACACCGGTAACACCTGATTTTGCTCAAGTCCCTCCTGGACTTAGACCGCCCTCATTGCGATCTCCTGTCATTCCATCTACCACCTCCTGCTCCTCCAAAAGCCACCAAAGTTGAGCTACCGCCACCTGAGCTCGAAGCTGGGTTCTCCCTCCTGAGAACCTCATTCTGGAGTATCGCCGCGGTGACCTCGTCCATCTTGATAGTGCTTTTTCCCACTAGAAGAGTAGTCACCAAGGACTCGTACGAAGGGGGAAGCAACGCCAGCAAAACCAACGCCCTGGTCTTCTCCTCAATGTTTTCACCAACGCTGAGGAGGTCGGTGAGGATCTTCTGGAAGTGGCTTAAATGCTCCTACACGCTCTGTCCCTCAGTCATCTGTAGTTGGTAAAACTGCCTCCAGAGGAAAAGTGTGTTGGTGAGAGACTTCGCCATGTATAACTCCTCGAGCTTCGACCACAGCACCGTCAGAGAAATCTCGCTCAGCACATGGATCACCACCTCATCCGCCAGGTACATGCGGATGGTACTCACCGCCTGCATCTGTAGCCATTTTCAATCCTGCACCTTCATGGTGGTCGGCTTCTCATCGCATAAGAGAGCATCGATCAATCCCTATTAGATGAGCACGTCCTTCACCCTTGCCTGCCACAAGGAGAAATTGCTTTTACCATCGAACTTGTTGATCTCCATCTTGATTGTTCCTGTCTTCTCCATCTTCAGTCTTGCTCACCACCGCTGCAATCTGCATTCTTGTACTGCCTTGCTCTGATACCACTTGTTGGGTGGATGTCTAGCCAGGACACCACCTCTCAAGATCCTTTCAGTACCACACGATGCAGCAGGAAGAAAGAAGAAACAAAACAAAAGGAAAAAATAATCAAAATACATGGATCAGCCACAAAAGGGCTCGCCTCCAAGGGGCATGCAAACTTCACTATGAAAAAGAAAATTTTATAAGAGGAGACCTCACCCTCAACCCTTGTACACCCAATTCTCTCTCACTAGAAGTTCCCCTCACAAAAGCTCTCTCTATCTTGGAAGACCCCCTAAACCCCTGAGTACTTGGCGATCGCTGTCCAAGAGCCTCCTGCTCCTTCTCTCTCAGTGCTTCCACCTCTCTCTTCTCTAGGTTCTCGTACGGTGCAAAAAACCAACCACACATCCTCTCTGTTATCGATCAGCCCTATTTAAAGGGCTTAAAACTTGATTAGAGATGGCTTAGGAGTCCTAAACAAAGCCAGATAACCTCTGGACCGTCGGATCAAGATCGGGAGCCACCCACGCCCTCAGATCGCACTCCGATCCATAAAATAGTGCCGTGGACCATGAGAAATGCATGGGAAATGCCCATGCGGTCCACAGGCTCAGTCGTGGACCACTCGATCCATGGTGGACCGGGGCAAATGGCCAGCAAGCCTCCTGGGCCGGCCCGCCCATGCGGGCCTGGGCCGTGCCCGCACGTGGGCCTGCGCGTGGATTGGGCCGCACGCTGGCTGGGCCACACGCCCGCTTGGGCCACCCGCCCGCATGGGTTGCGTGTCCCATGTGCCGCCGCCTGCGGCCGCACCGCTGTCGCCCCCCGCCGGTCGCCGATGGTCCTCCACTGCCTTGAATCTCATGCCAACTTCAAAAGCTCGTATCTCCTCCATCCGAGCTCCATTTCAGGTGATCTTGATCTTGTTGGACTTCATTTTTCACTGCAAACCTCACTATGGACTCAATGTAGGCTGAATCTTGAGGTGTCAAATCCTAACATTGAGCCAGAGTATGTTGCTGCTAGTGAAGCCATTAAGGAAGCTATCTGGATGAAGAAACTCATCATGGATTTAAGAGTCATTCCTAAGATTGAAGGACCGGTGTCACTCTATTTTCGTAACACTGGGACCGTTATTCAAAATAAGGAACCTAGGTCTCATTATAGATCCAAGCACATCCTCAGACGTTTTCATCTCGTTAAAGATAAGATGTTGTCTTTGAATGAGTAGACAGAAAGAACAATATAGCAGATCTATTCATTAAGGCCACACCACAGTAGTTATATGATCACCATCTTAATTGTATGAGATACAAAGGTGATTGGCTTTAGTGCAAGTGGGAGATTGAAAGAAGAGTGCCCTATAAGCCAATCGTAAGTGTGTTGCGATGGGACTTTCTTTAAAATTTTTCAACTCATGAACGATATTTATTATTTGAGGCATTGATTCATCATATTAGCTGCATCTTAATATATCTAAGATTATGATGAACCTCAAAGATTAGGATAATAGTTTTAGGAGACATGAATGGGTCATGCTAGTGAGATCTAAAATCCTAAAATCCTAATCTTAAATATTCCTAATCGTAGGAGCATTGAGTCGGGGATCAATGTTCCAAATAGACTAGCACATCCTATGTATGCTCAATGGAGAGGATGGTAGATCTCACTAGCCACTTGTGTGAGACATTAATATAAGGATGTGGGTGCTCATTTGAGAAATGAGTCCACTGAATTGACTCGATGAAAGAGAACATCTAATGGAAGCCTTATTTGAATGTCAAAGATGGTTCTCTAAGTGAGAGTTGTGCAAATGATCCTTAGACCTGAAACCACCATGGAATCTTATGCACATGAACTCATATTTTGGTTCGTACCCAAGCATGACATTAAGACATATACGGGGTGTTTTGGATATGGAGTGTGTATGAAGGTTGTGAGTAGGTCAATATGGAATCGATCACTCCTAGTAAGAGGAGATCGCATCCTGTGTATTCTCAATCTTAGATGACTCAGAAAAGTCTTTTGACCAAATACAGGAAGGAGATTAGAAAGAGTTTCTAATACTTCTTCATTAGAGTCATTATTGGTTAATTGAGAATCGATATGAATATGTGCTTGAGTTTGACATGATTCCATACTCATGAACATATTTTGGGTGCAAGGATGATCGAAGAATTGAATTGCACAGTAATTTGCCACTGAAGGGTAGATTTTGTATTTCTATCAAATTTTAAATCTTCTGGATAGTCATAATACATTGCTAGACATCAATCTTGACTTGTAGGTTTTTGACCGAATTAAAGAGTTTAATTCGATTGCCAATTAGAAATGATTCTAATTATTGAACTCGGGTTAGCTCGATTGGACCAAAATTGATTAGATTGAAATCTAATCAAATTTGTTCAACTTATACCTGGACCTACTATCAGCTAGATGTGAAACCCAATGGGTCACACACATATAGAAATTGGCCAAGGACCCTTTTGAAAAAGGTTGATTAGAATTTTGGATTCAATCAGGGTTCCGATAAGCATGCTAGCACGTGTGGAAACCCTTGCTCCTTTGGAGACCAATTTGGTCCCATCCCTTGCTAATTAGCTAGCCCAATTTGCTATACATTTGGGACAAGTCATATCACCTAGAAGCAACCCAAATTGGGCACCACATCCTATGTCAACACCAATTATGAAGAGTCCAAGTTGTGATGGACTCTTGGTGCAAAACAGATTCTGCGTACAAGTGTTGGCGTGGGTAGAAGAAAAAATATTATTTTTTGTGAGATTAAAATTATGTGTGATAGCTCATATCACCCTCCATCCTCTGGTACACATCTTAAAGTATGAGATATATTTTTTCTAAAATTTTTGGGGAAGAGAAAAAGTTGGAAAAAGAAGGATGTCTCGTGCGCGCACGCAGAAGCGTCGCATCTCTCTGTGATTTGGAGAGTCTTTCTCTCTTTCAAATGCTTTTAGATTAGAATTATTTTTGGTGATAACGTTCCACATTTGATAAGCTTTGTTTGATAATTTTTCTGGAATTTTTCTAGACTTATCTGGATGCCAAACAGATGCCATAAGTCGGTCCTGATGCTTGCATGCATGGTGATCAGCACTTGCGTGAAGAGGTGCGAGGATAGCATCCTTCCATGAGAATGTTATCACCATTTTTGATTTTCTGGAATCTAGATTGAATCTCCAATCCACATAAATTTTGGAGGATTTTTTCTAATTTAAGAAGAGATGTGGAAACATCCCTTCTTTGGTTGCATGCGCACAGACCAGGGTGCTGATCGACGTATCATGGATAAGAGTCCTTCTGCTTGAAGGAACTCTTATCTCTGATAATCAGATCAGATATGCCTTTTGGATAAGGCATGTCCCTCTCTTTTGGCATCCCTCTAGTGGCTATAAATAGGTCGGGGTGCTGGATATCCAAGGAATCGAAGAGGGGTTTCCAATTTCTCTCCTGTTGCTCTCTTTTCTTTCTTACAACCTATCTTAGTTTTAGGACAAGGCTTTGGGATTTAAGATAAGGCTTTGAGATTTAAGGCAAAGCCTTATCTGGTCCTAATAAGGGTTGTAAGGATCCTAAAGAAGAAGAATCAAAAGTTCAGAGGATGTTCTAAGAGGGTAAGGTCAGGTTCTTGAAGAAACTTGATCGGTATGAGGCTAGTCAAGTTCTAGGGGCTAGAACTCTTGAAGTAAGGTGAAGAAGGAGCGCTGTCTTTGGTTCAATTTTCATGTAGATCACCATTGGAGGACGGACACTTGGATGCCTTATAAAAATTGGGATTAGCGCTATAGGTATTCTTCTTATCCTAATTTATATTTATTATGCTTTGATTATTATAGTCAAAGTTTCTGGGTATTAGGGCTTCCAGTGCATTGGGTGTTTTGAATGAAAATTTTAAACACCTAACACTTTCGCTGTGCCACCGAAACCCAACCGACCATACATCATTGAGAATGATATTTTTCTTGACCTATTCAGAGATAGTCATGAGTAGAGACTCTGACAGATGGCTTGAAACCATGACATTCGAAATGAACTCCCTGTACATCAACTAAGTATGGACTATGGTTGAAGCACTTATGGGTATGACCCAATAGGTTGCTAACAGGGATGTCAATTTAGATTTTTGCTATTGTCACACACCATCTAGAGAGTTTGTCTTTAGTGGGAGGATAAATGCATTTATAGATTCAAGCAGGCATTGAGGAGTTGGTACTTCTATTTTTGATTAGACAATCAAAATATTTGACTTTATCAAATATAGATAAACTATATGTGTGTGCAAGAAGATAGGTGGGAGTCCCACTAACTTCTTGGTTATGTGTATCAGTGATATACAACATATTGGGATGGTAGTCCCAATATTGTACTTGGCATGCTTATCACAAATATTTTTATGAAAAAGACTTGGGTTAAGCATCCAATATACTTGGCATCTATAGTGATAGATATAAGTAGATGTTAGGCTTGTCTCAATCTAGATACATGAAATTTATGTTGAAAATGTTCCACATGAATGGGTGTAAAAGAGTTTACTTATCCATATATACAATGTACCAAGCCTGATGTGAATTATGTTCTGTACATAATCATTGATTCTAAGCAAATCCATTGAATCTTTTAAAAACTGTGAAAAGTATTCTCAAAGTACTTGAAAAGTACTAGAAGAGCAGTGATTGGAAGAGTTCCAAGTAGCAAACTGTATTTGACTCAGTTAAATACTGTTAGTAAAGATTGCTAAGGAAAGTTGCCTGATGAAGGGTTCATCATTGAGTTGGGTTTGGTCTCACTTAAAACCCATGCACATCTTAGGAACTTTCACCTTATTCATCATTTAGTCATAAAATGAGTAAATATTAAGAACATTATAATGGATCAATTCACTAAGCCTTATACAGCAGCAGTGTAATCGTCATCCTGATTGCATAGGCATCAGGTACAGGGGTGATTGGCTTTAGTGCAAGTGGGAGGTTGAAAGAATAGTATCCTATAAGCCAATCATAAGAGAATATGAAGGAACTTTTCTTTATTTTCTTCCTACTCATTTACATGACAATAGTTATTTTATTTATGAGGTATTCTGTTTTATCATTTGCTGCATCATATTTTTATGATTATGATAAATCTCATAGATTAGGGCAATAATTTTAGGGCCATGATGAGATCATGTCAGTGAGATCTAAAATCTTGATAGCTCTAATCTAAAATATTTTCAATCATTGGATCATCGAGTCGGAGATCGATGATTTCGATAAGACTGGTACATCCTATGTATGCTCGATGAAAAGGGTAGTTGATCTCACAACCACTTGTGTGGTGATACTAATACAAAGATATAGGTGCTCATTAGAGAATGAGTTCATAGAACTGATCCACAGGAAGAATATCTGATAAAGCCTTACAGCATGTCAACAGATGGTTCTTCAGTGGGAGTGGTGCATGTGATCCTTTGACCTGAGATCACCATAGCACCTTGTGCACATGGACCCTTACTTTGGTTTATTCTCTAGCACACCACTTTAAGATGTGTGTGGGATATTCTGGGTATGGTGAAGTGTGCATGAAGGTTGTGAGTGGTCAACAAGAAATCGATCACTCTTTGTAGGAAGAGAGAACATCCTATATGATCTCATAGGATGATGACTCTAAGAGTCTCTGACCAGAGTAGAGATGACCAGTAGAAATAGTTTCTACTAGTTCATCAATTGAGTCATCATCATCAGATTGAGATACATATGGTTAGATATTTAGGTTTGACATATTTTCGTACCCATAGCCTTTTCGGAATGTTGTGTGATCGAAGGATTGAATTACACAGTAACTCATCATGGAAGGATAATTTTTGATATTTTTACTAAATTTTAAATCTTTTGGATAGTCATGACATGCTGCTAGATATCAATCTTGACTTTTGGACTCATCAAAATTAAAAGAGCTTAATTTAAGAATCAATTAGGAGGAGTCTTAGTTGATTGGGACTCTCGAGCTGACCTAATCTAATCAGATTAGGGTTACGTCGAGAGTCTTGGTCCACTACTGGCTAGATTTGGAACCCAATGGATCACACACAACAAAAAATTTGATCTTGGTCTAATCTATTTAAATTTAATATAAATTCAATGGGTTAGTTAAATTGTTAGCACATGAATTAACCCAAGTTTTCAATTGGATTCAGTGCAAAGGTGTTTGTGCTAACATAGACTTATTGCCTTGACCTAATGTGATTGGGTTTGAACCATCTAATTTATTAGTTAGTTTATCTAGATTTTATGGAAGAGTTCCATGTGAAATCACCTTTCTCCATGCCAAGCCACATGCTAAATTTATTTGTAACACCCATTTATTTTATGCATTTAAGTGGAGTTGTCCTTCTAGTTTACTCTTAAATTCTTTCCATTATCCACTTGTTCCTTAATTTTGTGCGCTATTTGATGGTGCTTGGGATATGTGGACATGGAAGAAGAAGTAGAATCCTTCTCTTGGAAGGAACTTCATGCAAAAAAATAAATGGGATGCTCCTTTTGTGCGTTGAGATATGAAGAGTCCTTAATTTAATGGACTCTTGGTATTTCACATGTTCTCCCTTTCCACGCACCATATTTTTGAAAGGAATATGCCCTACAAGCCAATCTACTTATGTATATAAAGAATTTTTTTTGTAATATTTCAGACTTATGTAAATGATATTTTATATTAATAAAAGATATTTTTTTTTATCATGTGCTGTATCTTATATTTTTTAATTGAGATCATGATGAATTCCATAGATCAGAGCAATATTTTTAGGATTATGATGAGATCTAAAATCCTAAAACTCTGATCTAGAACATTCCTTTTTAGAGGGATATTGAGTCAGGGATCGATGTTCTGGAAGAACTAGCACATCCTATATATGCTCGGTAAAGAGGGTAGCTGATCTCATAAGTTACTTGTGTGAGACACTAATACAAGGATGTGGGTTCTCATTAGAGAATAAGTTCACTGAATTGATCTGACATGAGAAATATCTTATGGAATTTTAATGTCAAGAGATGCTTCTCTAGTGGGGGTTATGCATGTGGGCCTTAGACCTGAGACCACCATAATACCTTGTGCATATGAAACTATAGTTTTGGTTCATACTCATTCATGACTTAGTCATGTATGGGATATTCTGGATATGATAGATTATGTATAAAGGTTATGAGTAGATCAACATGGAATCGATCACTCCAATTAAAAAAGAGATCGCATCCTACTTATTCTGATCGAGAGATGATTCAAGAAGACTTTGATCAAACTAGAATAAAAATTAGAAAAGATTTCTAATATTTTATTAATTAAATCATCATCTTATGATTGAGAGAAATATGAATATGAAATTGGATTTGACTTGGTTCCATATCCGTAATCATATTTGGGATGTTGGATGATCGAAGGATTGAATTGCACGGTAACTTGCCACTGAAGGGTATTTTTGATATTTCTATTAAAAAATTTTATATCTTTCAGGTAGGCATGATACATTGCTAGACGTCAATCATATCTTGTAGGTTTTCATAAATTAAAGAGTTTAATTCATGGGTCAATTAGAAAGGGTTCTAATTTGATAACTTGGATATGCATCCGTTTGACCTAATTCGGTTAGATGGACTCTAATCAATTTGGGTCAACATAAATCTAGACCTACTACTAGCTAGATGTGGAATCCAAAGGGTCACACACATTAAGAAATTAGTCAAACATTTTATTTGATTTAATTGTGGGATATTGGATCCAGATTGGGTGCCTAATTGACAAGCTAGAACTTGTTGGCTAACCCAAGCTCCTAACCTAATCTATTTGGGTTTGAAACCTTGCCAATAAGTCAACCAAAATTATGTGAGACTTAATTTGGTTAGTACCTATTTTAATCAGTCTTAATTGGAAATTTTTTCATAATTTTAACATCATTTATCAAGAGTCCCAAGTTGGTAGGACTCTTGGTGTAAGGTGCCATATTGTTTGGTGCAAGAATTGTGTGCATACAAGAAGTCCTTCTTTAAAAGGATTTTACTCTGAATTTCTATGCCATTTTAATCCTTATTTGATGAGGTTTAATTTCTAATTTTATGAGATTTTAATGAGATTAAAATCTATGGCTTATGGGGCATGGAAATCAGGTCATGCATTTGGGTTTTAGCGCATGAAGACTTGTAACATGTGAGAGGATTAGAGTCCTTCCCATCGAAGGATCTAATCTTAATTTTTGACACCAACTAACTTCTTTCCTTTATCTTATTGCACACTATTTTTGAAGAATTTTAATGGGATTAAAATACCTAAATGGCATGGAGATAAAGTGGATAAGGTTTGGCGCATGGTTCTTGGCGCACAGCATTTTATCTTGGTGTGCAGAAGGGCTAAAAGTCCTTCTGCATGTTAATCACCTTTTTGGGATAAGGATTAGAGGGCCAAGATTTAATCCCCACCTTTGGTTGAGTGATTTGACCAAGTCAAAACACATTTGGAGGGGCAAGTTGGGATCTTGGTGGCGCTAATTCTAGAAGGCTGAAAATTTCTTCGTAACTTTTCACGTATCAATTCTCTCCCAGGATTTTAAATTAAATCCAAGGCCTTAATCAGATTATGGCATGAGATTTGGATGGATAGGATCAGGTTTGACCTGGTCAAACAATCATAAGGAAGTCCGATTATTGAAAAGAAGTCATACGACACTTAAACATCATATGAATTCATAATGCATAACAACAATCCTTCTGATTAAAGGATGTATTTGATACGTTAATAACTAGATTCAAGGCTTTTGCAAATAGACATATTAGCATCTATTCGTATGTTATAAATATCCCCCCTTTGGTATGGATAAAGATCAATCAGAAGTCTGATAAAGTTTCTGAAGGAACCAGATCTAGGGTTTCAGGGTTAGACCTTGAAATTTTTTCAAGATCAGGCAGCGAAAGACTAAAATAAATTAAAATTTATCTTATAAAATCAGAGAATCTTTAGATCTAAGATTCTATTACATGATTATTATATGACATTAAATCAAAAATTAAAATATAAAGAGCAAGAATTACATGTTGATCATATCAACATGTTTCTATACTACATCTAATGTATGTAAAATATAATAGATCAGATCTATTACCTTGCAAGTTAGACATTCTAACTTTGCTGATCCGGGATTGAAGATGATGTTGCAAGCCACACATGTATCCGGCCTCTAAGAGTCATCCACACGAGCTCACGAATCACGATCAGAAGTCCTGGTCCAGGAAATCAGCACAGTATGCTAGTACTGCGCTGATCCTTCTTCGATGGTTGATCAAATGCCTCCTTCTTTTTGATTTGGACTCTTCCAAAGATGAGAAGTAGGAGAAGGAGTTTTAGATGTGAGACACTCTTAGAAAACTTATAGATAGAGGAAGGGAAGAGATGAACCCGCAACTCTAGAAGAAGATCCTCTTCTTCTTCTCTTTGCTCTTAACCCATACACCTAGTTTTGTGTCTATTAGATCTCCATACCCCAAAATTATTTCTCTTTTATTTTTAGAGGCTCTAAAGGTCTCTCAATGCTTTATGTTTCACAAAAATTTCATAAAGAAATTCATTTTAAATAGAGAGATATGAAGAGTCCTTGTCTAGATCAAATACCTAGTCAAGGATTATCCAAACAAGGCAAGACAAGGGGTGCCCAACTCTTGGGTGCCCCCTCTTTCTTTTTATGTGTGGACCACCAGCAAAGGATGTATATTATGTGCCATAAAAGCCATAAAAATTTCAAAAAAAATTTAGATAAAATCAGTGTCATAAGAAAAGAGTTTTGGTTTCCTAAAACTCTATCTCATAGAATTTGAAATCCAAACTAATTCCTACTTTGACTTGATCCACAACCACTTTCCATGTAAGAGAGAAAGAGAGGAAGGTTTTGAGCATATGTGAAGACCTGGGAGAGAAGTTTTATTGCATAAAATAAGAAAGAGTGGGCGTGGGATAAGAGAGAGTGGGTGTGGGGGCTAAATTGGCGCAAGGTGGAATCCTAGTCTTACTAGAATTCAATCTATGACTTGTTCAAATTTGATTTTTCAAACCAAATCAAACCAAAATCAAATCAACCTAATTAAAATAGATCTTAACCTAATTAAGAGCTTAATTTAATCAGATTAAATTAGATTTAAATTAGATTTAATTTTTTAATCAAATTAGAAATTAGGTTGACCCAAGTCCTATTTGAACTTGGATTAGTTTTTTCTTGCACTTGGCTTATCCAATAAATCAATTGGACTTGATCCAATCAAGCCCAAACCAAATCTAATTAATGAAGGAAAAACAATATTTTTCTTGTAGGATCTTCCAAATCTAATAAGATCTGAGGCGAAATATTTTAAAAAAAAAATTATCTTACTTTATTTCAAATCTAAGGTCTATTAGATCTAATTTTTATTATCTGATATTTAATCTAAAATTAAATCAAAAACTTGAGCATTAGAGGAATACATCTAGGATAACTAGATTACCCTGTAGATGATCGCAGCAATGCTCGAGGTTCTAAAATAGCCACGCAGTCACTTGACCTCTACCGGTATCCACTCGAGCAGGATCTAGATCATCTTCTCCTCACAAATTGTTGCTCCAAAAATCAGATCTAGATCTAATCTACAAGATCTTCAAAAGATCTTCTGAAGCTGGAGCAGCAGCTTCTCGACAAATCCCTGCAGCCTTCTGATCAGGGAGCCACCACATCTTGGACAAGCACCAGATGGATGCCCAACCTCTTGGACGTGAACAGGGGAGGGAGAGGAGCAGAGGAGGCATGGAGAAGGGATGTCATATTTTTGCTGGGTATTGAGCAGATTCTCTAAACCTTAGGCATAGACAGGGTTTAAATAGACCCTACTGCGCCATGCAGTGCCACATCATTTGACCAATCAAAAAATTTTAATTAATTTTAAAAAAATTTTGATTGGTGGAGTGATATCATCTGATCATATCAGATAAAAACTCCACCAAATCCTCCTACTGTTGGTGCCAACACTGGATAAACACAATGAGATTGACACCCAACAGTTTGAGTCAATCAAGGCATAGAGTCCTCATCTCATGGGACTCTATCCTTATCCACTTGGGGCGCACACCCAATCTGATCTTGACACCTACTTTGAGGCCTAATTTAGCAGGTGGACACTCCACAAAAACTCTCCAATGACCTCTTGCCAGTGGCCTTCAGTTCAAGATCCATAAGTCAACATTTGACCGATGTCCTAAAATAGAAATGGCAGGTGACAGAAATTGATAGGTGTTGTCTTAAATTCATGTCATGAATTAAGACAAGATTTTTTTGAGCTGGACTGACTCCAGTCAGATTGAGAGAAATCTTCTCAAGGTTCTCTAGATAAGTCAAATCACATTTGGCTCAGTCGAGATGAAAAAGATTGCACGAGAAGAAAGTTAGGCTCAATCGTGTGCTAGCATGATTTTCTTGAACCTAATTGGATCTAATTCAAATCAATCAAACTGGGCTAGCTTGATTGATGACATCCAGACCCTAACTCTTGCTTGTATGACCTAGTTAGGTTCATTTCTGTATGGTAATGAGACATGTCATGATCTCATCATCGACATCATCGAAACTCCTTTCGATGGACCAGAACTCTTCTGATTCAGATAATTAGAATGATCGATCATCAAGATTATTGGGTATAAAATACCCCCAGTCAAAGTTTGTAAAAGACCGACCCTTTCAAGACTTTTCCAGCTTCCGACCTTGTGTGGTGTCTTTCTAAACCCCCTCGACCGTCCGAGCTTCCATAATACCATCCGGACTTCTCCGACAATGAGCTTCTCCATTCATCTACCGGGCCGCTCCAAAGGCTCTCTGGGCTTCACTATCAACCAATCTTCTATAGTGATCAACTATTCTTCGAATCCCTTCTAGACTTCTTCTGACCACGGATGACCCTACTCCGAACTTCTTTCGAACTTTGTTAATATCCGAGCTTCTCCGACAACGAGATTTCTACAGTAACCAGACTCCATCCAAATTTCTACGACGGTCGACTGCCTTCCGGATTCCACCCAAGTTTCTGCGAGAGCCGAACTTCTACAGCAAGCAGTCTACTCTAAACTCCTACTGCAGGTGGTCTACTTCGGATATCTACTCTGGATCCCAGATGAGCTTCTACAACGGGACAGGCTCCACCGGCCAGGTCACTACTCCAAACTTCTACGACAACCGATCTTCGATCAAGCTTCTACAATAAGCTGCCTCCTTTCAGCCTTCTGCAAGAATCGGACTCCGTCCGAACTTCCATAGCAGATGGATTTCGAACAAGCTTCTACAACAGATGGGCTCCAGCAGCTGGATTTCTACAACGATCGATCACCTCCGGTGTCTGTCGAACCTCTCCAACACCATCCGAAGTCCACCGCCGGCCGACCCTCCACTAGATTCTTCATGAAACCAGACTTTCCCAACAGAAAGTCCCCATCCGAGCCGACCCTCCATCAGATTCTTCATGAAACCGGACTCCCCCAATAGAAAGTCCCCATCCGAGCTTCAACAGCAGATGGTTTTCGCCTGCAGCATCGGTGCTCTAGGCACCCAACAATAGTAGACCCATCACAACCTCAAAAACATCTGAACTTCTCCTAGATCGACGAGATAGAGAGCCATTCCACTCCATTAGACATCCCAACCGAGCTTCAACCGATAGATCCAAACTCTCTGGCAAGTCACGACAATGGCTGCTACCCTACCCCACACTCTGTAATGGATTCTGCATGGCTCTACCACTCTCTGGCAAGTCGCGATAATGGACACCATTCCACTCTCCGTAACAAACTCCATGTGGCCCTGAACGGCCCCTGGCGCCACTACTCTCTGTAACAAACTCCACGTGGCTCTGAACGGCCCACTACCAGGTGGTTACAGACATCGCTGTCAATCAGTTACGCTCTCTGTCTATAAAAAGGGACCTCCTAGATACGTTCTTCTCTAAGCTCTAAACTCTATCTCGAAACTCTACTAAAATTTTTATTCGAGCACTCCATTTCTGTTGAAGCAGAGTATGACTGGAGCATCGGAGGGTCTTGTCGGAGCACCCCCAACTCTGGTTTAAACTTTCATTATAGGTCTCGATGGCGGCTGTGGTCATCACTGTTGGAAAATATGTCCCAAAAAGCCAATCGTCAAGCTGTTGATGATTGAGCAACCAAGTATTGTAATTGATTTGTTAATAAATAAAATATATTTGGTATTTTCATCATAAGCTTTCATCTTTTAATGAACTCCATTATTATGATGAAGTCCTTAGGACTATTTAGATTCGATAAAGAGAGGATTTATCGATTAGTCCTTAAAACAGTTCACGACCAAATGATAGGCTGTTAATAAGGACGACAGCTTCTATCGAGCATAGGTCACTGTAGGCCATATGGGTTGGTTGTCCTCTTAACCAAAGAGTGTGAAGACACTGGTATGGCATACAGGTGAGATGTACTGATACATCATCATTGAACGTGACCAACTCTAGAGTATTCTGCTGTCGAGAATGTCTCTGATGGGATATAGGTATTAGTGTCCCTTAGACTTGAGATCGCCTCAGTGACTTGCAAGCAACTCACTGTGCTTTGGTACTGGACTAACTAAATTTTTAATTCAAGAATGGAAGGCTTTTGGACACAGTCAAGTACTTGCAAAGTCAGAGTGTGATCGAGATGGGATTGACCACTCCAAGAGTTGGAGAAGAATGAGTCGCTGTATTTTAATTTAGCAAAACCTTGGCCAGGGTAATCCATCAGATGGATTTGATATTTTGAAATACAATGTGGACAACCTGATCAGAGTTGGCAGTTGAACTCTAGGGTGTCCTATGATCATTTTGGTCAACAGGATGAATTATATGAAAATATATCTGCATGGGTTCTAAGGATGTTGTTCTACACATTCGACCTATCCGATCGTCGGGTACCATTGCTAGATGGTCACTTCAATTGGTACAAAAATTTATTTCTGTGATACCGACTTAGGTTCGGACCTATGAGATCACACACATTAGAGTTCATGATCCGATCGGATGGTTGATCAACAATTAAGAATCATTCTAGGGTTAAATGATCAATACGATTGACATTTAACCCAGTGCAAGTGTTGCAGGAGGATCAATTAGCAATTTGATTGCTAATTGGCTTAATTTGATTAAGCCAATGGGCTGAGATTAAGTCTAATTAAATATAATTTAATTAGATTTGGTTTGGGCTTGATTGGATCAAGTCCAATTGGTTTATTGGATAAGCCAAGTGCAAGAAAAAACTAGTCCTAGTTCAACTAGGACTTGGGTCAATCTAATTTCTAATTTGATTAAAAAATTAAATCAGATTTAAATCTAATTTAATATAATTAAATTAGGTTTTTAATTGGGTTAAGATCTATTTTAATTGGGTTTATCTAATTTTGGTTTAATTTGGTTTGAGAAACCAAATTAAAACAAGTCATAAGATAGAATCCTAGTAAGACTAGGATTCCACCTTGTGCCACATAAGCCTTCCCCATGCCCTCTCTCTCATTCAACACCAATCTCCTCTTATTTTGTGTGACAAAAGCCCTCTCCCAGGTCTCTCTTACATTCATAAAAGGTTTCCTCTCTTTTTTCTTACATGGAAGGTGGTTTGGATCAAATCAAAGAGGAATAAGTTTGGATTTCGAATTCTATGAGATAGAGTTTTAGAAATCCAAAATTCTTTCAATTTTGCACCAAATTTATCCAATTTTTTTTTAGAATTTTTATGGATTTTAGGGTACATATTATGCACCCTTTTTTGGTGATCCATGCATAAAAATAAGGAGGAGGTGCTCAAGAGTTGGGTGCCCCTTATCTTGCCATGTTTGAATAAGCCTTGACTAGGTATTTGACCTTGACAAGGACTCTATCATATCTCTCTGTATAAAATGAGTTTCTTCATAAAATTTTTAAAGAAGATAGAAATTTAGTGACCTTTGGGCCATCCAAATATTAGAGAGAAAGACCTTTGGGTCATGGAGATATATTAGACACAAGATAGGGTGTCTAGAGAGAGAAATGAGAAGAAGAAGAGGGTCTTCTTCTAGGGTTGTTTGTTTTCATATCTTTCCTCCATCCATCTTGAGTTTTCTGAGAGCATCTTAGATCTGAAACTCCTCCTCCTACTTTTCATCTTTGGAAGAGTCCAAATCAAGAAGAAGGAGGCACCTGATCAACCATCAAAGAAGGATCAGTGCAGTACTAGCATAATGTGTTGATTTCCTGAAGCAGGACTTCTGATCGAGATTCGTGGGCTCGTGTGGACGACTCCTAGAGGCCGGATGCATGTGCAGCTTGCAACATCATCCTCAAACCCGGATCAGTGAGGTTAGAACATCTAACTTGCAAGGTAATAGATCTGATCTATTGTTTAATACATACATTAGATGTAGTATAGAAACATGTTGATATGATCAACATGTAGTTCAAGCTCTATATATTTTAATTTTTGATTTAATGCTATGTAATAATCATATAATAGGATTTTAGATCTAGAAATTCTTTGGTTTTAAAAAATAAATTTTGATTTATTTTAGTCTTTCGCTGTATGATCTTGAAAAAGTTTCAAGATCTAACCCTGAAACCCTAGATCTGGTTCCTATAATTGGTATCAGAGCCTAGGTTCTTTATTACATGATTATTTATATATGCTTAGATTATTTCTTAGATTAGATCTAATTATTAAATCTAAAATTAAAATTTTAGATCAATCACGAACTGCAAGGTTGTCCTGCTGTAAGGTTTATCCCTTACAGTGCAAAGGTTGTCCTAGTTTGTGTAGATCTATCTTTAATCATAAATTTATTAGATATGATCTAGATTAAATTTATAATTTATTAGATTTAAAAGGTATTTAAATCTAAAATAAAATCTCTTTGTTAATAATTTTTGTGCAAAAAAATTGTTTAAAGTTGAAATTATTTCAATTACATGAACCTGTTTAGATTAGATCTAAAGTAGTTTCATGTTTATTTCACTTGTATCTTGATTATGAATCAAACATGCAATATGGTTGGTAGAATCATATTGTAAAATTATTTTACAAATATAAAAATTATTTTTTTGAAAAGCCGAACCAAACCCTCAGCCCAAAACTTAATTAAGAATTAAGAAGTTGTTTGATTAGGTTCTAGGATTGTGAATTGAAGAACCTAAGACACAAACCATAACACATTGGGTTAATGGGTTAGTGAGAATTAGGTCCATTAATTGGGTTAGACCTATGGTTAGATTAAAGATGGACTTAATTAGAGAATTGACTAAATCTAATCAATTGTTGTCTTAGATTAGGTCAAGGATTCTCTAGATCAATTATAGTAGTTGTAGTTGGTCAAGTCCATGTCTTTAACGAGAACCAAATGGACTTGATTCTTGGCTAAGCGGTCTAGCACGACCTGTTAGGTTGATCTAATCGAAACTAATTAAACCAGTTAGTGTCTAAGGTAAATCAGATCGGTGATTTTTAATTGGGAGCCCGCTTACCTGGCCATTTCTGATGGTGTCGAAGGCAAGCTTTGGCAGACACTCCCACTGATCGAACTTATCTGGTCTCTTGATAAAATTATATTTTGATCGGATCACTTGACTATTCGAGCTGACCCATGTCAGCTAGGTAAATCAGTGTGACTGATTTAGGTGCTCCTAGACCAGCCCTTTTAATGGTCTCCCTTAAGCTGACTTGGTGAAGCCAGTGGGAGGATCATGATAAGCTGGTTCATCTGACCTCATCCTCTAAATTATTTAAATTCTCTAAAATTATTAGGTCCTTAAAATGATAAAGTTATGGAGATAACTGAGTCATAGCCTCCCATTAAGGTGTTTAATAATGAGTCCATTAACTCAATAATCATTGTAGACCCAAAGGCCTGGTGCTTGTTGACTAATGGAATTATCACTCATCATATGACGACTTGGAAGTGTCTCTCTAATGGTGGTTAGGTGAGCCAACCAAAGTTGGACTTAATCATTCGTTGGTTAGATACACCAAGTATGATCATGTTAATGGTTGGACCTAACCGGATCCTTACAGTGGAGGCCAAAGCCTACTGATTAGGTTTCTGAGGCAAAATTAAAATTACTAGAAATTATTTAGAGAAACAATTGGTTATGAACCCACCCTTAGATGTACATGGGTTGGCTAACCAAAGTTGGGCTTGTGTGCAGTCTAAGTGGATTCTAGTACGCACTAAGGAATTAGGGTAATTCCTCGAATTGGAGGTAGAGGCTACCAATTCGAATAAAATAGTGGGAGAAACCTTTTGATTAAAGTCCAAATCTTTAGGTTTAATGAATTAATTACTAATTAGGTTATGGTTTTTTTTTGTGCAAATATGGCCACTTCCCTATCACTCCGATCATTATTGGACAATGATAAGTTGGTGGGACCCAACTTCGGTAGCTGGTACCGAAAGTTGAAGATAGTCCTGGAGCATGAATGGATCCTATATGTGATAATGGATCCTACACCTGAGGAGCCAACTGTCAATGCACGTGGAACAGTCAGAGATACTTACCAGAAGTGGCTCAGTGACCGGACCACGGTGCGCTGTATCATGCTGGCTGCCATGAGCGATGAGTTCAGTCGTAGATTCGAGACGGCTTAGCCAAAGGACATGCTTCAAGTGTTGGAGGATGCCTTTGGCACACCCGATGACATGGAGAGGCACAAGACTAGTTGTGCCATCTTCAATGCCAAAATACGGGATGGTGCCTCTGTCACTGATCATGTATTGTACATGATCGAGCTGATGGAACGATTGAGCAAGCTCAGCTTTCCTTTGCATGAGCAGCTTGGGAAAGATGCAATACTGAACTCACTGTCCAAGTCTTATCTCCCATTTCTCACTTATTATAGAATGACAAAGCCTGAAGTAAACTACCACGGATTACTGGGGTTGCTTCAGAACTTTGAGAAAGATCACCAACTCCATAAGGAGTCGGTGAACTTAGTGGGAGGATCGTCTTCTGGTTCTCGTCCCTTTATGAAAGGGAAGAAGAACAAGAAGAAGAAAGTGAAGAAGGTGCAAGTTCAGGCTGGGACATCTGTGCAGGGTCAGACCAAAAAGATCAAACCCGATAAGAGTCAAGCTGAATGCTTCTTTTGCAAGAAGCGGGGGCACTGGAAGAGGAACTATCCCCAGTACATTACCTCCCTGGACCCAAACAGGCAAAAAAAGCAGCAAGTTGTTGCTGGACAAGGTATTTATATGATAACTCCTTGCAATTTCTCTATTTGTGATATAACTGACTGGGTATTGGATACCGGTAGCCCTTATCATATTTGCAATTCGTTGCAGGGGTTGCAAGTCAGTAGGAGATTCGAGCAAGGCGAGAGGTTCCTGAACATTGGAGATGGAAGACCAGTTCCAGTTCTAGCATTAGAAATCTTAAAACTTGTATTTGAATCCCATATCGTTGTTCTTAATGATTGTCATTTTTGTCCCAATTTCTTTTTAAATGTCATTTCTGTAGGCCTTCTGGCCAAAAATGATTATGAAATTTCAATAAAGAAATAAATTTATAATATCATTAAGAATGGTGTTACTATTTTTTATGGATATTTGAACAATGGTGTGTATATGTTATCACAACCTGTTAATGTAGTCTATTCAACTGGCAAGCACCCTAGATTAGATAGTGTGTCAGATATCTACTTATGGCACTGTAGGCTAGGTCATATAAATAAGAACAGAATTAACAGGTTGACTCAAGAGGAAATCCTCGAAGTCAGTGATTGTGAATCACTTCCAACCTGTGAGTCCTGTTTTCTTGGTAAAATGACCAAGTCACCTTTTACTGAAAAAGGTGAGAGAGCTACTAAGCTCTTGGGCCTAGTACATACTGATGTATGCGGGCCCATGAGCACCAGTGCTAGAGGTGGATATTTCTACTTCATAACTTTCATGGATGACCTATCCCGATATGGATATGTCTATCTGATGAAACATAAGTCGGATTCATTTGAAATGTTCAAACGATTCCGAAGTAAAGTAGAAAAATAAACTGAGAAGAGTATTAAAACTCTTCGATCTGATCAAGGAGGAGAATACCTTTCTAGTGAGTTTCTCACATATCTAAGAGAGAATGAGATTCTCTCCCAATGGACTCCTCCAAGAATACCACAGCATAATGGTGTGTCTGAAAGGAGGAATCGGACTCTGTTAGACATGGTCTGATCCATGATGGGTTTTGCTAGCTTGCCGATATCCTTCTGGGGATATGCACTCGAATCGACCTATTATCTGTTAAATAGGGTTCCAAGTAAGTCTGTAATTAAGACTCCATATGAGATATGGACAGGACGTAAGCCAGCACTTTCACACCTTAGGGTCTGGAGGTGCCCGGCCTATGTCAAACGATTAGTCACAGACAAACTTGGACCTAGATTTGACAAATGCTGATTCATAGGGTACCCCAAAGAGATAAAAAGATATTTTTTCTACCATGTTGATGAACAAAAAGTGTTCGTCAGCCTTAAGGCAATTTTTTTAGAAAAAGAGTTCCTTGGTGAAAGAACCATTGCCTCTAAGGTTGAACTTAATGAAGTTCAACGGTAGAAGAACCGACACCAATAGCTGAACCTGAGTTGGATATGATTAGATCAGATTCGGAGCCCAATGTACCTACACCATTAAGGTGATCTGATAGAGTACCGCATCAGCCGAACAGATACTATGGTTTCTTGGTCCGGAATGGTGATCCCATCGAACTTAATGAGAATAATGAGGATCCGATCACCTATATGGATGCAATGCAGAGACCTGATTTTGAGAAATGGCTTGAAGCCATGAAATTCGAAATGGAGTCCATGAAGGTCAACGATGTATGGACATTGGTTGACCCACCTGAAGGGGTTAAACCCATTGGGTGTAAATGGATCTTCAAAAAAAAGATGAGCGCAGACGGAAAGGTGGAGACCTATAAAGCCCGTCTGGTCGTCAAGGGGTATCATCAACGTTATGGTATTGACTATGACGAGATGTTTTCCCCTGTGGCAATGCTCAAATCCATTCGAATAATGCTTGCAATAGCTGCTGTTGGGTATAAAATACCCTCAGCCGAAGTTCTTAATAGGATTGACCCTCCCAGGACTCCTCCGGCTTTCGACCGTAGATGGTATCTCTCCGAACTTCTCCAACAGCCAGATTCCCACAGTGCTGATTGAATTCCTCCGATGAACGAACTCCCACTACACCACCCGAGCTCCATCAACATGAGTTCCCCCAGTTATCTATTAAACCGCCCTAAGCGCTCACTAAGCTCCGTCGCCAGCCGACTTTCTACGACTATCAGCTGTTCCCCGAATCCCTTCCGGACTTCCTCCAGCCAAGTTCAACTCCAATCTGAACTACCCCAGACTTCACCAACGGCTGAACTTCCCCAACGGTAGCTTCCTACAACTACCAGATTTCAGCCCGAACTCCTACGGGAGCCAGATCTTGTCTCCAGCTCCAGCTGTGGGAAGACTCTGCCCGGACTCCTACGGGAGCCGGGTCTCGTTCCAAATTTTGACTGCACAAGGACTTCGCCCGGACTCCTACGGGAGCCGGGCTCCACCCATGACTTCGCTTACAGGTAAACTTCGTCCGGACTCCTAAGGGGGCCAGACTTCATCCCTGACTTTAATTGCAGGAAGACTTCGCCCAGACTCCTACGAGAGCCAGACCTCATCTCCGACTCCGGCTACGGGAAGACCCCGCCCGAACTCCTACGGGAGCCGGACTTCACTCCCGACTTTGACTGAAGGAAGACTCCATCCGAACTCCTGCGAGAGCCGGACTCCGAGCTCCTCTCAGATGGGTGGCTAGCCACCTCTCTCCATCAAACACCCCAGTCGAACTCCAGCCGATAGGCCTGGACCCCCTGGCAGGCCATAGTAACGGCCACAGCACTGCTCCGCTTCCTGCGACGGATTCCACATGGCTCCATCACTCCCTAGCAGGCCACAATAACGGCCACAGCACTGCTCCACTTCCTGCGATGGATTTCATGCGGCTCTATCACTCCTTGGTAGGCCACAATAATGGCCACGATCCTGCTCCACTTCCTACGACGAATGCCACGCGATTCTTCCATTCTCTGGCAAGTCACGATAATAGACACCGCTCCGCTCCTCGTGACAGACTCCACGTGGCATGCCCCGGTGATAGCCACGGGTCCACTCCACTACTCTTCGCAACAAACTCCTGGGCAGCCCACTGCCAGACGGTTATAGACATCACTATCAGTCTGTTGCCCCCTTTGCCTATAAAAGGGGGACCCCATATACGTTATTCTCTAAGCTCTCATTTTTACCTAGAAACTCTGCTAAAATTTTTATTCGAGTACTCCATTCTTGTTGAGGCAGAGAACTGACTTGAGCATCGGAGGGTCTTGCAGGAGCAACCCCACCTCTGGTTTAGACTTCTTTTGTAGGTCCCAGCGGCGACCGCGACCCCCACAACTCCAGCTTCTCCGACACAGGCAGATTTTTGCACCAACAGGATTGGCGCTAGAGGAAGGGGCTGTGTCTTCGCAGTACCCTTGTTCTTAAAGGAGCGCTCAACGGGACCGCCCTTGGGCATCTTTTCTGGTGCCCTCTCCTCCTTCCTCCACTTGGTCTTTGCCCGATGCCTCCCCGCAAGGCATCCACGCGACGACCCATGACATCCGCAGCCAGATCTCAAGCTCCAGCTTTGCCTCCAGTTTCCCAGGCCCCACATCCTCTGACAACAGTGGCCGGCATGGAGCGGTCGGACAATCGACCTCCGACGGATTTCGCCAACACCATCTCGGGAGAATCCTGGTGGGAAGCGACCAACGTATTGGCTGTAACCTCCAAGCGACAAAAGATTGAGGAGCCCATAACCTTTACTGAAGAAGATGCTCAGGGAGTTCAATTCCCTCATAACGATGCGGTTGTAGTTTCCTTGAATATAGCAAATTACGATGTCCGCCGCATTTTTGTCGACAATGGAAGTTCGGCCGATATTTTGTTCTACGATGCCTTCTTAAGAATGTCCATCCTTAACGGCCATTTGAGGCCGATTGGCTCCCCTCTAGTAGGGTTTACCGGCGATGCTGTTCCGATGGAAGGAATGATAACTTTGACTACAGCCGTGGATCGATATCCAAGGCAATCCAAGGCTCTGGTGAATTTCCTGGTGGTGAAGGCACCGTCAGCCTATAACGCAATCCTCGGTCGACCTGACCTCAATGCTCTCCGAGCCGTCGTGTCAACCTACCATTTGAAGTTCAAATTCCCTACCAACCAGGGGATCGGAGAGGTCAAAGGAGACCAAGCCCTGGCCAGACACTGCTACAACATAGCCTTGCAAAGAAGCGACCAGTCCGACTCCTATCCAGTTGATGGGCTGGATGCCCGCGACGACCTCACTGAAGAGAGGGGCGGCCCAATCGAAGATCTGGTACCGATCCCTCTGAATGATGAGAACGTGGAGCATGTGGTGATGATCGACTCCAACCTGGGGGAGGAGGTGCGGACGCATCTCATCGATTTTCTATGAAAGAATGTGGATGTTTTCACTTGGGTTCCAGCAGACATGCCGGGGATTGACACGGAAGTCATGGAGCACCATCTGACCGTCGATCCAAAGCATCGATCGATGAAAGAAAAAATTTGAGGTCATGCACCAGTGAGGCAGAAGGTGATAGCCGAGGAAGTGGACAAACTTCTGAAAGCCGGATTCATTAGAGAAGTCAATTATCCTGATTGGATTTCTAATGTTGTCCTAGTCAAAAAGGCAAACGGCAAGTGGAGGATGTGCATAGACTTCAAAAAGCTGAATAAAGCCTGTCCAAAGGACAGCTACCCCCTTCCCAGAATCGATCAACTAGTGGATGCGACCTCGGGCCATGAGCTCCTCACCTTCATGGGTGCATTCTCTGGCTATAATCAAATCAGGATGGCACCGGAAGATGAAGAAAAGACTGCTTTCATTACTAACAGTGGCCTTTACTGTTACAGGGTCATGCCTTTCGGCCTCAAAAATACAGGCGCAACCTATCAGCGGTTGGTGAACAAAATCTTCAAGGAGCAGATCGGCCGCAACATGGAGGTCTACATGGATGACATGCTCGTAAAAAGCAAATCTTCCATGGACCACGTTGCCGACTTTGAGGAGACCTTCGATGCCCTCCAAAAATATAAAATGAGGCTGAACCCGACTAAATGTGCTTTCGGAGTGACCTCAGGAAAGTTCTTGGGCTTCATGGTGTCGGGGTGCGGGATTGAGGCCAATCCAGAAAAAATTCATGCCATCCAGGAGATGGCCACCCCGAAGTTGATAAAAGAGGTTCAGCACCTTACAGGGAGGGTAGCAGCCCTGAATCGCTTCATCGCGAGGTCGGTCGAACGGTGCTTACCCTTCTTCCAAACCCTCAAGCAGCCGAAGAACTTCTGTTGGACCCTTGAGTGCCAACAGACATTCGAAGAACTAAGGAGCTACCTCGGTTCACCTCCGCTGTTGGCGAAACCAGAGCCTGGAGAGGAACTATTTTTATATCTGGCGGTCTCTCCCATGGCTCTCGCGGCAGTCCTTGTCAAAGAAGAAGCAAAAGTCCATCGGCCAATCTACTACGTCAGTCGCACGTTAAGAGACGCCGAGACTAGGTATACTAAATTAGAAAAACTGACTTACACCCTGTTGATTGCAGCCTAGAGGCTCCGACCTTACTTTCAAGGGCACACCATAATGCTGCTCACCGACCAACCGATCAAGGCGATTCTACACCGGGTGGATGCCTCCGGGAGGATGGCAAAATGGGAGATCGAGCTCACAGAATTTGACATCAACTATCGACCCAGGCTAGCAGTGAAGGCCCAGATATTGGCGAATTTCATAGTGGAGTGTACTATCCCAGAGGAGGCCAAACCTGAACAAGGCAAAATTGATGGCCTGAAGCCCCGACCGAACTCCCCCAAAGAAGAAGCAGATCCCTCTGTTTGCTTTTGGGCCCTCTACGTGGATGGGTCTTCCAACATGTCAGGCGCAGGTGTGGGCCTGATCTTGATCAGTCCAGAGGGAATCGTTGCGGAGTACGCTCTGTGCTTCGAGTTTCCCGCAACGAACAACGGAGCAAAATATGAAGCTCTGATCACAGGACTGAGGATCGCCAAAGAGCTGGAAATAGATCGGCTCCAGGTCCACAGCGACTCTCAACTAGTAGTGGGACAAGTCAACAGAAACTATGAAGCACGGGAGGACAGCATGGCTAAATATCTTGAAAAGGTAAAGGAGCTCGTCTCCGCCTTCAGTAGCTTTGACATCAGGCAGATTCTGAGGTTGGAAAATACCAGGGCCAACCTTCTCTCCAAGCTGGCAACGCTGGCTCCGGCCGAATTACCCAAAGATGTTCTCTTTGAAGTGCTCAAGTGCCCGAGTACGAAAGAATCACGGCCCATGATGAAAATTGACCACGAGCCCAGCTGGATCGACCCACTGATAACATATCTCAGAGACAGGGTTCTCCCCCAGGATGCGAAGGAAGCTCGGAAGCTCCGAAATTAAGCCTCCCAATACATCCTTTATGAGGGCAAGTTGTACAAGAGATCATACTCTTTGCCCCTTTTAAAATGTCTCCGGCCTTCGGAAGCTGACTACGCCTTGTGGGAAGTGCATGAAGGAATCTGCGGAAGCCATCTGGGGGCTAGATCTTTATCCCACAAGTTGCTCCGTCAAGGATATTACTGGCCGACGATGCACCATGACTCGATTGAATATGTCAGAAAATGTGACCGATGCCAGAGATATGCCAACATCCAAAGACAGCCCACCACCGAGCTTACGCCCTTGAGTGCCCCATGGCATTTTGCGCAATGAGGGATGGACATCCTTGGACCCTTTCCCGTGGCGTCGGGGCAGAGGAAGTTCCTCCTGGTAGCGATTGACTACTTCACCAAGTAGGTCGAAGCCGAACCACTGACGAAAATCACAGAAGCTAAAGTGCAAGATTTTATCTGGAAGTCAATCGTTTGCAGGTTCGGTCTGCCAAGAACCCTAATCACTGATAACGGGCAGCAGTTCGCGAGAGCAAGATTCACCAAATTCTGTGAAGATCTAAATATCTCTCACAACTTCACATCAGTAGCCCATCCTCAGGCGAACGGCGAAGCTGAAGTGACCAACAGAACCCTGCTGCAAGGAATCAAGACGAGGCTTGAAAAGGTGAAGGGAACTTGGGCAGACGAACATTATCATGTGTTGTGGGCGTATCGAACTACCCAAAGATTGCCCACAGGGGAGACCCCTTTTGCTTTAGCCTTCAGAACGGAGGCCATCATCCCAATTGAGCTTAAACTCCCATCGGCACGAGTTGTGGCATTCAACGAACATCAAAATTCGCAAGGCCTTAAAGCCAACCTTGACTTGCTGGAAGAAAAGTAGGAGGTAGCTCAAGTTCAGATGGCAGCCTACAGACAGAAGGTCGCCCGCTATTACAATTCCCGGGTAAGGAATAAAGCCTTTAGAGCAGGAGATCTAGTGCTTCGACGAGCCGCTGTCTCGCAACCTCAGGATCGAGGGAAGCTCGCCCCAAACTGGGAAGGCCCGTATGAGGTCAAAGAAGTAGTCTGGCCCAAAACTTATTACCTCAAGGAGCTCGGAGGAGCAGACCTCCCACGACCATGGAGCTCGAAAAACTTACGAATGTATTACCGATAACTCTATTTTAAATAAAAGTTGCATATCTACATATCTCTCCTCTTGGCGCTAGCTTATATCGACAGGGCAGTCAAAACAAACTATGTCGGATGCAGGAGGGAAACTTCATCTCGACAAAGTTGAAGGCTCGGTTCTCTTTAGACTGTATGGGGGGAGAGGTCCTGCAACGCCCATATGCACCCCCATAGCCCTGTTAGGGACAGGAGGAGAACCTCGCCCTAACTTGAGCAAAGTCGAAGGCCCGGTTCTCTTTAGACCGGATGGAGAGAGAGGCCTCGCAATGCCTATATGCACCCCCACAGCCCTGTTAGGGACAGGAGGAGAACCTCGCCCTAACTTGAGCAAAGTCGAAGGCCCGATTCTCTCTAGACCGGATAGGGGGAGAGGCCCTACAACGCCCATATGAGCCCCCATAGCCCTGTTAGGGACAGGAGGAGAACCTCGCCCTAACTTGAGCAAAGTCGAAGGCCTGGTTCTCTTTAGACCGGATGGGGGAGAGGCCTCGCAATGCCCATATGCGCCCCCACAGCCCTGTTAGGGACAGGAGGAGAACCTCGCCCTAACTTGAGCAAAGTCGAAGGTTCGGTTCTCTCTAGATCGGATGGGGGGAGAGGCCCTGCAATGCCCATATGCACCCCCACAGTCCTGTTAAGGACAGGAAGAGAACCTCGCCTTAACTTGAGCAAAGTCGAAGGCCCGATTCTCTTTAGACTGGATGGGGGGAAGAACCCAGCAACGTCCATATGTGCCCCTATAGCCGCATTAGAGACAAGAAGCGAACCTCATCCTAACCAGAGCTGAAACCTGCTACGACAGAAATAGAAAAAGAACCTCGCCCCGACATCAATTAAGGTCTGGTCATTCAAGACTAGATGAGAAAAAGGGAGACCTTCCCTAGCAGCCCCTTCGCAATAAAACTACGTCCGGACTCCGCCTCCAACTTCAACTGAAGACAAGCTTCTTCCAGACTCCTACGGGAGCCGGACTCCGTCTCCAACTTCAACTGAAGACAAGCTTCTTTCAGACTCCTATGGGAGCCGGACTCCATCTCCAACTTCAACTGAAGACAAGCTTCTTCCGGACTCCTACGGGAGCCGGACTCCATCTCCAACTTCAACTGCAGACAAGCTTCGTCCGGACTCCTACGGGAGCCGGACTCCGTTTCCAACTTCAACTATAGGTAAACTTCATCCGGACTCCTACGGAAGCCGGACTTCGTCCCTGACTTTGATTGCTGGTAAGCTCCGCCCGGATTGCTACGGGAGCCAAATTTTGCCTCGGACTTCAATTGCAGGTAGACTCCATCCGGACTCCCACGGGAGCCAGACTTCGCCCCGACTTCACCTATGGGAGTCGGACTCCCGCAGCTCCACTAAGAGTGGAGGGAAAAATCCCACTCGAAAAAGAAAAAGGGGAGAGGGGTTAAAAAGGAAAGCGACGGACTACGTCAGCGATAAATGGAAAACAAACAGCATCAAAGATGCAGAGAACCCCGTCTCAGTAAGGATTGGGGTTCTTATCAAGAACCCCAGCTTTCAAGGAAGCTTTCAATGCAAGCTCAAGATAAGATAACTTCCTCAGGGTGACGGAAGCTCAGACCTCCGAGATCGAGCCTTGATGGGGGCACTAAACTCGAGCGGCCCCAGACGAATCTGTGGCCACAGACAAAAAAGATGGGTCGATATGATGACAATCAGGTACCTCCGAATGACACAAAGGTCGAAAAGAAGCTCGGCAAACGACAATTCAACACATGAGTAAAAGAGGTAGCAAAAAATTTCCTTCTCATATTTTTCATCAAATATGCATTATAGAGCCATTAAGGTTGAAGGAAAAGAAAACTGAAAGGTAAGCCGGTGTGACAACCACCGGTAACCTACGGACAACGTCAAAAAAAAAAGAGAGAGAAGAAAAGAAGAGAAAAAGAAAGAAGGGAATACAACAATAACAATGGTAAAGGAAAGAAGTTCGGCAGACAACAATTCGATGCAAAATGCAGACGAAGTAACAAAATCTCCTTCTCATTTTTCGATTAACAAGATGTACATTACAAGACCCGGAGGGCCAGAAAAGAATACATTATTACAAGGCTCGGATACAAGGCTCGGAAGGGATACACCGGAGGCCACTTCAAGCTGTAGACTTCTCTTCCCGGTTCTGTCCTTCCCAGCCGTATTTTTAGTGTGTGTGATAAACCTCTCGGCTCTCTCCCCCCGCCTCATCCCGCTCCATCTCCGAAATCCTAACCCTAGGGGAAAAGGATGGGATAGAATTTAGGGGGCAGCAAAGGCAACGGCAGCGGCGACGACGACCTGTTTCAAGAAGAACCGGAGTTACCCCGGAGGCAGCGATGGCACTGGAGATATGCGCCACCATCGGGTGCTCCATGACAACTGCCATCCTAGGCGTTCCGGCAAGGTCGGCATGCGCTACTTCCACCATCCCCGCAACAAGTTTTACTGCCCCACCGTCGGTGCCGACCGCTTCTGGTCCCTCAGCCCCGACGACATCAAGGATCCCACCATGGCTTGTGACGATAGCTCTACCCCCTTAACCGGTGTCGCCCCATTCAGCTACTTCGAAATTCTCAGACGGAATGCCTTCACCGGTTGTCTCCATTATTAAACCCCTGTTGTTGAAGAAATTCTCTCTCGAGCCCCCTTTAAGGCGACGGGAACCCTCAGCAGCAGTTTGACAATCGGAGAACTCGCAGACTGCTGTTCTCCTCCTTGCACTCTTCCAAGTCCGTGGCATCCTCTTGAGATTGGCCTCTGGGGCGGAGGCCCCGACGGGGGAACCCCTTAGAGAGACTCGGGGAACTGGAGATAGCGGAGAGCCGACGGAGATGGCAAAGACCGGCGCGAAGGATGCTCGGAGTCGGAAGGGGCAACGATGGAGTGGCTGAGTGGCTAAGCTCTCAGGCGAAAGAAAGATGTCGGCCCTCAGGCGAAGTGAAGCCCTTGGAGGAAAGGTGGGGGCTTAAATAGGCAACGGAGCCTGGCGCAGTTATGGTGGCAGGTGTCCCTAGGCCAACCAGTGCCCACCACGTGTCCCACTCACCGCGACCTAGGGTTGACCGTTCGTGGACTTTCATGGTGTGACGCTTGGGATCACGTCCTGGTGGGAGTTCCGAAAAGACTCTTCGGGTCGTCCTAATCAAAAAAAGGCTCCAGCATGCGCGCATTAAATGCCAAAATATCTAAGGACGATCGTGCGCGGATATCGAGGGAGGAACTTCGACTGTGACAATCTTTCTGTACTTCCTTCATCCAAAATTTGAACTCGAAAGTAGGGAGACTGGTGTTGGGTATAAAATACCCTCAGCCGAAGTTCTTAACAGGATTGACCCTCCCAGGACTCCTCCGACTTTCGACCGTAGATGGTATCTCTTCGGACTTCTCCAACAGCTGGATTCCCACAGTGCTGATTGAATAACCCCGACGGACGAACTCCCACTACACCACCCGAGCTCCTTCAACATGAGTTCCCCCAGTTATCTATTAAACCGCCCTAAGCGCTCACTAAGCTCCACCGCCAGCCGACTTTCTACGACTATCAGCTGTTCCCCGAATCCCTTCCGGACTTCCTCCGACCAGGTTCAACTCCAATCCGAACTACCCCGGACTTCGCCAACGGCTGAACTTCCCCAACGGTAGCTTCCTACAACTACCAGATTTTAGCCCGGACTCCTACGGGAGCCAGATCTCGTCTCTAGCTGCAGGAAGACTCCACCCGGACTCCTACGGGAGCCGGGTCTCGTTCCCAATTTTGGCTACACAAGGACTTCGCCCAGACTCCTACGGGAGCTGGGCTCCACCCACGACTTCGCTTACAGGTAAACTTCGTCCGGACTCCTAAGGGGGCCGGACTTCATCCCTGACTTTAATTGCAGGAAGACTTCACCCAGACTCCTATGAGAGCCAGACCTCATCTCCGACTTCGGCTACGGGAAGACCCCGCCCGGACTCCTACGGGAGCCGGACTTCGCCCCCGACTTTGACTGAAGGAAGACTCCATCCGAACTCCTACGAGAGCCGGACTCCGAGCTCCTCTCAGATGGGTGGCTAGCCACCTCTCTCCACCAGACACCCCAGCCGAACTCCAGTCGATAGGCCTGGACCCCTTGACAGGCCGCAGTAATAGCCACAGCACTGCTCCGCTTCCTGTGACGGATTCCACGCGGCTCTATCACTCCCTGGCAGGCCACAATAACGGCCACAGCACTGCTCCGCTTCCTGTGACGGATTCCATGCGGCTCCATCACTTCCTGGCAGGCCACAATAATGGCCACGATCCTACTCCACTTCCTGCGATGGATGCCGCACGATTCTTCCATTCTCTGGCAAGTCACGACAACGGACGCCACTCCGCTCCTCGTGGGAGACTCCACGTGGCAAGCCCCGGTGATAGCCACGGATCCACTCTACTACTCTTCGCAACAAACTCCTGGGCAGCCCACTGTCAGACGGTTACAGACATCGCTATCAGTCTGTTGCCCCCTTCGCCTATAAAAGGGGGACCCCAGATACGTTATTCTCTAAGCTCTCATTTTTACCTAGAAACTCTGCTAAAATTTTCGTTCGAGCACTCCATTCTTGTTGAGGCAGAGAACTAACTTGAGCGTCAGAGGGTCTTGCCGAAGCAACCCCACCTCCGATTTAGACTTCTTTTGCAGGTCCCGATGGCGACCGCGACTCCCACAACTCCAGCTTCTCCAGTGCAGGCAGATTTTTACACCAACAGCTGCCCATCTGGATTATGAGATCTGGCAGATGGATGTAAAGATAGCTTTCCTGAATGGAGAGCTGATCAAAGAGGTGTATATGATACAACCTGAGGGGTTTACATCCACAGATGAGTCCAAGGTGTGCAAGCTTCAGAGATCTATTTATGGATTGAAGCAAGCTTCTCGAAGTTGGAACATGCATTTTGATAAGGTGATCAAAACGTATGGCTTCATTAAGAATGGAGAAGAGCCTTGCATCTATAAATGGGCAAATAGTCTAGTTGTGGTATTCCTTATCTTGTACATGGATGACATTCTCTTAATCGGAAATGACATCCCCGCACTACAGGGAATAAAAATTTGGTTATCATCACAGTTCTCCATGAAGGACTTGGGTGAAGCATCCTACATCCTAGGGATGAAGATCTATAGGGATAGATCTAAAAGGATGCTTGGGTTATCCCAGTCCATGTACATGGACACTGTGCTGAAGAGGTTCAGCATGAAGAATTCTAAGAAGGGCTATCTATCGATAGGCCATGGAATTTCTCTCTCTAAGAAGGATTGTCCGACAACTCCTGAAGAGAGAGAGCATATGAGTAGAGTCTCATATGCTTCAACCGTGGGATCTATCATGTACGCCATGACATGTACAAGACCAGATGTGGCATACTCACTAGGAGTAGTGAGTAGATACCAATCTGATCCTGGAGAAAATCACTGAAAAGTGGTTAAAGCCATCCTTAAGTATTTGAGAAATACTAAGGACCAATGGTTGGTTTATGGCGAGTCAGATCTGAAACTTATGAGGTTCACAGACTCTAGCTTTCAATCTGACCATGATGACAGCAGGAGCGTGTCGGGTTATATCTTTACTCTGAACGGTGGAGCCATCTGCTGGAAGAGTTTCAAGCAGCATACTGTGGCGGACTTTGTTTGTGAAGCGGAGTACATCACAGCATCGAATGCCGCGAAGGAAGCTGTGTGGCTGAGGAAATTCATCAACGAGCTCGAAGTAGCACCCTCTCTCGATGGTCCGATCCTGCTCTACTGCGACAGCACTGGTGCCATAGCTCAGGTGAAGGAACCTAAAGCACATCAGCAGACGAAGCACATCTTGCGTCGCTTCCACCTAGTCTGGGAGATCGTAGATCGAGGTGATGTCGACCTTCAGAAGATCGATGGAAAAGAAAACCTAGCCGACCCCTTCACTAAAGCCCTAGCGATAAAGGAGTTCGACAACCACAAGTCGAAGATGGGTATTAGATATTGTGCCGAGTGGCTTTAGGACAAGTGGGAGTTGTTGGAAAATGTGTCCCAAAAAGCCAATCGTCAAGCTGTTGACGGTTGAGTAACCAAGTATTGTAATTGATTTGTTAATAAATAAAATATATTTGGTATTTTTATCATAAGCTTTCATCTTCTAATGAACTCCATTGTTATGATGAAGTCCTTAGGACTATTTAGATTCGATAAAGAGAGGATTTATCGATTAGTCCTTAAAACAGTTCACGATCAAATGATAGGCTGTTAATAAGGACGACAGCTTCTATCGAGCATAGGTCACTGTAGGCCATATGGGTTGGTTGTCCTCTTAACCAAAGAGTGTGGAGACACTGGTATGGCATACAGGTGAGATGTACTGGTACATCATCATTGAACATAACCAACTCTAGAGTATTCTACTATCGAGAATGTCTCTGATGGGATATAGGTATAAGTGTCCCTTAGATCTGAGATCGCCTCAGTGACTTGCAAGCAACTCACTGTGCTTTGGTGCTGGACTAACTGAATTTCTAATTCAGAGATGGAAGGCTTCTAGGCATAGTCAAGTACTTGCAAAGTCAGAGTGTGATCGAGATGGGACTGGCCACTCCAAGAGTTGGAGAAAAATTAGTCGCTGTATTTCAATTTAGCAAAACCTTGGCCAGGGTAATCCATCAGATGGATTTGATATTTTGAAATACAATATAGACAACCTGATCAAAGTTGACAGTTGAACTCTGGGGTGTCCTATGATCATTTTGGTCAAGGGGATGAATTATATGAAAACTATATCCACATGGGTTCTAAGGATGTTGTTCTACACATTCAACCTATCCAGTCGTCGGGTACCATTGCTAGATGGTCACTTCGATTGGTATAAAAATTTATTTCTATACAACCAGCTTAGGTTTGGACCTATGAGGTCACACACATTAGAGTTCATGATCCGATCGGATGGTTGATCAACGATTAAGAATCATTCTAGGGTTAAGTGATCAATACGATTGACATTTAACCCAGTGCAAGTGTTGCAGGAGGATCGATTAGCAATTTGATTGCTAATTGGCTTAATTTAATTAATCCAATGGGCTGAGATTAAGTTTAATTAAATATGATTTAATTAGATTTAGTTTGGGCTTGATTGGATCAAGTCCAATTAGTTTATTAGATAAGCCAAGTGCAAGGAAAAACTAGTCCTAGTTCAACTAGGACTTGGGTCAATCTAATTTCTAATTTGATTAGAAAATTAAATCAGATTTAAATCTAATTTAATCTGATTAAATTAAGTTCTTAATTGGGTTAAGACCTATTTTAATTAGGTTGATCTAATTTTGGTTTGAGAAACCAAATTAAAACAAGTCATAAGATAGAATCCTAGTAAGACTAGGATTCCACCTTGCGCCACATAAGCCTTCCCCATGCCCTCTCTCTCATTCACACCA